>NC_133773.1:117496172-117613760 GCF_003597395.2 Chelonoidis abingdonii | reverse complement strand
CTAGCATATATATACCTGCCCCTGGAAATTTCCACTACCTGTGTCTGACGAAGTGGGTATTCACCCACGAAAGCTCACGCTCCAAAATGTCTGTTAGTCTATAAGATGCCACAGGATTCTCTGCTGCTTTTACAGATCCAGACTAACACAGCTACCCCTCTGAAACTTGATTTATTGGAATAAAACTTTTTCAATCTGAACCACACGTGAGAAGAAAAAGCTCCATTGCCATTGATCCTGGAATCTCTTCAAGCTAGTTTCAGGCTCCTTCCTTCCTTCCCTAGCTTGTCTATCCTATTGTATTCAGATTTGCTCTGTTGTAAGCCTTAGTGTAGGGGAGCATAGGATCATAAAAGTCCATATAAAAATGTTATCTTTCACAGAGAGCAACAACTGTAAGCATTAATGAACAAGCAGTACATATTCGAACATACTAGAGGCTGCACTGCTACCTGGAAATTATATAATCAGAGAGCTTTTAGTTATTAAAGTATCACATTCGATTAAATATTTAACTGTTTTCATAGCATTGAAAGATTACCAAAATCAGTCAGAAAAAATTGCATATCCAAAATTTGATGTAATAAAAATACTCCTTCCAAAATAATATTTGGATTTTAAATTTTTAATGGAAAAAAACTAATACAATTGATATAACTATACAGTAGTAGCTATGATAACACTGAATTAATTTTCTGGCACATTTAAAACCCATTCCTGTGCAGTAGTTCAATCGTGTATGCATATTTATTTTAGCATAGTTGGTCTCATAGCAGCACTCCAAGTACTGCATTTGTATAAAAAATATCAGGAGTAAAATTGCTTTGAAATGTGTTTGTAATTTTGCTACTACGACTTAGAGCACTGGGCATGCTGGCATAATGTGAGCTATAACAATACACGTTTGGATTCTTCAATGGATGCAAAATGCTTTTACAAATGTTTCCTTTTGGTCTAGTTCAGCAGCATCAGGAATTGTAGTAAAGGAATTCTAAATGGAAATAAGTCAATTTAGGTTGCTTAAATTTTAAGTTTTATGTGCCATCCCTCAGCAGTTTCTCCTCCCCTCTGGGTAGATTTAATTATGAATTGAATTTGCAAAAAGAAGATAGCTAAATCTGTGAAAGAAGCAAGTTATTAATTAGTCAGTCAAATTTGCAGTGTTTCTGAAAAAAATAATCTCACTAACTCTTCCTCCAGACCTTTTAAAGAGACCTGAGATCACAGAAAATGGGAAGCAGGTGTTGTGATCACAGAAAATGGGCATTGCTGTTTTTGGTGGGGTAGGGCAGCAGAAACTTGTTTTGCAGAACAGCTCTAAAATGTGCAGCCTGGCTTTGTTTGTTCAAATGTTGAGCCTTTGCTGAGGCTGAGAATTAGCCAGCTGCTGCTCACTCAGGCAGCTGCCATATTACAGGTGCCACTTCTATTTCTGCAGCCATGGAAACTGCTTTAAGAGAAACTTTCCTTCTAGTTCTCCTATAAGTGCACAGAGAATGCACCATTTAATCAGCCTCCCCCCCCCCCCCCCCCCCGCTTGTTGCTCCAGCACTGCCTGAGGAGAAGGAGAAAGAGGTGGGGCTAAAATGCTGCTGAAGGTCCCTGCAGGTGCTACAGCAAGTCACTCCCCAGAACTGTCTTCTAGTACTAGGAGGGAACCTAGAGACATACTACCCGTCAAGCCCCATGCCACCAGTCAGTGGACTCTGCTCCCACATCTGACCACGCAGACAAGTTCTGGGAGACCACACATAGTGGGGAGGACACCCAATACTTTGAGACCCATACTTCACTGTTACAGCAACCACCCATGCCAACACCTGTGGTGACTTGCTTGCCATCCAATCAATTACCCTACAGTCAGGGACCACAGGAGAATCTATTTGCCACCACTGCTGTTTCTGGGAGGGACAGATGCCAGGTAGGGGAGCCACCTAGAAGACTTTTAATGATGAGCTGGAGAAAGGACGCCATTGCATGTGAAGGTGTAGTCACCAACACGAGGCCCGGAAGGACTGATGGATTGGGAGGCTCATAGTATGGAACTGATGAAATTATTTTTATTGGGTGGGTTAGTTTATCCTCACAATGTCACACATATTGCCGACTGAGGTAAAACAGAAAAATGTTGAGGAAACCCTTGTTCAAATTTTGGAGGCACACCATGGATTATGGCCCTATTCTATTCTATTCTGCAAGAACTCTTACTATGTTTTATTTATGACTGAATGTTGTCCGTAAACATGAGCTGTTTATGCTTCTGAACCATTATTCTAATCGTTCAGAATGAATAAATACAATGAAAAGTATTTCAAACTCCTAATTCCTTTTAACCTAAAATTATAGAGGGGTATAAGCTACAAAACTGAGATCCAAATATAAGCCCCAGTGCTGGAAAGAGTTGCATGTGCTAATCTTTAGGCACATGTGAAATCTTATGCAGCTTAATAGGATGACTCACATGTGTACCATTAAGCATTTGTGTAACTGTTTTCAGCATGAGGGCCTCAAGTCAGAAGACTGCCAAAGTTTGAGTGTGTTTAGATCAGGGTTATAGGGCTATATCAAACTTAAGAACTTGAGCCCTCACTTTTTTTCCTTTATACTCCTCCACCTCTGCTTGAATGTCTAGAACAGGGGTTCTCAAACTTTTTTTTGCTGAGATCACCTTTGAAAATATTTCAGGCTGTGAAGAACCCCTCTCAGCCCCCTCCCCCCAAAGTGATAACAAATGACAGTACATACTCATAAGAGCACTAAATCATTATCCCTGCAGTCAAAGGTCCTGAAGCCTTTCAAAAAGTGTGGCACAAATTAGTGAACTATTAAGAAACACATTTTCACAAAAAAAACAAAAAAGAAAACAGGATAGTCGGCTTCCCTTTTAACTACTTGCTTTCATTTTTCATTGGCCATATCCTCAATACAACGACTCATTGTATCATTTGATAGTGGAACAGAACTCAGCTGAGTCTTTGCCGATCACAATCTCACACACATTTTTAGTCGCAAGAGGAATAAGAGATTCAGCGATGGTATGATGCTTCTTTGCCCTGGTGTTTAAAAGTTGAATATGCCTCCAGAGTTTTGGCTGATTTACATATAATAGCTTTTTTACTGGTCAAGTTCATGAAGTTTCCTTTCAAAAAACTCCACAGCCTTCACCATGTATGTTTTGTGTTTTGTTTGTAAATCTCACTGGAGTTTAGTTGGTTTTTGACTGTTATTGGCCAAAACTTCACTGCACAAAACACACTGGGGACTGGGATTGTCTTCTGAGCCAGTGTAAGTAAATCCAAATGCCTAATAAGAACTGCAATTTGGGGGGGGGGAGGGGGCGAGATGGGACATTATTTTTTACTGCATTTACAACTCCTGTTCTCCACCATCTATGTCAGCTTCCGCTCCCCTTTTCATGCCACATACAATAAAATTACCCATTGTTTTAACAAAATTATGTTCAGAAATTACAGCATTGTATATCTTTTGTGTTCACTATCTATTTTTAACTGCTGTTAGATGGGGGCTGGCAGTCTTCATACACTAGAGAGGTGGTAGGTCATGTTCCATGACAAGAAGGGCTTTACTTCAAGGCTGATGCTGGGCAGCGCTGCCTTCAGGTATGGTTACACTATGCAGCTTTTAGTGACACAGCTGTGCCGCTCCAGCCGTGTCGCTAAAAGCCATACAGTGTAGCTGCTGTTTGTTGGGAGGAGAGCGCTCCTGCTGACAAAGCACTGTTCATACCGACGCTTTTCATCAGTAAAACTTTTGTCACTCGTGTGTGTGTTTGTTTGTTTTAACAGCCCGAACAACAAAAGTTTTGCCAATGAAGTGCCAGTGTAGACAAAGCCTTCACACCGGGGCACCTTACCAGCACCTGCCGATCTCCTGATCCCCCTGAAATCATCTGGGGACACCCCCCACCCCACTTTGAGAAACGCTGGCCTAGAAGATATCAGCCAACCAATGATCGTTTGGTTGTACATAAATCAGGGAAAGCTGACCTTGTTTGTTTATTTTAATAAAAAAATGGTTACATTCAGGAACTATCTAGTTGCACAATTGCTACCTATACACCCATGCGATTTTGTTTTTATTACTCGTTATCCTCTCCCAGCCTTTTTCTCTTAATGTTTAGTATGCTCATTTTTTTGCATCTTGTCTCAAATCAGATTGTAAACATGTCTGTTGTGGTGTTTGTACTGTGCCCAACACAATGGAATTCTGACCCTGTTTGGGGTCCCCATGTCTTACTACACTACAAATAATAAATAATATTTATTTTGAAGAAGAGTAGAAAAAATATAAACAAGTGTTTAGACAAAATATATATGCATCAGGTTCTATTTTCTATCAGTTTCTTCATCCACATACTCCCTTTTAAACATTTCAGTTGTGCATGCACATTTGCATGTTCTTTTTGACAAACTCATAAGCAATCTTTATTTCCCAGATGCTTTACAAAAAGTAGCCAGAAGATAGTGAACTAGAAGTTTAATGCTAAAATAATGAAGTCTAGAATTGAATGTAGACTGCACTAAGTGCTGCTGGAGTTATGGGTATTTTAGGAAATGTTAATGAAATAAAAGCAAGAGATACGACATGGCATATGACCCATTTGTTGCTTCTAGACAGATGTGTCTGTTTTGCACCTCATTCAGAAGCTGTAAGATAGATAGAAAGATTTGGGACTTAACGTACAAACTGTGTGCTCAGAACAGCAAATTAATTAAGAAACTAAATACCACTTGGAGGATTGAGACAAACTGGTTCTGTTGATTCCTCCTTGTCCAAGTCTTGGGGATCCACATATAAAGGACATTTATCAAAGCATTTTTTCATATTAGTTTCATTGGAAGCCTAATACTAATATATGTATTTCCATGCTTTCACATATAATAGACACACTGGTTCACTGTTGGAGGGCTGTTCACGGATGCACGTGTTGATTTCCTTTCAAAGAAAAAAAAAGTGAATCATTTGCTCAATGAAATACAAATAAATGACTATATCACATAGCATATGGGGGTCAGGGGGGAAGGCTTATTTGCTTCAAGACAGACCCAGTAAGCAGAACCAAACCGAATGTTGGCAGCTTAATTCTGATTCATAAATAAGTTGCTTTTTCATAAAATCTAAAACACAGCACTTGAAGGGCATGATTCCTGGGGCTCTATTGATTTCACTGGACATTGAACCAGGCCCCAAAATGTCTTGTATTTTTTATTCATAGAGCTAAAATAAGCAACAAAAGAGACTTCCAACATTTCAGAGACCTTGTCTGAAAACAATTACACAGTCTCTTGCTACCCAGAGAAAAGCAGCATTTATTTAGACATTTATATGTATAAAGTAATAATATTAAACAAAGGGGAAAAATCGTACAGCCTAGTGACCAGATCAAAATTATTTAGTGTAGAAATTGAACATGCCCAAATTTCAGGGTTTTAGGGGAGTATTTTGTGGGATGGGGGACGAAAGAAGTCTTTTTAAAGAAAAAAATGAACCAGCTTTAAACAGGGCTGACATTTCCCTGTTGTGGTCTCGATTTCTGGCAAAATCAGTTAATTAACTCCTGTGCTGGTTTGAATTTGTATGAGGCTATGCATATCATTTCTGAAATCTTATATTGCTATGAAGCAAATAATGTAAAGTGTTTTTTGGTTGCCAAGAAAAATAGAAAAAAAAATAGCTTGGTGTCTTTGGGAAATTTTACTATGTGCCACGCTTTAGAGGGTGAATGTAAAGCCAAATCCAAGCTGAATGCTTTCGGTTTGCCCTGCAGCTTAGAAAAAACTTTATTCTTTTCTCACTGTGCTGGTGTTCTCTGCATCCACTTGGAGATCCTTATGGAATATTGAAGCATTTATAGAAAGAAAGAAAGAAAGAAAGACAGACCACAAACCTCTCCTGCTTGAAAAATACCAACTACTTGCATTCTTACTGACATCCAAGCCAGTGAAAACTTTGGTTCCTTCTCACTGGATGGTAGTGGAGAACCTGGAGAGGAATGTATTATGGGGAATAAAATGCTATATTATTGCTCTCCTAGAAACATGAACAAGGGAGAGCTGCTAGGTGTGCTCACCAAGCTGAACAATCAGGGAAAGACATTTCAAAGATATGCTGTGTTTTCAAAGCAGAGGTTGGTGGCTTTTGGTCTCTGTGACCCCTGCGCAGTGGGTTTCACAAATGTGACCAGAGTGGTCAGTGTCAAGCATTGTGGGACAGCTGCTGGAGGATTGCTGGGGTCAACATACGTCAGGCAGTGTCTACACTGCGTCAACCATAGTAGGTAAACCATTCAGGGAGGTGGTGTTACTGAATCACTGTAATGAAGTGATTACATTGGTGAGAGACAAATATGAGTGTAGACACATGCACAACTAGGTGACACAAAGCTATTTATCTCAACCTAACTATATAGTGGAGACTAGGCCTATAAGTCTTCTTTCTAAAGTTGTTGCAAGACGTCACTCAGGCAACATTTCCTTTCCAATTCAAGATCAGGCTCTGTGGGTCTCTGAGAAGGAAAAGATAAGGGAAAATGAAATGGGAGAAGGGAAGGTGAAACAACAAAGACTAAATTGTGCCATAGACAAAGAGTTTAGCTGAAGACTAAGGGAAAGAAATGATTTTGCCTAGAAATATTGCGCCTGCTTGAGACATAATACCTCCAGAGGCAATAAGGCGGAAGCTTGATGTATAGAGGAATTAGCTACACCTTTAAAAACACGTAGCAAGCAGGGCTGGCTGGAAAATGAGACCTGAGGTTTTGACATCTATTTCTGTTCAAGCAGAATCTTATGAAATTATTTAAAAAAAAATAAACAACAAAACTCACAAGAGAGAGAGACCTGCCCCAGAATAGTGATGGTTAATGGTTCTGGTGATGGTTTGAGTGATGGTTGGGAAACTCAGATGGGATGTGGGATACCCAGGTTCAAGTCTCTCCTCTGAATCTGGAAGAGCAGGGATTTGAACCTGATGTAGAACACCATAAATGATGTCACTCATCATGTCAGGGTCAAACTATTGCTCTTCCTCATTCAGAGCAGAGATTTGAACCTGACATGATCATTTGTTATGTTCTCCACAGAGCACAAAAGTATGCCCTGTAACGCATCTGCCAACTTGATTCTTAACGGTCATGTTCAAAGATGGTAAAATTCTATGATGTAGACAAGCCCTTGCTGGTTGATTATTTATACAATATGTGGTTTTAAATATTCATGCTTGAGGTAATTAGAAGGCAATGACCTTGATTTTTCACTGGCTGGCCTTGTGTGACGTCAATTGCATCTGTGAAAAGCAAATGTTTTCTCGTTTGTTAGTATTTAAAACCCACTTCACAAAGGGGCAAGTGACCATACAAAGTGCAAGGCAGAGTAAAATCAGCACCATTGTCTCCAAAAGCAGTGACTTTGGCAGCTTTGTGATAATTCCTCCATGTAACCCTGACATAAACTGGAAGTTAACCAGGTCAAATTAATCCATGGTATAACTCCATCACATGAAAATTTGGCCTAAAGTATCACTGCAGTGATATACATATTAACTACTGATTTTCCCACCCATTTTAGAGAACACAAACATATTCTGGGGCAAAATGAATGAAAACCCATCAGAAAACTTCCTAAGTGCATCAAACACTTGCACCCACTACACACAAAAGTACCAAAAACTGTTATATTGATAACCTAATAAAACATTTACTTGTACCACATGAGCAATTGTTTCAGCATCCACAATACTGAGCACAACCTCAAATAAGTTAAACCATCAATTATTGTACTGCTAAGCTCATGTGGTCTTTTTGGTTCAACAATGTAAAACAACTTACAGACAATTGGCCTCCAGTCTACGATTTCTCCTTTATGCTGTTTTCCCAGTCTCAGTCCCACTGACTTCTGTAAAATTTCAGATGACTGTATTAAGATCCAATCTACAGATTCAGCCTGGATTACCCCTGGCAGCTTTATCTGCTCCCTGCCCGGCTGGGCTGGATCTGACTGGTGTTCAACATGGCTGTCAATCTGACAGAACTCACCACTGATTGGTCAGGAGCTTCCAGCTTCTAACAAAGGGTATAAGTGTGTACATGGGGGAAGCTACTGAGCATAGAATCATAGGACTGGAAGGGATCTTGAGGTGTAATCTAGTCCAGTCCCCTGCTGTCATGGCAGGACTAAGTATTTATCTAGACCATTCCTGACAGTTGTTTGTCTAACCTAATCTTAACAATTTCCAATATTGGGGATTCCGCAACCTCCCTAGGCAATTTATTCCAGTGCTTAACCAGTCTGACAGTTAGGAAGTTTTTCCTAATGTCCAACCTAAACCCCTCTTGCTGCAATTTAAGCCCAGTGCTTCTTGTCCTATCCTCAGAGGTTAAGAAAAACAATGTTTCTCCCTCTCTCTTTTACTTACTTGAAAACTGTACCACGTCCCTTCTCAGTTTTCTCTTTTCCAGACTAAACAAACCAAATTTTTTCAATCTTCTCTCATAGGTCATGTTTTCTAGACCTTTAATCATTTTTTTTGCACTTCTCTGAACTCTCCAATTTGTCCACATCTTTCCTGAAATGTGGCGCCCAGATCTGGACACAATACTCCAGTTGAGGCCTAATAAGTGCAGAGTAGAGTGGAAGAATTACTTCTTGGGTCTTGCTTAGAACACTCCTGCTAATATATGGTGAACAACCTCCTGCAGGCCAAACTTCTGGTTTGCAGTCACTCAAGCCTCTACACTGTCACCTTGTCTGGGAATGTTTCCATATCAACCCAAGACAAGTGGAAACAGGAGCTGTAATTACAGCAATAAAGTTTTTGACTGAATACCAGGAAATAAAGAAAAGGGGGTTAGACTATATTTGAATAAGAAACATTGAAGGTGGGATTACAAATAGCGTGAATGGTCATTTTTCTTCCTTACATGGACATTGAAGAAAGATAAATCAACATTAAATAAGGCAAACTATGTAATTTAGTGTCGTATTGAAGTGAGTGGAAATTACCATTTTTATATATATCATGAAAATAAAATCACATTATTTGAAATAAAATAGTATTGGGGATCAACCAGTGGCAGCACTTCTCATCTAGAGCTGCCCTGAGACATCATCTTGTTTATTCACATTCATGATATTCTACAAAAAAAGAGCTAAATCACACTTTTAAGAAACAGCCCTGTGTTGGGAAGGGCCATACTGCACAAAGGTTCATGTATGTTGGTGAGCACGCACCATTGTCCTTCAGAATGGTGCAACCAGCGAGATTTGGCAGGGTCAAATCCAGAATAGGTGTAAGTGGATGGAATTTATGTAAGCCTCTAGACCATATTTAGCTGTGATGTAAATGATGATGGTAAATTCCATTGGTGGTGGAGATGCACATTCTGATCTCAAATTCCATTGGTGTAAATCCACCATTGATATCAATGGGACACATTCTGAATTTATTTACATTAATATAAATCCAGCATAACCCCAGTGAAGATTTCAATAATCTTTAATGCAATGTTATAAATCCCACTTTGATAATTCCCATTGAATGCCAACTCACAAGGAAATGAGGTGGGGGTTCAATTAGCCATAATAGCTCTTGTTAGCTATTACTGGAGGATGTCTTCTCCCTTGACAGGGATGACTGGTTAGGAAAATGGAACATGATAAACAATTATGACCAGGACAAAAAATGAATCAGCTATTTGTAGGTTATGTAACTACTGTCTGAAGTCATCATTAAGTTTAAAATGCCTTTGGAGAAAGAGGTCTGCCCTGTCAATGATTAATTATGCATCTTAAAGAACACTGAGATGACCCAGAATTTGAACCAAATGATTAAATAATGTCTCTCTTGCACAGAGAGGAACCTGAAAACAAGACTTAGAGTTTCATCCACACAATGTCCTCCAATATCAGAAGGGAGATGGGTCCCTTTCGCTCTGATTTCAGTTAGTCAGAGAGGAATCTGTGGGCTCTCCTGCACTTCACAAGAACAGTACTAATATACCCAGGGAAATTGTTATCGTGCCCATTGGTTTTAGGAATAATGACCAAACTGTTCAAAGTTGGCTCCCTAAGATTAGGCATCTAAATCCATATCTACCTATCTAAACAAATGCAGACTGATTATTAAAAGTGCTGAGCATCTGTAGCACTCCACTAAGGTCAAGGAGAGCTACAGGTGCTCAGCATTTCTGAAAAATAGATCATTTTTATTTAGGGGGTTACCTATGCCTTTAGATGCCTAGCTTAGGCCTCCAAATCTGTACATTATGGCCATTGTAACTGTTGAGTATGCATCATCCCCAAGGCATCAAGACAGTATCCAGTGAAGACAACTGTAACAGGGTCCTCTGTTCGTACCTCTTCCTGAGGCCCTCTGCTGCCCCAATAAAGCACAGAGAGGCTTCTCTTGTTGCAGTACCCATGGCTTTATTTATACAAGTTCCCACCACCAGTGTTATACTATATACAGAGCTTGCAGGCCTGACACTCTCCTCTCCTACCTGGAGTCTGCCCTCAGCCTGGAGACTGACCTTCCCCAGGCCATTCTCCCCTCTTCTGTCTGCCAGCCAGCCTTTATAGTCCTTGAAACCTCAGGCCCACAGGTGCAGCCAGTTCTAAAGGCCAGGCACTAGGCTTCTTCCCAGCCCCAATCTATTGCCCCTGATTAGCCCCTGCTCAGCCAGCCCCAATTAGGTGCCTTTGCACCAGCGCCCTGCTACAACACCATGTAGCACAATGAAGTTTACATCTGAGTGCATGGGTATAATATTTAACCAAATACATAAATAATCAGAGCGGATGTTATTTTCACATGTTGGCAGACTGTAGCAGGACATTTCATGTGGGTCTGTTTTCTGAAGACATGAATTTCCAGCTGCAGAGGATTCCTTTTCTGGCCGCTGTTAGAAGGATCATAGCTATTGAAGCATCAAATTGTCCGTTCAAGAGGCATTGTTGAGAAGAGCAAATTTAAGAGTAATTTGAAGGGTGTGAGGAATCCTGGGCCTCAAACCTGGGTCCCAGGCCAAAACTGCCACCCAGCAGCTCACATGAATAAACAGGAAAGGATACAGTGAAGGGTTAGCTTGCAGAAAACCCTGCCCTCAAAGCTCCCAATTGGGGGAACATCCAGCCCCTCAACTGGCTGAACAACTCTATATAAACCAGAAAGTAAGAACAGGAAGTTGTCTGAGCAACTGGAGGAATCCCTAGCTAGCCAGCTGCTCCTGTGGACTCCCTCCTGCTTACCTGACTCCTGAACCCTGCTTCCTTGTCTGCTCCTGGTTCCTGTTCTCCTATCTCAGAGTCTTGTCTACTCCCAATTTCCACTATCCTGCCCTACTTCAAGTTCCTGCTTCTGTGCCTTACCTCTGATGTTGTCTCCAGCTCCGACTCCTGGCTTGGCACCTTCCTCTGACTCTGACCACTAGACATAACCACCTACACCTAGGTCATTGCAAAGGGCTGGTTATAATACACAGTTGATCCTGTTTTCTTGCTCTAAATTAATAAATGGCTTAACCTGTTTCATATTACTACAGTGTTCCTAAAAATACCAAATATAAAGTACAGATAATAAAATGGGCCAGATCCTCAGCTGGTGTAAATTAGCAAAGCTCCATTGGCTTAAACAGATCCAAGCCATGCTGATTTACACCAGATGAGGGATGTAGCCCAAGATATTTTGCTTGTTCATGCTGTTGTGGCTGCACAGACTATTTCACTCCTGGAAGTATATTTTAAAATGAATCCTTCAGGCTGTCAGTATCAGTTCCGTATTAATTGAAACGAATGAGAATCTCACTCCACCATTAAAATGTTTATAGTCACAGTGTACCTCATCATCATGAATACTTCCCTAGTGACTGAAATTGAATCTTACAATTTAACTGAGTTTTGTTAATGGGTCCATTCAAATAAAAATCATATAAATTGACTACGTCTTCTAGTGGGAGTCTTGCCACTGCCATATTTGTGTGGCTCTAAAAGAAAAATCTTCTATGTAGGAAAAGAGAAGAGTGATGTAAATACATCATAGTGCTTTAAGACAAATAGATTTATTCTACTTTTCAAATCACATAAATAATTATTGAAGCGTAAATGTCTATATAAACAAAGATTGTCCCTGAATAAGACACAATTTTTAATAGTGTGTGTAATTAACCATTGGAACAACCTAAGGATGTGGTGGATTCTCCGCAACTTGAAATCTTTAAATCAAGAGCGGATATCTTTCTAAAACATATGCTCTAATTCACAGGAAGCACTTGGTGAAATTTTATGGCCTGTGTTATATAGGAGGTCAGACCTGATGCTTATAGGGTCCTTCTGGCTTTAAAATCTAGGACTATATAAGAAGTTTCTCTTTAGACCAAAACTCACTTGAAATGCCTCATTGTTCTACACAGTGCAGAAACCACAACGTTGATCAATGTTATGGTAAATCAACTAATGGAATTAATACATTAAAACATTCAGCATGAGCCAAACAAAAATCTGTGTGACAGACAAATTCAAGAGTGATAGAGTCCTCCCTTGGGCTTTTAAGGCTGCAAGTGTTCCAGTAGTGACACATAAAACTGACCCAACTTCTCTCCCATTGAGAGAGATTATTACATCTTCCTGCAATAGTTAAGCATTGCCACCTAGTGGACAGTGTAAGAGCAGCTACTGCTGGAAAAACTTGTGTTACTGTTTTTGCTGGGAAACAGATTTCCTTTTACAGTATTTTTGGAGGCGGGGAAGATAACTCTTGTAATACCCTTAAAGAAATTGATAGAGTGAGAAACAAAATGTCAACATATAAAACAGAGGCACATTTGTGTGCATATCTACAGTAACTCAGGGACAAAGTAGGAAACAGTTGAAAGCAATGAAGTGGGACCCTTTGCTTAACTGAAAAAGGGACTTGGGGTTTGGAAAGCCAATGCTATTGTCAAGAGGCTCAGTGCTGTAAAAGCGATGATGAAATACAATTCACAAAGTTTCAGAGTAGCAGCTGTGTTAGTCTGTATCCACAAAAAAAACAGGAGTACTTGTGGTACCTTAGAGACTAACAAATTTATTTCAGCATAAGCTTTCGTGGGCTACAGCTCACTTCTTCGGATGCATAGAATGGAACATACAGACAGGAGATATTTATACATACAGAGAACATGAATAAATATCTCCTGTCTGTGTGTTCCATTCTATGCATCCGAAGAAGTGTGCTGTAGCTCACGGAAGCTTCGAAATAAATTTGTTAATTCACAAAGTGAATCCAAGTTAAATAAAGGCTTTGGATAATCTGTCTCTAAATTTTTAAAGAAAAGATAGAGGAACTCTACTAAGCACAGTAAGTTAATGGTTTCCATTGTGAAGTTGAAGCGGCAAAGAGTTCTGTGGCACCTTATAGACTAACAAACGTATTGGAGCATGAGCTTTCCTGGGTGAATATTCACTTCATCAGATGCCCGTGAAGTAGGTTCTTCTAGTCTAAGAATATCTCTGCACTGCAATAAAAAAAACCCCACAGCACCAAATCTCAGAGTCTCGGTCACCTGACTCTGGTTCAGGGGGCTCAGGCGGTGAGACTAAAAGTAGCAGTATACAGGTGCTGGTGCCAACGCTCTGAGAATCACCCCCAACACGGGGTCTCAGAGCCCAGACTCCAGCCTGAGCCAGAATATCTCCGCTGCAGTTTTATAGTGTTGCAGCTCGAGCCCCGCAAGCCTGAGTCAACTGACTTGGGCTAGCTGTAATGGTGCTGTGGGTCTTTTATTGCAGGGTAGACATACTCATACAGGGCCCATTTTTCTTTATCCTGAAGCTGAGGGCAAGAATATTGTTAAACCAATCCATTTTTTGTCTCTAGCACCTTTCTTTTCTTAATGATCCCAGGCCTATTGCAAATTCCTAAACCAAATAAAAGATGCTAGACAAGGAAGGATTATGATGGACTCTTCCCAAATGGAAATAAAACCTCCTATTAGATAAAAGGCTTTATTAGATGCCTTGCGTTATACATTTTATCCCCTCCTTCATTTGTCCTCAGCCATTCTGCTTTTCCTTCTCTTGTATTTTCCCATGGATTTTTAACTCTCAGTTCTCTTTTTTCCCCCTCCAAACCCACCCATTTGCCCTCTGAAGTCCATACATAGGTAGGGATCTATTAGCCCCACATTAAACAAGCATAACTAGGAATTATATACAAAGCAAAGACCTGAGTCATGCTCATCCATGGCTGTTGAGGGAAACCTAGACTTCCTGAATTATTTAAATCATAACACTGCTGAAGACCTGTCAAACCACACAATTCACAGTTTTATTAGACACAAGATTTTCTAGTTGCTTAGTATTCAGGTAAATACATCTATGTATTAAAAACATCTTTGCATGACATTTGCTAGGAAAACACACTTCTGTGGAATATTTCAGTGTTTAGTTTTAACATTTACATTTTTCTTACTTAATTTCAAACCAAGGACACTAAACAGATATACTCAGCTACCATGGTGATGGGCAAGGGATAGGAACCAGAATAAAATGATTGATGAAAAAAACTGCATGGTTTAACAGCAAGCAATTTGTGAGTCTGCATGTGATCTTTATTCTATATCTGTGTAACTTCCTTGACTTCAGTGAGGGTTTCACCACATTTACTGTGGTAGAAGTTAAAGAAGAATCTGACTATGTTATCTGCCAAATTCAATCTGGCAGTATTTTTTTTCCCATTGCGTTTTCACCTGGACAAGCCAAACCGAAACTTTGGCTTGAAAAAAGATAGTTTTTGAACAAATGGAGGAATGAAGGGAGTTTGTGTCTTCAGCCCTTCTCTATTCTCTGTTAAACCTTATGGGGAAAGGAAGGTATTTTATTCAGCAGCTTGTCATTCACTTGACCAGAAGCAATTTCATCTGTGAAATGGGATGTAATGTGCCTACTCTCTTCTCTTAACACATGACTGACAGGTTTGTAATGTTTCTTAGTGGTAGATGTGGCCTTATGCTTGATTTCTGCCTAATACATAGCTGATGGATCTTGAAGCTGCTAAGCTGTAAGCAGGTTTTCTCTCTGGCAAGCAAGTAATCGTGCTGCCCCATAGTGAGCTAAGGGCCATTTGTACACACGTTGCAGAAAGTAAGTGTGTTGAAATGTAGGAATATATTAATTTGGGCTTCACTGTTCTTCACATATCTGCATCCAGTTGACAAACATGGTAAAACTGAACTCACAGGAAATAAAACAAAATATTTTATTACTAAACCAAACTCCTCATCTATCATGGTACAGAATTCATTTCAAAATCTGTTCTCACACAGTACATATTTTTGTTTGGTACCACCTATTTCTCTTTAAACCAGAGGCAGGCAAATTACGGCCCACGGGCCACGTCTGGCCCATGGGACCCTCCTTCCCAACCCCTGAGCTTGTGGCCTGGGAGGCTACCCCCGGCCTCTCTCCTGCTGTCCCCCCTCCCCCGCAGCCTCAGCTCACTGCACACCTGGCACAATGCTCTGGGTGGCAGCACAGCTGTAGAGCCATGGCCTGATCTGGTGCTGTATGGTGCGAGGTGGCATGGCTGGCTCCAGCCGGGTGGCACGGCTGCCTGTCCTGGTGCTCTTGGAGGCATGGCTATAGTGCCGCCAGCCACAGGTGGTCCAGGCAGTGCGGTACGGGGACAGGGAGCAGGGGCTTGGATAGAAGGCAGGGGAGTTTGGGGTGGTAGTCAGGGAGTGGGGGTGTGGATAGGGGTCAGAGCGGTCAGAGGGCAGGGGGGTTGAATGGGGGCAAGGGTCCCGGGTGCAGTCAGGAAGGAAAGGGCTGGATGGGGCAGCAGGGGGCAGTCAGGGGACAGGGAGAAGGGGTGGTTGGATGGGGCAGGGGTCCTGGGGGGCAGTCAGAAAGAAGGAGGGGGTTGGATGGGGCAGTGGGTGGCAGTCAGGGGTAGGGGGTCGAGGGCGGTCAGGGGACAGGGAGCGGGGCTGGTGGATGGGGCAGGCATCTCAGAGGGGCTGTCAGGGGATGGAGTGGTTGGATGGGGCAGGTGTACGGGGGGGGCAGTCAGGAAGGCAAGGGGGGGTTGGATGGGGCAGCGGGGACAGTCAGGGGTGAGGGGTCCCAGGGCAGTCAGGGGACAGGGAGCTGGGTGTGTGTGTGTGGATGGCGCAGGAGTCCTAGAGGGGCTGACAGGGGATGGGTGGTTGGATGGGGCAGGAATCCCAGGGGGTCCATCAGGGGGTTAGAAGCAAGGAGAGTCAGATAGGGGGCAGGGGCCAGGCCACACCTGTCTGTCTGGGGAGGCACAGCTCCCCCTAACTGGCCCTCCATACAATTTCAGAATCCCGATGTGGCCCTCAGGCCAAAAAGTTTGCCTGCCCCTGCTTTAAGGGTCACTATCAATTTAAAAAGGAAATTAACACTTTTGATTAAAAGTGTTAACTGTATTTACAATTAACACTTAACGAATACCATGAGTGAAAGATTAAAGGGAAATTATGCTTCTCTATTATTTCAGTTTGTTTACTTTGCAATTTTGACAATTTTGTGTATAGTTCTTCCAGCTGTTTCACCTGTATAGTCAGTTCCCCCTGGTGTTTACATGCGTCTTTCACAAAATAGGGGAAAGAGAACATTTTTAAAAGTAGGAAAATGTTATTGTAAAATCACAGAAACAGGTCCAAGTATAGTACCTGAGTCTGCTTTTAACTATTTTATTTTTGAATTCACTAGATCTCAAGTTGATGCTATCCTTCTTAAGACTAAAGACAAATCATCAATTTAAAATTGGATCAGAAACATATTTCCACACTTTAGATTCCAATAAAAATTGTTTTAAACAAATTTTTCACATCATTGCCTGAAAACCAAAACTGTCTATCAAAATCTGAAAGTGAAGCTGAGTCCAACATGAGAGAAATGAACAAAACGACAAGAGCATTTCACTATTAAACTTCTTTTATCTGTAGCAAGCAGACAAGCTATTTGTAACAAATACTTTCACAATATATAATATTTAATTTGATAGTCGCCCTTTAAGTTACATAGTCCTGATATGAATTATAACTTGTGTATAAGAAAATGGATTTAGAGCCCATCTAAAAAAAACAATAAGCAACAGAATATGTATTTAAAGTAACTAAAAATAATAATTTAAAGGAAGGAAAGTCCGTGAGAGAGGGAAAGTGCTATAGAAGTGCAAAGTATCAGTATTATTATATAATATTAGTATAAATGGATCTATTGAAAATAGCAAATAATTAATGTAACCATAATCCAATCAAACATTTTCAGGACTGGAATGAGACACAGAGATTCAATCTGTGGATACAGTTGGGTTCAGTGGTATTCGTCCATCTTATTCAACCTATGTATAAAAGCAGTACAAAATGGCATGACTTTCAATGCTTGCAGAACACAGATAACATCCAACTCCTTCATGCTATACACATGCTAAAATCATCTCCCACCTCTCCTGGTGCCTAACTTAAACAATGAAAAGAAGCTGGCTGCAAGCAAACCCTCACAATACAGAGAGAAGAGGAAAATTTTGGAGAAACCATATATCTCATCTCCTGCACTCAGGGCCCCAAATGATACGGTTGTTTTCACAGAATCATAGAATTATAGAATATTAGGGTTGGAAGAGACCTCAGGAGGTCATCTAGTCCAATCCCCGGCTCAAATCAGGACCAACACCAACTTTGTCAAGCCAGGCCTTAAAAACTTCTAAGGATGGAGATTCCACCACCTCCCAAGGTAACCCATTCCAGTGCTCCTAGTGAAATAGTGTTTCCTAATATCCAGCCTAGACCTCCCTCACTGCCACTTGAGACCTTTGCTCCTTGTTCTGTCATCTGCCCCTACTGAGAACAGCCTCGCTCCATCCTCTTTGGAACCCCCCTTCAGGTAATTGAGGCTGCTATCTACTCCCCCCTCAGTCTTCTCTTCTGCAGACTAAATAACCCCAGTTCCCTCAGCCTCTCCTCATAAGTTATGTTCCCCAGCCCTCTAATCATTTTTGTTGCCCTCTGCTGGACTATCTCCAATTTGTCCACATCCTTTCTGTAGTGAGGGGACCAAAACTGGATGCAATACTCCAAGTGTGGCATCACTAGTGCCGCATAGAGGGGAATAACCACTTCCCTTAATCTGCTGGCAATGCTCCTAATACAGCCCAATATGCTATTGGCCTTCTTGGCAACAAGGGCACACTGCAGACTCATATCCAGTTTCTTGTCCACTGTAATCCCCAGGTCCTTTTCTGCAGAACTGCTGCTTAGCCAGTCAGTCCCCAGCCTGTAGTGGTTCATGGGATTCTTCCTTCCTAAGTGCAGAACTCTGAACTTGTCCTTGTTGAACCTCTCATCAGATTTCTTTTGGCTCAACCGTCCAGGTCACTCTGGACCCTATCCCAACCCTCCATTGTATCTACCTCTCCTATCATCCAGATCATTAATAAAGACGTTGAACAAAACCGGCCCCAAAAGAGTAAAAGCCACCCTCTCCATCCAGCATAGGGCTTGAACCCATGACCTTAGCATTATTAGCATCCCTCTCTAACCAGCTGAGCTAGGCAGCCCACATTGCCAGTTTAAGAGTCCTTCTGGAATGTTTACTCCTCCTGGATACACCAATGGCCCCATTAGACCAAAATGCATTCTACCACTTTTTCAGTGGCCAAAAGACTGCCCTCTTCTTCCTGTCAATTAATAACTCGATCCTGTCCAGATACTGCAGCGCTCTCTACCTTGACATGATAGAAAACACTATGAGAAAGCACTATGGTTCACCGTGTGGCAGTCCATCTTCTGAGCAACACAGAACAATGAGTACAACTAAACCCAGTGCTTTGCATGGCTTCCAGTTCACTAAAAATTTTTTTTCAAGAATAATAATGGGACCTCTGCGGTTACTCATCTTCAGAGAGAAAGGGGCCAGAGAAACTCAAGTGGAAGAGAAGGCTCCTAGTTTGTGGGATCTGACAGGATCGTCTTATGAGCCAGTGCAAAAGACTTCTAGGGCCCACTGGATGACATTAAGTGCAGTCCTGTCCTCATCTGTCTGTCCACCCATCATGTGGTATCTGAGTGCTATCAAAATCACATAAGCAAGCAAGTACTTAAGGCACGTTACAATAAAATGTAACCCCATTTCAGCATCTTACTATTAGTTGAACCTGCCAGATCCCACAAACCAGTAGATTTCTTCCATTTGAGTTTTCCTGGCCTGCTCCTGTCTGGAGTTAACCAAAAACATTCCATAACTGTTCCGATATCCATTGATATGTGCTACCCCCAGAGAGGGCCTAGGGGGTGACTTTAATGCATAAAAGCTATGAGATTCACAACTGAGGCAAAACCCTTGATGCTGGCATACTACTTTATGCCAAGATATTTCATGGAGCCCTGCAGTGTGGACAGTATTACATTTTCTACACATTCAATTGTCTAGACATTATAATGTGTGTCAAGGATGGTGTTTTTCCTTTAAAGTAAATTTATTGTGTTTTGAGTGGTTTCAATCAGACCAATAACTTCATTTTCACATGTATTTTTCCAGTTTAATATCTAACAACATTATTATAATCTCAAATCATGAATTTCATCATGGTGCAATAAATCAAAGTAATGAAGCATGCTTCATAAATTTCACCACTATTATAATAAAGGTCATAGGCTGATAGGAGTTTGAAATTACTGTCTGAATTTAAATATTTTGTGATTTAAAAATTAAATCAATCAAATCTCACACTCAATAATATTCTAATGCAAAACTAGAAACAACACAGGGTATGTGAGGGAGAAGAGAAAATATAAGCAATGTGTCTTGTAAGTGGTGATTGCATTATACCATACACACACTATTTACATTAGTGTAGATATGTTACCCAACCCCATACATAACTCCTCTACATTTTACTGCTGCAAATGTGGAAAGTGACTTAGGAAATTGGACAGGGCATGTACATATAAGTTAGGCATGTAATTAGTTACTTTGCTTGACCAAGGCCCTAGAGTAGAATATGACCCATTCTTGCCAAGAAAAAAGCAATCTAGTCTAGTATAATAATAACACCACCAATATTATTATGGCAGATATATGACATCTTGGGGATATCAGAGTCCTTTCTAAATATTAATAAACTTATTCTCTTGGTAATACTCATTATTTTCATTTTACCCATGGGGGAACAGAGGTCCAGCAAGATTAAATGATTTGCGTAAGGTTGCACAGGATAAGATTTTCAAAAGAGCTCAGCATAGATTTAATTCTGGTCCCTTTTGAAGTCCAGGGTAAAACTCCCTTTCCTTTGTGCCAGTCACAAAGTCAGGGACAAAAATAAAAGCAGATATTACTCATACTCCTATGCTTGAGTCCCCAACCTATAGTTCCCCTCCTCACATTACTATCAGTGGAGATCCTAACAGGAAACATTATCTAATGATCGGAGCGCAGAATTGGTGGTCAGGAATCCTTGTTTATATTCCTGGTTCTGTCAGGGTCTTACTCTATGACTTGGGGTAAGTCACTTCACTTCCCAATATCTTAAGTTTGTCTATGGCATAGTGAAACTTAACTAATGTATGTTATGCCCTTGGTAATCCCTGGATGATATACGATAACACTAAAATATTTTTATTTACAGCTGAATGAATAATTTAACATGAATAATCTGTTCAATTAGTTTAATCATTTTCCTTTGCATATTGCTCACTATCAATTTATTATTTTCCTAAGTTACTTGTTTTCAAAATTATTTGTTGAATAATTTGCATAAATATTTCTTGGTTAATGGATCGTTCACAAAGAGTTCACTGAGAGTGTTTGTTATCTGAAATTTGGTGGGTTGGTTTCTTTTGATATATAGATCACATGGTATTGCCTCTATTCCCTGATTAGATTAATGTAATGTTTAGAATCAGTTTTCTGCTGTGAATGCTTGTGTTCATGAGTCCATATTTTCCATGAATATTCTTCCATATTTGCTTATAACATGTTTTTGAGGAGAAGTTCCTTGCCTGCAAATGCATTTATGGAAAGCAAACATTTATTTTTAATTCACAAACACATGCAAAGTGAACTTAATATTTTATTTAGGGAAACAGTCAAAAACATATTTCAAGTACTCACCCAGGTCAGTTCTTAATATATCTTATTCTTTATGCATGGAAAATAAAGACAATGTTAAAATGTTCCTAATTTCCTTTTCTTCAATACAAATTAAATTAGTATTTACAACCTACAGGTCAAGGTAATTTAACATGATTAGAGGTAAACTGTGTGGATTTATATTTTCCAAATGGGTTAGCAACTGATCTTTTGTATTCATTAGGTATGAATGTGAGACTGTAAAACCATAATTTAAGTAAATGTAAGGAATATGAAGATGATTAAAATAAGATCTTTAGGGTCATTACCATTGCAGCATATATTTTATAGTACCATTAAATCTTTTGAAATATTTACAGTGAAGAAATATTCTTTAGCTATAAAGATCTATTAAAATATAAAATGCAGGACTTTGAACAAGCCACGATTTACATTTTTACTTACCTGAGGGGGTCATTAATTGCTAGAACTGATTAATTATCTATGGATTTTCAAGTAAAAATGAGAGAAAAGAAGTTTAAAGTTCTTAGGGTGACAAGCACAGTCTGATTTAAATATATTTATGCAGTCTAGTTTTTAATTTTTTTTACTGCATTTAAATGACAAATTAAAAGGTTTAAGATATGGCCATGCTATCATTTTATCTTTGCTAGAATTATGGAATGACAGATGAAGGAATGAATTTTAAAGGCATTGGTCCATTTACAGTTTGTAGGACTCAGAATGAGATTTTTCTCTTTTCATTAGAAACAGCTTAAAGCTATATAAATAATCAAGGAATCAAAGTTGTTAATGGGTTCATAATTTCCACAGGAGCTTCATACTTGCTGTGCAACTTGGATTGCTCAAATCAAGATAGATAGCTATGTCAATCAAGGGTCTGAAAAAACCAAACTCGCAGCCAACGTAGCTATGCCAACAAAGCCCCCAGAGTAGGCAGTTATGCCGACAGAAGTATGTGTTTGTTGGCATAGCTAATGTTGTTTGGGGAGTTGATATTGCTATATCAGCAGAAAAACGCCTTCTGTCAGCATATGCTCTGTCTACACTACGGGACTCTGCCAGCATAGCTATCCCAGTATAGCTGTATTGGCGGATCCTGTGTAGTGTAGACTAGCCTTTAGTAAAGTGTTGGCATAACTCTCATCCATTTAAGTAAATAGTAAAAGGCCAATGCTGAATGCTTTTAATAATCCCATCCATATAGCATTTATGTCAACAATACCCTTGTAACCATCCCCCACTTGTTTAGAATAATAATGATCTGGCAGGATGCAATGTTTTCTTTTTGCTTGTGTGGGTGTAACTTGTTGGCGCCAGCTATTTAGAAAGAGATTATGAGAGAAATGAATCTGTAAACTTGGGGATCGTATCCCGTGCTGAAGAATTGCAGCTATAGTACCCATACTTAAGAAAGGGGGAAAACAAATGATGTGGGAAACTACAGGTCTGTTAGTTTGACCTCAATTGTATGCAAATCTTAGAACAAATTTTGAAAGAGACAGTAGTTAAGGACATAGAGGTAAATGTTAACTGGGATAAAATACAACATGGTTTTACAAAAGGTAGATCATGCCAAACCAACCATATCTCTTTCTTTGAGAAGGTAACAGATTTTCTAGATAAAGGAAATGCGGTAAATCTAATCTGGCTTTCAGTAAAGAATGTGATTCAGTTCCACCTGGAAAACTGTTTGTTAAATTGGAGAATATGGGGATTAACACAAGAATCGAAAGATGTGTAAGGGACTGATTAAAGGGGAGACACTGATTAAAGTGGAGAGTTAAAATTGGTTAACAGAATCAAATACATACAATAAATGCAAAGTTCTTGGTTCAGGCTTGTAGTAGTGACAGAATAAACTTCTGGCTTAAATCAAGTCTCTGGCTGCTTCCAAATCACTGGAAAGTCCTCAAGTCCTTGGTTAGAATGAAGAAGTGAAGTTTTTTTACCCACAAAACCTTATGCCCAAATAAATCTGTCAGTCTTTATGGTGCCACTGCACTCCTTGTTGTTTCCATTAATATAAATTCATAGTCCAGAGGCTGCAGCAGAAAAGAGGCAAAAGAGAGAAGGGGGGGCGTGTACTATATCTTCTGCCATGTGGAGGGAAACCCATCCCTTCAAACAAAGCCCACAGCACAGCTAGTGGAAAATTACAGGTGACAAGATAGTGTTTAGAGTCACATGGGCAAGTCACATGTCCATGCATGAAGGTTTGGACACAGTAAAAGCCATTATCTATACCTCAAACAGCATGTTTGCAGGCTAGTCCGGTCAATGTAGATGGGCATCTCCCATGGTCCATTGTCAGTTAAGTGTTTCTTGATGAGCCACCTAATTTGAATAGTCCCTTCAATATATGCTGGCTAACTACCTTGTGGGCATTACCCCAGGAGCAAACATTTGAAATCCAGGTAAAGAGCCAATATTCATAACTTCAAATACAAAAAATGATATATGCATACAGATAGCATAGTCATAACCAGCAAATCACGAGATTTTCATAGACATCTTACATGCCACATTTTGTACAAGATTTGTTGTAAATATGTAACAGTGGTTGCAACAATGATCTATATAGTCATTTTAATCAGATAATGTCACAGTCACAGATGACAGTATTGACAAATTGAAAAGAATCAGCAAAGAGGCTGTTCAGTTACATCTCAAATCCCTCCACTGACTTCTATTCTCTTTCTTCATCACATTTATGTTTTTCCATCCTCATTTTCAAGGTGTTTAATACTTCTATCTCTTCCTACATACATGGTCTTTTCATTCTAACCTCCCTTTGCTCCTCCATATCCTCTGTCCTTAAGCTCCTTTTGTCTCCTCTCACCTCTTTATATGCTTTCCCTTGTAAACTTCCATACACAAAGGCCTTCCTGTGGGCTGAATGTTCTCTCTTCAAAGCTCACTTTCTCTTTGCAAAACCCTCCAAAGTTGATTTCCTCACCAATCTATGACTCCCCTCTTGTATCTCATGTATTGTGCCCTAATTGCCTTTCATAGATTCAAAGATCAGAAAAGTTCATTGTGATCATCTGGTCTAAACTTCTGTATACCACAGGCCATGGAACTGCTTCTGCCCTCCCTCCCCCCCCCACCACCAGCAAACACTGTTGCAAAAAAGAGTGTTGGAAGCAAGACACGATAAGTGCTGATAAGACCTCAGCTGGAGCATTGTGTTTGGTTCTGGGCACCACATTTCAGGAAAGATGTGGACAAATCAGAGGAACTCCAGAGGAGAACAACAAAAAATGCTTAATGGTCTAGAAAACATGACCTATGAGGAGAGATTGAAAAAAATGGGTTTCTTTAATCTGGAGACGAGAAGACTGAAGGGAGACATGATCACAGTTTTCAAGTACATCAAAGGTTGTTACAAGGAGGATGGCAAAAAATTCTTCTCATTAATGTCTGAGGCTAGGACAAGAAGCAATGTGCTTAAATTGCAGCAAGGGAGGTTTAGCCTGAACATTAGAAAAAACTTCGTAATGTCAGGCTAGTCAAGCAATGGAACAAATTGCCTAGGGAGATTGTGGAATCTCCATCATTGGAGGTTTTTAAGAACAGGTTAGACAAACACCCACCAGGAATGGTCTAGTTTAGAGGCTGGCAACCTCTGGCACGCGGCTCACCGGGGTAAGCACCTTGGCAGGCCAGGCCAGTTTGTTTACCTGCCATGTCAGCAGGTTCGTCTGATCACGGCTCCCTCTGGCTGTAGTTCACCGGCCCAGGCCAATGGAGGGGGGTGTGTGTGGAAAGCCACAGCCAGCAGATCCCTCGGCCTGAGGAGCTTCCCGCCACCCCCATTGGCCTGGGATGGTGAACCACGGCCAGTGGAAGCTGCAACTGGCCGAACGTGCCGACGCTGCAGATAAACAAACTGGCTCGGCCCCCCACGGTGCTTACCCTGGTGAGCCACGTGCCAGAGGTTGCCGACCCCTGGTTTACTTATTACTCAGTCCAGCCTTGAGTGCAGGAGCCTGGACTAGATCACCTCTCACGGTCCCTTCCAGTCATACGCTTTTATGATTCTGCATATATATCGTGTATTATTACAATGGTTTAGTCAATTGAGAATAGAAGTGGGATGAAATAATGTTATCCCTATTTAACCTGAACAGTTAGGAAGCTGTAGGGGACTAGCAGGTTTTTTCAGAAAAGGAGGAGAAATTGAAGATGGAGTTAGGTATTTCTTTGATGTAATCCTGTTGGTTTGTTTTTTGTAAAGCATATACGCAAAGTCCTGTTTTCCTGAACACAATAGGAACAACAAGATACAGTTTATTTGCTCACAGTTCCAAATCTCTTTTAGCCAGCACTCTTTCAGCAACTTCTTTCCCCATTTTAGCTTCAGATCCTATGTCATTTTCACTGGCATTTACTATGTTAGATGTCCAATCACTAAAAACCTTTTTGGTTAAAACTTAAACAAAAAAAGGCATTTAGCACTTCTGCCATTTCCACATTTTCTGTTATTGTCTTTCCCACCTCACTGAGCCGGGGCCTGCCCTATCCTTCATCTTCCTCTTGCTTCTAATGTATGTGTAGAATGTTTTCTTATTATACTTTATGTCCCTTGCCAATTTAATCTCGTTTTGTGCTTTGGCCTGTATAATTTTGTTCTTACATGCTTGTGCTGTTTGTTTATATTCATCCTTTATAATTTGATCTAGTTTCCACTTTTTGTAGGTCTCTTTTTTGAGTTTCAGATCATTGAAGATCTCCTGATTAAGCCAGGGTGGTCCCTTGCCACACTTCCTAGCTTTGCTACACAGTAAGATAATTTGCTCTTGTGTCCTTAATAATGTTTCTTTGAAAAACTGCCAACTCTCTAGAACTCTTTTTCTTCTTAGACTTGCTTCCTGTGAGATCTTACCTACTAACTTGAGACTGTGCTAAATGCGTGTTCATATCTTCCTTCTTCTCTTCCTGCAGCTGGATAAGCATTTTTATGGCTTTGAAAAAGTTTCCATAGATTTTACCTGCTAGACCTGATGGACCATATTAGAATTCACCTTCCATGCTGGAATTGCTTCATGCCATGTGTATCTAATATGTGAAGGTCTGAGATACCACTAATTCCCATTGAAGCCACCCATGTGAACAGGGCCGTCCTTAACCATAGGCAGAACAGGCAGCCGCCTAGGGCACCACTAGGTCTGGGGGCACCGCTCTGCCGGGAGCCCGGACAGACGGGAAGCAGTGGAGCATGTAAGAGCAGGGCTGCTGGGTCCTAGAGTGAGCCAAATGCAGCGCAGTCTGAGGGAGGGGATTGGCTACCGGGATCTCTGGGAAGGGGTGGGCGAAGGAACTCACCTGTAGGGTCACCAGATGTCCCGATTTTATAGGGACAGTCCTGATTTTTGGGTCTTTTTCTTATATAGGCTCCTATTCACTCCCACCCTCGTCCCGATTTTTCACATTTGCTGTCTGGTCACCCTAGGTGCGGGTAATTGGTACCTATATAAGACAGAGCCCCAAATATCGGGACTGGCCCTACAAAATCAGAACATCTGGATCTGGTCACCCTAGCTGGGGAGCACGTCTCTCCCCCGGGCTGGCAGTGATCCATCTCAGCCGGGGGGAGCTGTACAGGTCAGGATGAGCTGCTGTGGCTCCATGGGTGCCCCATCCCTGAGATCAGATGCTGTGCTAACTTCAACATGGTCTGTTGGGCTGGCAGTGGCGCCCATTGGCATGTGATCAGACCTGAGGGTTTGCTGCTGCTGTTGCCACTCTGCACCCCAAGGAGGTGAATTTTGGGGTCCTGCAGTTTTCCACCTATCTCCTCTATTGCAGCTGTTGGACCAGCAGGCTGGGGGGTGAGCCAAGCATGAAAGCAGTACTGCATTGTCATTTAGATTTGTTTGCCAAAAATGCTTGCTAACAAATCCTGAATTCAATTTCAATATTATTTTTTTTAAAAAAATCAATATCTTAGCCAAAAACAGAAAATTAAGCTGTTGACAATTATTTGTCACACGTTTGGTATGAGATAGGGAGTGGGTCAGTTTTCATCAAAGAAACAAAAAATGTTGACTGACTTTCCCATAGCCCTGTTACTGCTAAATAGAGCCGTCCAACAACTGTAATATGCTCATCTCCTTACTAATGTATAGAGCAGGGATCAGCAACCTACAGCACACGTGCGAAAGGTGGCACGTGAGCTGATTTTTGATGGCATGCAGCGGTGGGCTGAGCGGCTCAGCCTGCCACTGCTCTGGGGTTCTGGCTGCTGCCCCACTGCCACCCGGGGTCCTGGCCACTGGCCCCACTCAGCACCCACTGCTGGCCTGGGGACCCCCAAGGAACCCCAGGCTGGCAGTGGGCTGAGCAGGCCGGTGGCTGATACCCCAGCTGATCCACTCAACCCGCTGTTGGCCTGGAGTTCATTCACTCAGTTAGAGTTAGCGGGCTGAGCAGGACTAATTCATGATAGAAAAACAGAGCAACTAATGACAAAGTGCAAGAACTGAGCGTGGTCCCCACCATGGTGAGTGGATGAGCATCCGCCGAAATTTGCCGCGAATTCGCCGGCATTTCAGCGGCGACGCCTCTGGATGACGCTGCTTATTGTGGCAAGCAGTGTCATCCAGAGGCGTTCGCCGAAATGCTGCCGAATTTTGTGGCATTTCGGCGGATGCCTCGTCCGCCGGCCAGTACGCAGGGTGCACTGAGAGGCCCCTGTGGGCGCCATGGCACCCACGGGCACCACGTGTGGGGACCCCTGACCTAGAGAGCCTCCTGAAGCACGGCGATCATTTTGATTTAAATGGACTTGAACTGTATGAAGAATTGAGTACACTGTCACATCAATGTTGCCACATGCAAAATCGATGATGGACATTGTACAGTTACTCATACCAGCAAACTTGTTGACATATATCCTAATGTGTACATTGCCACTCGTATTCTACTGACAATTCCTGTAACAGTAGCATCAGGAGAACGGAGTTTCTCAAAACTAAAGCTCATTAAAAACTATCTTCTCCGCGAATTCGCGGCAAATTTCGGCGGATGCTCATCCACTCACCATGGTGGGGACCACGCTCAGTTCTTGCACTTTGTCATTAGTTGCTCTGTTTTTCTATCATGAATTAGTCCTGCTCAGCCCGCTAACTCTAACTGAGTGAATGAACTCCAGGCCAACAGCGGGTTGAGTGGATCAGCTGGGGTATCAGCCAAAAAAAATTATATTATTTGCATCATTCTGTCAAATCAGAATTTTTTCTATAGTGCTACTTCTTTAGTGCTAGTCCATCAGCATTACGATGTGCTTAATTAAGTTAAACTGGTTTTAATAACATGCATGTGGCAAGTTTTCCAGTAGTGTAAGCTTATGTTTGTGTTGCTAAGAGCAAGACAGGCACAGGGGCACCAGTTTAATAATCCCGCCTAGGGCACCATAAATCCTAAGGACGGCCCTGCATGTTAAGGCAGAATAGAGCCCAGAGATCAGGTCTTGCAGGGAAAATCTATGGAAACTCTTTCAAAGCCTAAAAATGTTTAGCTAGCTGCAGGAAGAAAACAAATATGCTGAAACATTAAGTCAGGCAGGAGATTCCAGCTCCTTTCAGCTCTGTCAATTTATTTTCCTATTACAATTCAAAAATGTCTAACTGTAACATACTTTAGCTGTTCCAGTTGCCTTAAGACATAATGTGACATTATGATATACTCGTCAAATGAACCCTTGCTAGGTAAGTAGTGGAGGATGGAGGGATTTGGTTTTGTGGAATGTTGGTTCATCTTCTATGTGGAGATGAGACTGTACAGTTTGGATGGTCTCCATCTCAGTAGAAACAGAAGCAGTATTCTCAGGGACAGGCTGGCTAGATTAATCAGAAGGGTGTTAAACTAATAACAAAAGGGGAGGAGTAAAAGAAGGAAGATAATAATCTTAATAATAAAGGTGAATAATCAGCTGAACACAAACTCCTATTGCAACACCGTGGCCAAACAGCTAATGTGATTCTTGGATGAACAAACAGGGAAACCTTGGGTAGGAGTAGAGAGGTTATTTTAGCTCTATATTTGGCAATGGAGTGACTGCTGCTACGATGCTGTGTCCAGTTCTGGTGCCCACATTAAAAAAGGATGTTGATAGACTGAAGAGTTCAGAGAAGAGAACTAAGAATGATTAAAGGATTAGAAAACATGCCTTATAGTGATAGATAGAAGGAGCTCAATTTATGCAGCTTAACAAAGAGAAGGTTAAGGGGTTACTTGATTTCAGTTTATAAGTACCTGTATGGGGAACAAATGTTTGATAATGGGTACATCAATCTGTCAGACAAAGGTATAAAACAATGCAATGGCTGGAAGTTGAAGCTAGACAAATTCAGACTGGAAGTAAGTTGCAAATTGTTAACAGTCAGGGTAATTAACTATTGGAACAATTTACCAAGTGTTGCAGTGAAGTCTCCATTACTGACAATTTTAAAATCACAATTGGATGTTTTTTCTCAAAAATATGCTCTAGGAATTATTTTGGGAAGTTCTATGGCTTGTATTATGCAGGAGGTCAGACTAACTGATCACAATGGACTCTTCTGGCTTTGGAATTCAGGAATCTATGAATCTGTTCTCAGCTGTTTTCCTTCCTCTCTGGCTTCCACTAGCTGAAGACAAACAGGTCATTGCAATATCTTACCAAGATTATAGTTGGGAGTAGAAGCACACAGACAAAGTTTTAACAGAATTCTTGTGTTTTTTTTTAAGAACACCACACTATAAAGTAGTTTTGGCTTCATTACATTGTGAACGCCTACCCCACCTTCACTCCCCTCCCCATTTTGCTATATTGAAATCTCTTTTTAGGCACATTCAGTATTCAGCTGTTTTTTACACACTGTTCCATGGTAAAGGTCTATGCCCCTCCTACTATCTTGTCTCCAGCCCTCATGCTCATTAGCTGGCAGACAGCTCGACTGCACACAGTCTGCGGAGGGCTGAGGTTCCATTTGCCAGCTCTCTTTAGTGAGACACTTCCTGCTGTTATAGAACTTTTAGACCCATAACATACAAAAAATGGGATTTCCCTCCCTTTACTAAAATTCCTAGGAAAAGAAATGGCCATTTTCAGAATATTAGCCATTTTAAAGGTGCTGTGTGATTTTACTGTTGTTTAAAACTAGATTCCATTATCCATAGAAATACTTACTAGAATTCACTCTTTCAAAAATGCATATTTCTTTCCATTACAATGTTTCCAGTTTTATCTTTGATAACTAGATAGTATTCTAACTATTTTCATTATTCTTTATGTGTAGGAATAACTAGGGAAAACTGCACGAACATTATTTTAGTTAAAAAGTCAATGGGATATTTTTAAGGGAGCTAAAAAACTTAACACACATCTAATTCGGTATATGAACTTCTTCAATTCAGGTGCCTGAATGGGAACATTTATTGAGGAAAACTTATTACTTATACTCACAATACAGCAACGAAGTCACAGTGAACTGTTGTGAGATATTCTTTACATTCATTAGAAGATACTTGAAATGATTATAACCTAATCTCAAAATGCCAGGGAAAAAAATCTACTTTCTTACAGAAGGCAAGGAAAAAATTGGAAATTTGGATTAAAATGGGAATTTTTAATCCAAATTCAAGATGAAGGAATTTTCTCTTTCGTTTGCACTAAAGGACTTCTAGAGTTTCAGGAGAATGGCCCTTCAATTTCATAATTATTTATTTTAATCTTTTGGATGTTTGATTTCTCAACAAAATCTTGGACTATAATAATAAAAAATATTCCTCTTCATGGTTCCTTAAGCATCATTCACACTGAATTTTAGTAAAATGATCCTATTTCAATGACTGATCCAGAGTCCACTGAAGTCAATAGAAAGATTCCAAGGTAACCTTGTTATGATGGATTTGGAGCTGCCCTGTGTTAATTTATTGTGTGCTGGCCTGGCGATGGGTGTGTTTTCTGTATGACTGTATTAGTTTAGCTCAGCAGGAGTCTGTCTGGAAAAACAGGCAGGAAGGAAGGGAGTGGGTCAAGATAGCCACATCTCAGACACCTTAGAGTTTTTAAGGGACAGTGCCAGCACTGTTAGTTGCTGATTTAGCCTCCATCTTCATCCAACCTACAAAACTGGTTTTCACCAAAAGGCCCCCAAAACAGAAAATTGAAATAACTCTGGCAGAATTAAAAGAGGGTCACTCTCTCAAGAGACAGGCAGTAGTTGTTCAACCCAGATTAAAACACAGGATCCAGCTTGGGTGTCTGGAGAAGCTAGGTCAGCCTAGGAAATCATTCACAGGATAGTAGTAGGGCTTTAGGTAATACAGATGTTTGTAGAACGTTAATTTTAAAATTATTTTTCTCTAAAAGTTTTGCTCCTTCTGCTAAATAAACAATACTGTTGTTTTATGAAGGCTGTTTTGTGACTGTGCAGCTCTGGTTAGACTCCCAAAAGGAAGAACTGCAGGTGCCCAAACTCAGTTGGACCTGCAGGGTAACCACAGCTGATACATGAGGTACTGCAGACCACGTCCCAGTATAAGAATGAGAGACTTGTAAAATTCCACCCTGAGATATGTAAAGGCGTGAGGCCTAACAACTGTGGGAGAGGCACTTATAAGGGATCAAAAAGAGGAAAGAGGTGCAGCTAGCACTGCAACAGGGACAATTACCTATTGATGATAATATTAAATAATTCAGATATGTCAAGAATTAGTTAACAAATTCACCTAACTTCTTCACAAGTTAGATTTTGTTCCTGTCAGGACTGATTCCCCACTCTGGCACTTTGAATGCAGAAGGTGGGAGCCCACAAGGATTCCAAAAATTAATACTGGCCACTCTGGGCTTGTATTAAACTACCAAGGTTACAGTTTTTTTCTGAGCTTGGATTGGTCGATGCTGCCACCACCCAAGTTCAAAACCCCTTTGAGAGCCCAGGAAGGCACACTTGGGAATTTCTTCCTCTGGGGTACCATCAAGCCCTTTCACTCCCACTCCGGGGAAGAGCTGAGAAGGAAAACTAAGGAAATCTGCTGTTGGCACCAGCTAATCAAACAACATGTGCACAAACCTCCTAGGACACAAAATTAAATTCTGTTCTTAAAAAATGGTAAATTTTATTAAAAAACAAAAGGAAGAAAATATATCTGGGAACTTAGGCAATTGCTAGTTTTAAAAAGAGCAACTACAAAGATTAAGCATGAAGAGTAGTTTCTTGAGGTCCAGCTTAAAGGTTACATGCTAAACAAAAGCAGCTGGGGTTAGCACAGAGGAGTTCACAAGCCATGAAGAAATAAAAGGGATAAACCTAATCGCATCTTCTTTGACATTTCCTGATCTACTTACATATGTGCAAGAGCCAGTATGCCAGGAGTAGGCAACCTATGGCACATGAGCTGATTTTCAGTGGCACTCACACTGCTTGGATCCTGGCCACCGGTCCGGGGGGCTCTGAATTTTAATTTAATTTTAAATGAAGCTTCTTAAACATTTTAAAAACCTTATTTACTTTACATACAACAATAGTTTAGTTGTATATTATAGACCTATAAAAAGAGACCTTCTAAAAATGTTAAAATGTTTTACTGGCACGTGAAACCTTAAATTAGAGTGAATAAATGAAGACTGGGCACACCACTTCTGAAAGGCTGCCAACCCCTTCAATGCCAGACTAGAATGGCTTCCCCAGGCCTGCAATTTAAAGAGCATGGGGCTCCCCACAGTGGCCGAAGCCCTGGGCCCTTTAAATCGCCACCCAAGCCCCACTGTTGAAACTGTGGAGTAGTGGCGGCAGGGCTCTGGCTGTGATTTAAAGGGCCTGGGGCTCCAGCTGCTGCTACCACAGACAGATCTGTCTGTGTAACCAAGATAGCCAACTACAACTTCATATCCAATATGACATGTCCTTGCAAAGTAATAGAGAAGAGCCAGCTCCAATAATATGTGACCTTCACAAATATCCAGAACTCTTCCACAATTGGGCTTAGAACCAGGATGGCTCAGCAGCTCTGTTGTTTGTGCTGTTAGATCTTCTACCAACCATGGACAAAGAGCAAATATCAGTGTTCAGACTACTAGCTCCCTCAATAATATTTTACACCAAAGACCTGGTTAGCCTTACAGATTCAATCGTAACGAATGGAAGGTCAATGAACTGACTAATGCTTCCTCCCAGACAGTTGCTATGGTAAACGGCACCTCAGCCTCAAGAACCCATCTCATGTTGAATTCTGCCAAGCTACAACTTCTTTCTCATGTAGGACTGCTGGGAGATACTGTGGTGTGATATGGATTCAGATGCTGACAATACACAGATGATGCCCATCTCCACATAACTTTCACATCCAGTACAAAAAGTGGCATCTCCCAGATATGCCACTGCCTAAACATAATTAGCTCCTAAATGTTAGAACTGGTGGGTGAAGCAAAACCCTGGCAAGATGGAATATTTATTAGGTCAGACCATCTGCTGATGGAAATTGGCATCACTCCATTAATTTCTCCAGCTGAAGATCTGGCCCATTTTTTAATCCTACTTAAGGGCTAAATTCTGATTCAACTAACATAGGAATGCTAGGGCATATGGCACCCCGTTATGCCTCAGCACCATCTACCCATATCATAAGTAGTAGCATATGAAGGGAAGGCTCCATGGGCAGATGCTGGTTTTTGGTTCTGTGTTTGTACAGTGCCTAGCACAGTCAGGTCCTGGTCCACGATTAGGGTTCCTAGGCACTATGGTAATTCAAACAACAACAACAACAACAGAGAGGAGGATCAGAATATTACACAGGAAGAGTTGGATGACTCTTGAGGATTGGAGTAATAGAAATGAGATGAAATTTAATAGTGCAAAGTGTAAAGTTATGCCCTGAAGGACTAATTACAAAAATGTCTGCAGTAATGTGAGAGCTCATAAATCGGAAACAAAGGTGGAAAAAAAATCTGGGTATACTAGGCATGTTTTGGCCATACAAAAGGCAAATGTGATCCTAGGATGTATCAGGAGAGGCATTTTCAGTAAGGATAGGGAAGTACTAATGTCATTGTACAAGACACTGCTAGGACCTCATCTGGAATACTGTGTACAATTCTGGGCACCCATGTTCAAGAGAGATTAATTCAAATTGCAACAGGTGTGGAGAAAGGCCACTAAAATGTTCAAAGGAACAGAGAGCTTATTTTACAAGAAGAGATTGAGAGTTTGGCTAACCAAGTATAACAAAGGTGGAGAAAGGATATGATTCTGTCTATAAATACGTTGATGGGTAAAAACCAGAGAGGGAAAAGAACTATTTGCGCTAAAGGACAATGTTGGCAAGAGAACAAATGGATATAAACTGGTCATGAACAAATTTAGTCTGGAGTTTAGAAGAAGGTTTCTAATAATTGAGGAGTGAGATTCTGGAACAGCATCTGAACAGGAGTAGTGAGGTAAACAACCCAACTAGTTTTAAGAAGGAGCTTGATGGATTTATAAATGCAATTATATGAAAGGGTTGCCTGCAATAGCAGGGGACTGGATCTGATGACCCAGGAGGTCCCTTTCTTTCTATAGCCTATAGAAGAAGTTGTGATGTGCTGGGTCTCGAACCCCAGCCTGGAAGTCCCCAAACAGCTGCTGCATCCTGGACCCAAGGTCTATTAAAACCTAGTGGGCCATGAAGCTTCAGCCAAGGCACCATCCACTGGAACCCTGATTGGAGGATTGCCCGGCTCCAATGACTGGCCCAACCACATTACTTAAGTCAGGAGGCATAGGAAGTTTGTCTGGGCAGCAAGGTGATTTCCTGTTGTGGCTGCATTGGAACCTGCTTGTACCCAACCCAGCTCCTGATTCCTGCTCCATGGAAATCACCTTGTTTGCTTGGACAAACTTACTGGCCTGTACCTCCATCTGATTTAAATAGCATGATTAGACCAATTGGTGGAGCCAGGCAACCCTTCAGTCAGGGCTCCTGTGGGTAGTGCCTTGACTGAAGCTATAGTCCTACTAGCTTCTTGGCCCACCACATTTCAGCAGATCTTGAGTGGAGAACAGGATGCAGCAATTGTTTGAGGACTCCCAGGCCTGGATGGAAGACCTGGGACATCACAGCAGCCTCCACAGATGAGGGTGGGAGGGAGTGGGGACTCAGAGAAGCTTTGGCTCCACTCCTCCAATGCACTGGTCATCATAATGGCAACAGTATACTGTGGAACAAACACTGCACTGTGTCTGTACATGGTGTAGTTTAAATCCTCCCTGGAATAATCTACTGCTCATTACTGTGGGCTCATGGCAAAACCACAATGGGCTCTAAATTTGCTGATAATAGTAAATTGGAGGAGTTATGAACAGCACTGAGGACAAAGATCATTGAAATAATACAGTGACTGCTGTGTCGGGGCATGCAAAGAAACAATAGTGTATTAATGTGCAGTTCTATTATTTGAAAGGACTGCATGTTATATCTTACTAGTTTTTATTTTGTTGATTAAAACTAAAATACACCGACATTTTAAAAAAAGAATTACCTCCTCCAGAAGAAACTGCCAAGGGATTGATCTGTTCACAGTGGACTCTGCCTATTAAACAAATTAAAATATTCAGCCAATGAGGGCTATTTGATCATAGGTGATTTACAACAACAATGATAAAATAATAAAGTACATTACTGACTAATTGTACATCAGAATGACTACCAATAAATATTAGACAATTCAAAATTTAATTATTCAACATAGGTAATTCAATCAACATAGTACCTATATTTTAGATTTCTAAACTAACACAACACAGTTCTCTGCAGCTAACTTTTCATTATAATTCAATGTTAAATATCAGGAGATAGATTTATTGAATTTTCATAGATATAGGATAGATCCTGTTCCCATTGAAGTCCATGAGAATTCTCCCATTAACTTTAATACGAGTAGTAGTATGTATTCTGTGAAGAAGTGCTGGTCTGATTACCATAATTTAATTTAAAAATACCGTGGATTTAATCTCATCAGCACCATCTAATGACCACATTGTAAAATCACAAATGACCAATGAAATCATTGACTTGATTAAATAGTATAATCATTTATTTTAAAAGAAGGCTAAACTCTGATGTTGACTAGAGCTGGTCAAGAATATCTCAACAAAAATTTTCAGTGGAAAATCTGTTTTTGTTGAAATGCAAACTTCCATAGCAAATGTCCAATTTTTGACTAATTTGGGGGATTTCTGAGAGAAGGTAGAGTTCTTTCAAAAAACTGAAAACTGCAATCCCTGAAAATTTTTCATTTTTGGCTGAAATATTTTGATTTTTCAGCAAAATCAAAGAAAAACAGTGATGAACATGATATTTTTCATTTCATCAGAAATTTTTGTTGGAGAAAATAACCACTTCCTGGACAGCTCTAATGCAAACCTGATAAATCAATAGATTACCATATGCCTTTCAAGGAAACAACTGAAAAATAAAAAGTGCTACAGTTATATAAAGTATTGAATATGTTTTATTAGAGTCTTTTATTTACACATCACCCAAGCATGAGACATAAATACAAAGTATCTGCCTGAAAGGTCTGACAGTATAAGCAGAGGCAAAACACAATAAATGACAGATAATAACAGTGGGATGATGAGGGTTATTTTTTATGTATGTATGCTTCACGTTTATTGTAATTTTAGTGGAAACGCTGCGGGCATAGGAAGAGTGTTGAGTTATAGGGTGAGAAGATGGGGTGGGAGTGAAAACACCCGTGGAAAAAAAAACAGGGAAAATGAGAAGGGAGAGACAGAGCAGGTAAAATGAATCAAGGAAGAGGAAAAAGGAGGGAACCAATTGAGACATCAAGGAATGCTGGATGAGGTGGGAAGACTGGGTAGTTGAGCAAGGATTTCGAAGTCTAAGATGCTCAATGTGTCAGGAATCAGGAACTCAAGACTAGTTCCCAGGTTATGATTTTTATAGATCAACATAAGGACTCTTCTTGTTGGGGCCTGGTCACGCCCATGACCAAGGAAAATGGGAGCTACTGGGGCTTGATGTACCTAAGTGGCTGCACATAGGGGCTGACAAAGAATTGTAGAAAAATAGGACTGGAGGGGACCTTGATAGGTCATCTAATCATTCTCCTGCATTGAGACAGAATTAAGTCTTATCTAGATCATCATGATAAGTGACACTTGTAGAGATGTTTATGAGAGATTATGATTTGGGATGCTCCCTCAGAAGGGACAATGTGGTGAGTGTAGGAATTTGGGGATGTGCCCTGGAGGTGGGGGTTGAGAACACTGCATAGTTGTGTGCAGCAGGTCACCAGAGATGTTCTCCAGTTTGTTTTATTAAACTTTCATTTCTTCCTCATTCACTGGTTTGTTATTCAATGAACCCCAAGATCATTACATGGTGTCAGAAGTGCTGAATGAGAAGGTAACTGCAATCATTTTGAAGTTAACTCCTACATTTGCAACTGAAAATAGGCAAAGGGAGGCACCAGAGAGCGTGGAGCACCAGGCACGCAGGCATATATTTGGTGAGCACAACAGTAGCTTGACTATCTTAAGAAGGGAGAAAAAGCCAAAAATGGATGTGTTGCAACCTCCATTCAGTCTGCAACTGACAGGCAACTTTGCAGAAAACTGAAAAAAATTCAGACAGAGATTTGAATTATATTTAGCAGCCATAGGGACAGAGGAGAAAAATGATAAATTGAAATCATCAATCTTTTGCATGTAGTTGGGGAGGAAGCATTGGATATTTATAACAATTTTAAGTTTCAAGAAGGTAAAAACATGAAGTTAAATACAATACTGACTAAATCTGAGGAGCACTGCATGCCAAAAAGGAATTAAACCTTTGAGAGACACATTTTTTTACATACACGCAAAAAACTGACGACACCATACAGCAATATGCCATAGAATTAAGGAAACTCAGTCAAAACTGTGACTTTTGTGAGCTGACAGTCTCTGGTCAGAGATAAAATCATTTTTGGCATTAAAGACAATTGTTAAGAGAGAGACTGCTCTGTGAAGGAGACTTAACTTTAGAAAAAGCTCTCCAAATATGCAGGGCAACTGAAACTGTGAAAGCACAAGTAAAAGAGCTAAATTCACCAAAAGAGCCTATCCATGTACTAAGTACAAAAGAATATAACCAGAATAGGTCAAATCAAAGAATGGAATCACTGGCTATGAAAACCACTGCTAGGGGGAAGGCTGGGTACAGATGGTCATGGGGAAGGTGTGGATCACAGTACGGCCTCAAACAGTGTGTTGCTTTTGGGGAACTCGGTCATAAATGTTGGGGGGGAAAATCATTTTGCAAAATGCTGCAGATCCCAAATGCAGAAAAGACAAGTACATTCAGCTAAAGACAATCTGGTTGAGGAGTTTTTCATAGAAGTATTGAGATCTAGCAAGCCTGATGAGAAGGACTGGATACTGCCTATGACAGTGAATGGAACTGGACACAGGCGCTCAGGTTAATATTCTGTCTGAACAAGATTATGGGAAATTGAAAATAAGACCAAAACTGGGACTAACAAAAATAAAAGTAACTGATTATTCTGGAACAAATATGCCAGTGAAATGGAGGTGCATTGCTTGCAGCAGCCATAAAAACACCATGTACAGGCACCCTTTCTTCATAGTGCCAAAGGAGGGACACCAATTTTAGGCCTGTCTGCTTATGAGAAACTCGATCTGATACAACGGCTGCTCTCGCTACAACATCACACTGAACCTGGCTATGAGGCACTGTTTCAAGTGACCTGTTTCAGGGACTGGATTGCTTGCAGGGTGAACATATAATCCAAGGATGGAACTATTGCAAGGAATAAAAAAAAAACTGACAAGCCAACAGAATGTGTGAACTCACTCATTATCGTGGAGAAAAGCCACGGTCAGCTCCACATATGCTTAGATCCCAGAGACCTCAACAAGGCTCTGAAAAGAGACTATTTAAAACTACCAACCAGAGAATGGATTATGGCTCATTTTGCAAATGCTCAATATTTCAGTAAATTGGATGCATCCTCAGGCTTTTGGCAGCTAAAACTAACTGAAGAAAGCTCAAAACTATGCACATTTAATACCCCATTTGACAGAGACAGATTCTTAGGCTTACCCTTTGGCATAGCTTCAGCACCAAAAGTGTTCTACAAAACCAAACTTATGACCTATGAACACATTAATGGCATTGACACCTCAATGGATGATGACATCACCTGGGGCTCAGTGAAAGAAGAGCATAGATGCAGACTTCAGGAAGTTCTGGATGCAACTAGAGGGAGAAATGTGTTTTAGGGGTTACAGAAATAACTTTTGCTGGGAACATTATTTCCAATGAAGGTGTAAAATCTAATAAGAGGAAGATTTCAGCCTTGAAATGATGCCACTTCTCCAGTCAAAGAAAGATATCCAGTGGTTCCTGGGAATGGTTAATTATCTTGGAAAATTCATACCTAATATCTACCAAAGAAGCAGCTCTGAGAAAATTCCAAGAGCAGCAGCTCTCAAAGTGCATGTCACAACCCCATTTTGATGGGGTCACCAGGGAAGAAAGCCCCAGCCAGGTGCTCTGGGGTTTGCTGTGGGGATGAAATCCCAGCCTGCATCTCAGGATGAAATGGGGGGCTGAAACCCCAGCCCAGAGCTTCATGGGAAGTGGGGAACTGAAACTCTAGCATTCAGTTCCAGAGATGGTAGGGGGCTGAAGCCCCAGCCCAGAGCTGGGAAGGAAACAAGGGACTGAACCCCCAGGCCGGACCTTTGTGGGTGATGGGAGGCTGAAGCCCGAGCCTGCAGCTCTGGAGGTGGCAAGAAGCTGAAGTCCCAGCTCGGAGCTTTGCAGGTGGTGGTGGGGCTGAACCCCAGCCTGGAGCTTTGCGGATGGCTGAAACCCAAAGCAGGGGGCTGAAGCTCAGAGTTGGGACAGCTGCTGCAGCATGGGGCTGAAGCCCCAGTCAGGAGCGGGAAGCAGGGGGCTGAAGCCCAAGACTGATCCCCTGCTTGGGTGGGTCTTCAAGCCTAAGCAATTTAGCTTTGTGGGGTCCCCTGTGATATGGGGTCCAGCAATTTCCCTGTTTCCTACCTTCTGAAAACCTTATGCATCACTTCCTGTACTGAGGCACTTCCTGTACTTAGGCACCTGTGTTTACCTGGCATCCCACTCAGCACATGTGTTGTAACCAGTTTGAAAAGTTGAAGTAAAAATAGTTTTAGTAATGGACCTTTTCTGAAGAAAAATGGAGGAAAGGTGGGCACTGAAGGGAAGTCATAGAATATCAGGGTTGGAAGGGACCCCAGGAGGTCATCTAGTCCAACCACCTGCTCAAAGTAGGACCAATTTCCAACTAAATCATCCCAGCCAGGGCTTCATCAAGCCTGACCTTAAAAACCTCTAAGGAAGGAGATTCCACCACCTCCCTAGGTAACCCATTCCAGTGCTTCACCACTCTCCTAGTGAAAAAGTTTTTCCTAATATCCAACCTAAACCTCCCCCACTGCAACTTGAGACCATTACTCCTTGTTCTGTCATCAGGTACCACTGAGAACAGTCTAGATCCATCCTCTTTGGAACCCCCTTGCCACGTGCAGCTAAAGAAGGGCTGACAATGAGGATCCAAACAGCAGTAAAAAACTAAGAAACAGCAAATACGATCCAAAATATTTGGAATATGGATTCATATGGATTGGTTTTCAGGAGGACTCATGGCTACCATGTGTCATGTGTGGTGAAGTTCTGGCAAACGAAAGTTTAAAACCACCTAAAATATTGCAGCATTTATAGACACAGCAGAGTTCTTGTCAAACAAAACCGTGAAAGCTGAGAGAGCTAAAGGGCCAGAAAACAGTACTGAGAACAGCAGCAGCTGCAGCAAATGAGAAAGCCCTGGAGACATCTTTTGCTATGTCATACTTTTTTTCTGCCATGCACTAAGAAAGTGTTTTCTGTTGTGGTGGAGCAAAGTGCAGTGACTCAACTTGATTCGATTCTCCTGTTTAATGATACTATTGCTAGGCATATTCACAGTACGGCAAATTACATGACTGAACAGTGATTGCCCAAATCAAGAGAAGTCCTTTTTTTCCCCCATTCAACTTGACAAAACAATGGATATGTCGGGTGCTTCTCAGATGCTGACATATGTACAATTTGAGAATGACAAAAAGCTGCAAGAGAAATTTCTGTTCTGCAGGCCATTACCACGGCATACTACAAGGGAATAGCTCTTTATATTTTTGGATACTTTTGTCTTTGATTCTGGCTTGGAATGGCAGCACCGTGTAGGAATTTGCAGTGATGGTGCTCATGCAATGACTAGAAGAAACAGCAGGCTAGTCACCTGAGTGGCAGGCTGTTGCACCGCAAGCAGTTTGGGTACATTTCATTATACACAGGCACTCTAGTTGCCATTTTTATCCACCTTCCTCTGTGAAGCCAGCTTTGCAGCACTGACTTTCCTGAAAAACAAATACAGGGCTGACCTCACTGTTGAAGATGACCTCCATCTTGACATGGGGCTCTGTGGGGCTGAGGTAAAGGATTAGTATTCATCAGTACAAGCTCACCCCTCCAATTAGGCACATATTTATTTTTATTTTTTTCCTGCTGGATATAAACAGATTGTATTGTGATTGTCTTGTGAATTAAAATATGTAGTGGCTACTTTTTGTAGCTACGGCCTTGTACTGCATTTTTTATGTAAAATACTAACTGTTCTGAGTAATACAGGGCACTGCGGTCATCTAGTAATTTTTCTTGTCAGAAGGGGGTTACAGTGCAATGAAGTTAGAGAACCACTGTCCTAGAGAAAAAAAATGAATGGTATTGGGATACAGAACAGGAGGAATCATGGGAAGGGTTAAAGCAACAAATGATGCAAGAACCAGTGTTGAAGTTTTATGCACCAGGATGGCCTATTAAAATCTCTCAACAGATGCTTCAAAGTCTGAGTTAGGTGCAGTGATTTTACAGAAGTGTGAGGATTGTTGGGAACCAGTGGCATATGCATCCAAATCACTGACTGAGGCAGAAACCAGATACACACAGATTGAGAAGGAGCTTTTAAGAATATTGTTTGCCTGTGAGTGATTCAATCAGTATATTTATGGACAGACAGTGGAAGTTGAAACAGATCACAAGCCCGGATAGCATTATTTAGCAAACCGCTAAATGACTGCACCTTAAGGATTCAAAGAATGATGATAAAGCTGAAAACATATGATTTGGTTGTGACCTACACATCTGGTAAATTCATGATCACTGAAGATGAACTTTCCAGAGCAGTGGTTCCCATGAAACCAGAGAAGACTTTAGAGACAGAGATGCAAGTCTATGTAGATCTGATTATAAAGTCAATTCCTATAGCTAACAGGAAACTACAACAAAAAAGAGAGGAAATGGAGAAAGATGAATCACTAGGAATCATTAAAGAAGTGATAATTAAAGGCCTGAAGAAACAAGGATTTGCTGTCCAAGTATAAGAGACTGTTGGAACTGCAGACACGAACTTACTGTGATAGATGGGGTGATTTTCAAGGACAGTAGGGTTGTAATTCCAATGAACTCCAGAAAAGAAATGCTACAGAAGATCTATGAGGGGCATTTAGGAATTGAGAAGTACAAACAACAAGCATGAGAGGTGCTGTATTGGCTGTGGATCAATCATGACATTGGTAATGTGGGAAGAAACAGCTTTTCCTGCTTGAAATACATGCCCTGCCAACAGACAGAGCCACTGAGACCTCATCCAGTTCCACAAAGGCCTTAGAAGGTAAACACTAGTTTATTTACCTTGCAATCAAAGCATTATTTAATGGTGACAGATTATTATTCTCTCTATCCAGAAATTTGCACACAGTATAGTACTAATAGAAAGCCAGTGACAGCTGGCATGAAGGGAATCTTCTCCAGACATGGGAATTCCAGTGAAGTCTTCAGCAATAATGGGCTGCAATTTTCCAGAGCAGATTTTAAACAATTCGCCATAGACTGGGATTTTCATCACAAAACATCAAGTCCAAATTACCCCCAAATCAAATGGATTTGTGGAAAGGTCTAAACAGACAGTAAAGAATCTTACGAAAAAGACTTTTGACAGTGGGGATGATTTGTTTAAAGTGTTACTGAGATACATCCTTGGAGAATGGCTCTTCTCCAGCTGGGCTGTTAATGGGAGGAAGGATCAGATCTAATTTACCAGTTACTGATAACCTGCTGAAATCTCATAACAATGAAACCACACAGAATGTGAAAGAAAATCAGTAGCGGAAGCAGAATCATTATTTTGACAAAAGGGTCCATGATCTCTCATCTCTTAGCCCAGGTGATAGAGTGTGCCTAGGAATCACACCTCTAATACTCTGACCCAAAGGGTACCATTAAAGAACAGTCACATCCAAGGTCTTATGTAGCCCACACAGACCAAGGGGACACATTTCAGCATAATTTCAGACCTGAAAAGGGCAAATATAGTGCCCATCTATAAAAAGGGAAATAAAAACAACCCAGGAAACTACAGACCAATTAGTTTAACTTCTGTACCAGGGAAGATAATGGAGCAAGTAATTAAAGAAATCATCTGCAAACACTTGGAAGGTGGTAAGGTGATAGGGAATAGCCAGCATGGATTTGTAAAGAACAAATCATGTCAAACCAATCTGATAGCTTTCTCTGATATGTTAGATAACGAGTCTTTTAAGTGAAATAATGGGAATAGAATCGGTGGATGTGGTATACTAGACTTAGTGCATTTGATTGATCTCGATATGATATCCATATCGCTAAACTAGGCACATACAATTTATTTGGATACTATGGGTAGCGGTGAAATGTGGCTGGATAACCGTTTACATCAGCAGAAAAGAGAGTTAGTTATTTAAATGAAGCTCGCAATGCCTGCATGGCAAGGCTTATACAATGGGCTTCCATCCAGGTGGCTGTTTTGGACCGGCTCTGTTCGCAATTAGCTTTTATCAACGGCTTAGGATGTTGGCCTTAGAAAGATATGCTATTTAACATATAGCAAGACGATACCAAACTGGACGAGTTATTTGCCAATGCTTTGGGGACAGGGTCAAAATTCAAAATGATCTGGACAAATTGGAAAGAACGTCTGAGGTAATAGCGAAGATGCAAAGATTCAATAGAGACATCAATGCAAAGTGCTCACTTAGGAAGGAACAATCAGTTTTCACAATAATACGGAATGGAAGAGACTGTCTAGGAAAGAGAGTACAGCAGAAAGGGATCTAGGGTCAGAGTTATGGACACAAGCTAAATAATGCAAGTACCAACAGTGGAATTAACTGTTGAAAAAAGCAACGTTGATCTTGGATGCATTTCAACAGGTGTGTATCGTAACAAAACACAGAGACAGTCATTCTTCCGTCTACTGCGCTGCGTAGAATCAGCGTCCAACTGGGTATTGTGTCCAGTTCTGGGCACCGCATTTCAAGAAAGATGTGAGAGAATGGATGAGGGTCCAGAGAAGAGCAACAAATGATGATTAAAGGTCTTGAGAAAGCATCCTATGAAGGAAGGCTGAAGAATTGGGTTTATTTGTTTGCAGAAAAGGAGACTCAGAGGGGACATGATAGCAGTTTTCAGGTATCTAAAAGGAAGTTCGAGTGTCACAGGAGAGGAAAACTTGTTCATCTTAGCCTCTAATGATAGAACCAGAAAGCAATGGGCTAAACTCTCCAGCAAGGGAGATTTAGGTTGGACATAGGAAAAAGTTCCTAACTGTAGGGCAGTTAAACACGTGGGATAATTAATATTCCTTAGGGAAGGTTGTGGAATCTCCACCTCTGGAGATATTTAAGAGTAGGTTAGATAAATGTCTATCAGGGATGGTCTAGACAGTATTTGGTCCTGCCATGAGAGCAGGGGACTGGACTCGATGACCTCTTGAGATCCCTTCCAGTCCTAGAGTCTATGAATTTATGAATCTATAATCAAAAGGATCTACAAGTAATCCCAGAAAGTTACAACACCTTGACAAGTATCAGAGGGGTAGCCGTGTTAGTCTGGATCTGTAAAAGCAGCAAAGAGTCCTGTGACACCTTATTGACAGTAGATGTGGACTCTGGCATTTCCCATTTGACTGATCCTTTATCATCAAAGCACAAAGGCGAATCTGTCAAGGAACAAGAGAACACCCCAGACTCTAATGAAAGGCTGATACTGAGAAGATCAGAGCAGGAAATTAAATGTCTTGAAAGACTCATAGAGACTTGCTAACCTGCCTGGAGAAGGGGTATTTCAGGAAAGTAAGTGGTAAAGACTCACTTGAGAGTGATGTGCTGATACCCTCTCCTCTCTAGTAGCTGACACATTTGGTTATGGAAATGTAGTAGATGGGTTGAGAATCTAATGCATGTGTTATTAGATAGTTGTGTGTATATACATTAGAGTTAATTAATTTTCTGTAAAAGGGAAGCTGCAGGGATATGTTTATGAATGTCTGATTTGGAGACGCTCCCTCATAAGGGGCAGTGTAGTGAGTGTGCGAATTTGGAGACAGGCAGGGATTGGTAACACTGCATGGCTGTGTGCAGCAGCTCACTACAGAAACTCTCCAGTTTGTTTTATTAAATTTTAATTTCTTTCTCATTCACTGGTTTGTTATTTAATGAACTGCAAAATCATTACAACTCTAGTTTGTTCTTTAAAAACTCCAATGGTTAAGATTTCGCAATCTCCCAAGATAATTTGTTCCAATGCCTTGAACTCATCTCTAGCCCCTAGTTTTTGGTCCTGGTGGTGGATGTCATAGACTCATGCTTAGTACCTGAAGAAAACTATTAATGTCTCAAAAACTTTTTATTGTATTTAGAAAACAGATAATATTACTTTAATTGGTTAGATACCCACTTCCTATAATTACAATTTACATAGTGCTAAAGATGTGTTACAGTTCTTTAAAGGTAGCAACATACTAATCTATACTGGCTATGGTCATCCCCCCCAACCCCTTTTGGGCCTGATTCTGCAAGGGACTAAGCACCCTTGTCTCCCACTTCAGCTAAAAGGGAGTAAAGGATATTCAGTACCTCACTAGGCACTCAACACCCTGCAAAATCAGATCTTTTACTTCACCATCTTACCATTATGAACCAGTATGTTACACACTCCAGTGACAAGAGAGTTAACATCACACAAAAGGTGAGGGACAGAGCAATTAGAAGGAATTTTTGTGCCTGAGGCAAGGGTCGGCTCCAGGCTCTTCGGCGGCAAGTCCCTGAGTCCCTGCACCCACCGCCAAAGTGCAGCCGAAGAAGCAGCAGTGGTAAAGCTGCTGCCGAACTGCCACTGATTGCAGAAGAGCTGCACCCCTCCGCTTTCCACACCCAAGGCAAGTGCCTCACTCGCCTCACCCTTGTTACGGCACTGATGAGGGATAATTTGTGGAGGAAGCTGCAACATGCTCACCCTGCCAGTGGATGTGGCAAATCCAGTGTCTGTATGTCCTTGGTACTTTGCAGCTGTATCTGTAAAGTCACTTAAAATTCACCTAGCTCCAGAACTAAACAATACATTTCAGGAATAATTAATTGGAGAATGTTTCGAGATTTCAGCTTTTATTTTTCTGCCAAACAAGTTTTAGTAGGCTCAGACTGTGGGGCATTTTCTCCAGCAACTTCCTTGGTGCTCTAAAGTAGTGTTTCCCAGGAAATGTTTTGGCATTTATTAATGCCACTTATACACAGTCATCAGCCCAACTTTGTTGCCAGTGTCACAACTGTTAAGCAGCAGCATGAAGTGATTAAACACGGTAGAATAATTAGTAAAGGCTTTACTTACCATGGAGCTTCAGCTCAGCCTTGACTACTCTGTGGATGTGATATCTAACTCTTGTGTTAACAGGCGTGAGTCACCAAAAGTCCTTGTGTAGACACATGTCTGAACACAAGTGGAGCCTGGAGTCTGAAAAGCAGGTACTAATTGACTGGGTTTAATGGGGAGAGGCAGGGGACAGAGTGCATTAGTGTGTTTGTCTCTCACCTCCTGGATTATGACAAATGTGACTTGATCTTAGTCAGCATTTATACACTTAATAAAAACACTATTCTGTGCATCATAAGAGGCCCAAGAGTATAGCAAATCAAGACTGAGGTGCATTGACAGAGCTGTACTGGGAAGTTTGCACAACCTGCCTATGCTATGTCTGGCACAAATCATTGCTGTCTTTTGTGAGCCCTAAATTCTCATACAGTTTACATTTAAAAAATAGTTTGTGTAACTAGAAAGGCAAGTGTTTGGTCTAGTTCAGATTTTCCCCAGCTCGTTTTCAACTACTCTTGCGTACTAGTTCCAGCCTATCCTGCAAACACATCCAGGGAGCAAAATGGAATTTAGGGTGTAATGAGAATGAAATGAAATGAAATGTTTCAGCTGAAGCATTAATAAAATACTTTTACATTTCTACTTTAAAAATATTTTCCCTGAACAAATATAATCAGAAAAAATAGTCTACATTTTTAAGTGTGCATGTTTTTCAGTTCTCACAGTGTTACTAATAAGAGAAGTGCGTGAAGTAATATCTTTAATAGGACTCCTTCCATTGGTGAGAGAGAGAGGCTTTCGAGCTTACACAGAGCTCTTCTTCAGATCTGGGAAACTTAATCAGAGCGTACAGCTGTTCCATGTTGTATTTAGTTGTGACACTCTGAGTAAGTTTCCCAGACCTGGAGAAGAGCTCTGTGTAAGCTCGAAAGCTTGTCTCTCTCACCAACAGCAGTTGATCCAATAAAAGATATTACCTCATCAACCTTGTCTCCCTAATATCCTGGGACCAGCACAGCTAGAACCCTGCATACAATGTTACTAATGACCAGCAGAGGGCAGAACAGGCTGGGAAAACGGTGTGACTACAGCTCTCTGAAGCATTGATTTTTCCCAAACAGTCTCTTAAAACAAACTGTATTTGCCACTTTCTTTAGATAAACTAACTATGGATGATATTACTAGAATCTCCTCACCTCCACCAACTACATTTAGGACAAGAAGGTCCTGAAGAAAAAGGAAAAAGTAGGATTCAGGAACAGAGTGATGATAAAAATGGAACAGATAAAGGTGAGTAAGAACAAACAAAGACTAACTCTACCATCCGGATAGAAGGTGTAGTCATCTGTGGTAAGAATAAATATAGGGCAGTGACATTTAGAGAGTGAGCTGATCATGCTTGAAACCTGGAAGAAGGGGATATTTTCCAGCAGCTGGATGGATAACCCAAGTATCTGTCAACTCCAAAATTATTCCAAAAGTACTTGGCTGAATTTGGGAATCCATAATATCATCTCAGCTCCAAGTATGTGTAAAATTCACTATAGGTATTGCTAGCCAGGCAAAAAGTATCCGCTTTGGTTTCTCTCACTCCTTTCCACAGTTTAACTTAAGAATTTCTCCCCATCTTTCTTTTTCCTTTCCTTCTCCTCACAAACCTTCATATTGATAGCCTCCTGCAACATATGAAAAGTGTATGTGAATGGATGTTATGGAAATGATATTGCACAGAGATAGGTTTTGCATTTGTTCCTGAAACTGGCAATATTTGCACTGTCATTATCTCTGCTAGAGGGCAGTTCCATGCTACTGAGAAAACTATTTCCCCTGCTGTAGTGAACCTCACTTTTTTGGTAGAGAGTTTCATGGTTCCAGCTGAGAGAAATTCTCTGGAACCACTGTGGTTATGGAGATGGAATCAGTCCTTAAGCCCAGCTGGTAACATTTTCAAAAGTGCGTAGGGCCACGTCTAGACTACGCGCCGGATCGGCGCGTTAAAATCGATTGCTTGGGGATCGAAGTATCGCGTCTGGTCTGGACGCGATATCTCGATCCCAGAGCATGCTTAGATCGATTCCGGAACTCCAGCTAGACGACCGGACTTCCGGATTCGACACAGCGAGCCGCGCAGATCGATCCCGCGCGGTGAAGACAGGTGAGTAAATCGATTTTAGATATTCGATTTCAGCTACGCTATTCTCGTAGCTGAAATTGCGTATCTAAAATCGATTTAATCTCGTAGTGTAGACCTGGCCTAGGTGACTTAAGAGACTAAGTCTCATTTTCAAAAAAGTACTTGAGAGCTTAAGTCTCACTGAAAAATCAACAGGACACATGCAGGTCCCTGTGATCTAAAACATTCGAAATCAGTTACATTTTGGCCTGTAAGCCTTGACAATATTCTCCTAAAGAGATTAAAAGAACAAGGGGAGATGGAGTATTCACAATGAACAGGAAAAGGAGAAGGGACGAAATATTTTTGGATTGCTTTGCAGGGAATGGATCCTGGTACACCTCAATCCTTCCCATCTTCTACTTCGCTGTTGCTGTGCAAGGTAAGTGGAGGGAACAGTGAAGAAAAGAAGAAAGTATCTACTCAGACCAGTATTACAATTATCTGAGCTTCTGTTGGCTAGGAAACTGAGTTACCTTATCCTTCAATAATGCCTCAAAGGGGAAATAAAGAAAGTTAAAATATCTCATTTGATTGTCTTTTGTTTACTTATTTAAATCCAATATCTGTAGCTGCAGAATATAGCATAAGAAAGCATAAAATCAGCATTCTTTGATTTGCAATTATATATTACTACATACATGGGATCTTTCTATTGAAGTATAAGTCATATTTTCAACATAATGCAGATGTTTGCCATAGAGAATGCGAGCTGTGCAATTAAATGCCCACGGGTTATGTTGAAGTTCTCATCACAGGATTTCAGTGCTATGGGAATTGCAATGCTAGTGTGGCTCCACAAAAACAGCATACAGAGATCATCATATGCTGAACAGGTTTTGCAAAGTTTGTTTCACTAATGGGGAAAATTACTTCTAGAACCCCCATGCTAAGATTCTATATTATTTATCATGTTTTTTGGGGGGGCGGGGAGGCTATTTGATTTTCAGACAGATAAAATGAGGGTACCCCTTACGTTCAGAGAAAACAATTGTGTGTCAAAGCCTGACCTGTCTTTCCTGCATCTAACATTAATAATAAATAAATAAATAAGTCTGCATAGCAAAGAGGAGACCAAAGACCGCTTTTCACTGTTAAACAGCAGACTTTCATAAAAGGCCAGTGTGAAAACCAAGACTAATCTCACCATGCACTAAACACTCTATTTTCAAAAGTCAAGTGCTCAGGTCTCTTCACTGCCATATGCATTAGAAGAAGTATTTGTAATGTGTTGTAAAGCTAACAAGGTTGGTTAAGCAGAGGTGTGTGGTCTTTCCAAGTGTATTCCCAAGACATAACCTCCCTCCTCAAGAAACTCATTTATCACCAGGATGGTTTCACCTCATTTGAAGCCAAGTTATTGTCACCCTTAAAATAATGTGCCTTGACAGGGAAAAAATGAAATTCATGTGAAAAGTTACACAGTCATCACACTCTGGAGTCAAAATATAGACTATAGTATTAAAACAGAAAGCAGATGAAAATTTTTTCCAGGTACACATTGTAGGTGGTATTTGCTTGATACCACAAACTTTCGTTTTATAACTGGACATAAGCATTTATATCATGTACATGTGAACCAACACCTGGCCTGTGGCCCAGCGCCTTTAATGGGGATGAGTACATGCTTCATAGCCACCTTGGTATGACTGTGAAGGTTTTTACAATGTTAGGCTAACCTGAGACATGTTTTCCTTACACATCTAGTTAATAGGGAATAACTATTTAAATGTTTTGATCGTCCCTCAGTGCGGGTGTTACATTTCAGGTGTCATGACTGTACTAAATCTTGCTCTGTTACGTTTAGCTACTAGCAACTGATATTTTCACCCCTCGAGTCTCTTAAAATCTCTCTTCTCTCTCTCTGTCCATCCTTCACAGGTGCTGCAGATCAAGGATGAGTGAAATTTAATGAAGTTATGATTGAAAAGGGTTCCAGTTCAAACCACAAAAAGTTCTAACACATTAAGCAATTTGAAACCAGTTTTCAAATAATAATTTTTATATAGAGGAGTTTTGCTTGGCTCTTTACAGGAAGTATAAGTATTTTATGGTTTTGCAGACTTTTGATCTTTGCTCAAGTTGTGAGGTCTGAGTTTTTGCAAGGATTTTTGTCAGATTTTCTGGATCTTCATAGAACTTGGATTTTTTTTTTTTGGTACTATTACAGGCCTTCTAAAATCACTAACATTTTCAAAATTGACCTACAAGTCTTACATTAAATACTATCTTCTCAGTGATTAAATATGTTTCTAAAAATAAGTAATTAAAGGTATTATCAAATTGCTTACCTGGACTTCTCTTTACTGATCACCAAGTTATCCCTCAGGGTCACTTGACTTCTTGCTAATGTGGCATACTGTTTGCTTAAGAGTAATCACAGTCACTTCCCGGCTGCAAATATTAGGGTCAGCAGATATCCTCTCAAACCTGCCTGACTTCTATATCTCCCTTTACTATGGCCTACATTTTCAACCTTGGGTGCTTCAAGTCAGTCACCTAAATCCATATTTAGTCTTCCAATTAAGTGGCCTGAATTTTAGAGGTACTGAAGACTTGCATACTCTAGTGAAGTCAGTGGCAAAATCTGGACACTTATTTAGGGACTGAGACACACTGGCAGTGCAGCTGGGATTGCTGTTGAGTAAGACAAGCGAGATAAACCATGGAACACTTTACAAGTTAAAAACAGCAACAAACACACTTGTAAATAAGACACGTTTCTTCCGTCTCCCTGACCAGTTTGTTTGTGTGTTGTATCTATTTTTATTTCTCTATCTTACTCTATCTTATTATGTCTTCAAGTCTTTGGGGATGGATTCAATCCTTCCTCTGTATTTGAATAGTACATACCACATTTTGGGTGCTACCATGATCTAAATCAAAGATAGGAAACCTATGGCACGTGTGCCAAAGGCAGCATGCAAGCTGATTTTCAGTGGCACTCACGCTGCCCGGGTCCTGGCCACCGGTTTGGGGGACTCTGCATTTTAATTTAATTTTAAATGAAGCTTCTTAAACATTTTAGAAACCTTACTTACTTTACATACAACAATAGTTTAGTTATATATTATAGACTTATAGAAAGAGATCTTCTAAAAATGTTAAAATGTATTACTGGCACACGAAACCTTAACTTGGAGTGAATAAATGAAGACTCAGCACACCACTTCTGAAAGGTTGCCGACCCTTGATCTAAATAAACAAACAATAATATAGTAACTTAAAGGATGCAACTTCAAAAATCCAGGCCTTGATCTTTGGTACTTGGTGTACATGTTACCTGCATCAGCCAGAGGAACTGAGACAGAAGATACGTAATATGACTACTTTGTCTGCATTATTACTTATAATTTGTAGAGCTTGCTGGAAAATCATTGATGGAACTATATTCTGTCAGAATATGCAGTCCTGTCCAAATCAAAAGGGTTCATGAAATCAGGTCGATTTCACCAGAATTTTGTTTTAGAAGAAAAAGAAAAAAAAGTTGGCAATATTGAAATGACCCATTTTCACTTTGAAACAACTTCATTGTTTTAAAATTATTTGCACCTTGTATTATATTATGTAATACAATTTTAAAAAAAGTAAAAAACAAAATGTTTGATTGACTCAAAACAATTTTTCCCAGCAATTTCCTTTATGGAGAAATTTGAAATGTTGGGAGGTTTGTTCCCTTTCAGAATGAGGCCAAATGTTGAAATCTCAAAATCTTTTTGCAACACAGATTTTCTGCCCTCTTTCTAACTCACAATTTAGATACAGAAGTGTATAGTATCCCCAGTCCAGGAATCAGGGCCACATTGTGCTAAATATTGAGTTTAGCACAAAAGGGGGTCAATTTTCAAACCTGTCCTCCCCCATACTGCTGGGTCATGACCCTCTATTTAACATGACCTTCATCTTCCTTCTGTATCCAAATTGCATCAATTCCCCAATCATGCACTACTTTTCTAACACAGTGACAATATGCAACTGAGAAAAAAAGGCAAGTTACAATAGCTCATTGTCATTGGTGAGCTGTTTTCTACAATTCTCTCATGCATTCCAATATCACAAAGCATGTGGAGAGCTGAAGATGAACAGTTGTAATTAACCTTTGCAATATTGACTGGTGATAATACTGATGTCCAGCTGCTCACTAACACAAATAGACCTCCAATACCAAATATATGCAATTCTAGCAGTACAGAAACCTTATCAGAGTTGGAATTTAGTTTGCATAAGTATCCCAAAGTTTAGGTGCTTGTCAAACCTATATCAAGCCATGGAGGTTTCCACCACAACCGTCACCATCACCAGACAATTCCTTTATTCTCCCAGCACCAAGCACCATGAAAAAAACCCTCTTCCTTAAAACCCCCACACATACATGGCACTTGAACTACCCTCCTTTGCAAATCTAGCTTCCTGGGAGACAGAGAAATTTGAGGTGTCAGGCATGGCCAAGGTACTTTCACTCGTTTTACTGGCTGTCAAAAACAATCATGTCAGAGGCAGAACTACCCAGAACAAGGAGGGACATGGCATCAGTGATAAACAGGTAATAAGACCAAAGAGGGCTAGCACAGAGTTACAGATCAAGTAAGATTGAGAAGACGGATAATAGAGATCACTACTGACCCTAGTGTTGGTCTCACCCTCAAGATATGTCTGCATAGCAAAAAAAAAAAAAAAAATCCCTTCACCCTGCAGCAGCAAATCTCAGAGCCAATCTGGGTCAATTGTAGCAGGATTTGCATTACATGACAGGGCTAAAAATAGCAATATAGACATTCAGGCTTGAGTCTGCAGCCCAAGTTCTAAAAGCTGGCGAGGAGGGAGGGTGTCAGAGCCCAGGTTCTAGCCTGAGCCCGCATGTTTAGTTGACTGTTTTCAGCCCATAAATGCCAGCCTCACGAGCCCCAGTCAGTTAACTCAGGCTCTGTGACTCACTGCCATCGGTCTTTTTTGCTATATAGACGTACCCTCAAGGAATATACAACAAGGTTTGCCTATATGAAAATGAGATGAAGCTGGGAGGATTGGGCCAGTGGCAACAGGGACAGAGACAGGATCCAGAAAGACCTGTAGACAATGGGGGCATGGGCAGAAAGCTGTTTAAGAAGTTTATTATGTAAAAGCATAAAATCGTGAGAACAAGGTTGACAAAACACAATAGCGATTCTGTTCTATTTAGTCACATGCTGCAAAACATTGATCAGAGAAAGGATCTGGTGATGTCTGTTGACAGACACTTAAAACCCATCAACTTAATGTCTGGTAGTAGTTAGGAAAGCAAACAAAACACCGGGATGTGTAAATAGAGGAACGGAACACAAATCAAAGTAGATAATTATGTTATTGTACAAAGGACTGATTTGACCACACCTGGAGAACTGCACATTGCTTGGGGCCTCATGAAACATGTATAACGGAAGGCATCAAAAAGGATAATGGGAGCAGGAGCAAGCCACTTGCTATTGGGACCATGACTGTTGCAGAAAATTAATACTGAGTGGCAGAAAATGATTCAAGGGGAGATTCCAAAGTAAGAAGCTGTGGACGGAGGGAAAGATAGAACCAGGTACATACAGGAATTTTACAGAAAGGAAACATTTCCATGCAAAGTTGGCACTCAAGGCAGTACCAAAAATTGCAAGTGTAAAAGGCTAGCTCTCTTATCACACTAGGAGAGTGGAACTGTCTTTCACTGATAACATCATAGTGCTACCATCCATGCTTTGTACCCTCTGAGTTATCAGCACATAATACACTGCTCTTGTCCACTCTGCTCACTGATGCAATTCCCACACCCAGTAGCACAGCACTTGCCAAGCCAGCTAGAACACATGGCAGACAACTTCCCTTTCCCCACACTTTGTGAGGCCAATACTCCGACTCAATGCAACCAGTAGTGGCTCCCCCTAGGTGAGACAGGAGAGATACAGATTTTTAAAACGGTAATTGACATTTTGAAAATTAAAAAAACAAAGTTAATTCTTATGCGGGAAGGAATTTTATTTCCATTTTATGACACTGTCTGTCTGTATTTAAAATTGGCCATCACCAGAGTACCTGAGCACATACACACAGTTTCACCCTATTGTATCTCTTGGAGAGGAGAGCTGGTGACACTACAGACAATACTGAAGGGCACATGGCAAGGTAAAAGTATGAATGGTAAGTCAGTTATACTGATAGTTAGCATTATGGGAGAGAGACCATTAGCTTAGGCCCTTGTTTAAACGAGGAGGTTAGTGTAGAGTAAATATGGTGTGACTGTAACATGCACTAGCTACTCTGCCCTAACGCTACATGTGGACGCCCTTATTCCACAGTAAGAGTGTCTTTTTGTGTATTAAGTTTGAGCACACAGAGTGCTTGTCCACGCAGCAAGTTGTTGTGCTGCACATCAGAGTGTGTATCTACAGCACACCAGCTTGTCACATGGTAATGTCCCATGTGGACACTGGTACCACACTCCACGGTTTTCAGTGTGCGGTAGCAGTGTCCACATGGGACATCACTGCCCAGCAAGCTATAGCACTGTACGTTCAGACCCTGCTTTGTAGTGCAGTAACTTGCCAGGTAGACAAGTCCAAAGGCACTCAATGCAGAATAAGAGCGTTCACATGGAGAGTTAGAGCAGAGTAATTACTACACAATAGCTATTCCATACTAGCTACTCCGCGCTTTCCCATCTCTCGCCCCTTGTAGACAAAACATGCACTTTGAAAAAAAATACAAGATGTAAGTGCGAGGCATATAGGTCAAAGGAAACTGATGAGCAACAATAGCCTCTTTCTGTCCCCAAAATGCTAGTACTGTGTGAATATCAAACTTGCACATGCTTTGGTTATTTGCCAGTTCCACTTGGGTGTGAAAAAGAGCCTCCTTCATGGCTGAAAAGCTATTTTTTTTCTGAACCTCAAATAGCCATTTCCATGAGTAGGAGGAATCTCTGTAAGACCTGGCCCAAGTAGAACTAGATACAGGAAAGGATAAATATCTGGAGGAGCTTTGCATCACCATCAAGCCCTACCTTTACTTTTCTTCTAAATCTTTATCTGCCTGAGGGACTGTAGAGGAACTATTAAGGACTAGTTCATCCTTTCAGCTGGGGATAACAGTTTTTCAATGTCAATTTTGCATATAAAATATGATGCATCTTTGATTAAACATTGTTACACTCATTAAAAGCTTCCTGCACATAAAGGAGCCCATTAAGAATGTTTATCGATGACTTCTTACAGAAGTCCCATTCATTAATAATAGAAGAAATGCCTAAAATTGCACAGCATTCCTCTAAAGAATTTGCAAGAGTGGGTTATTCAAGAACTCATTTATCTGTAATAAGTACTCTGAAGTGAAGAGCAGAAGTATTGCCCAGTGGACAACACATTAGGAGCTTATGGTGCAGCTGTGTGGATATGTTTCCCTTGACTTGTGTGGCATGGGGCTTAGAAAGTATAAAGGGTAGGAAGTGAGGTGGAACTGGAATTTAGAATGAGCAGGGTCTCACTGCACTGAGAGCATGGTTGAGAAACAGCTGAGTACATAAAACCTCATAAAGAAAACCAAAACAATGGTATTCCCTATTGTGACTGTTTAGTCTTTCTGTAGAGACTCATGAAGTCTAAGCTATTATCTATTTTTAATATCACTTGACCTGAAAATTTATGCTAACATCTGGAAAATGTGAGGATTTCTGTATTACAGACTTAATACTGTCAATGAAAGAAATGGGGGGAGGTACATTACAAAAATGTTTAAACATTATTCAGCAAATGTCACTCGTTTCTTTACATTCTTTTGCAGAGAACTTAACCAACAAAAATATATATCTTAAACTGCAAATGTGAAAATGTGGGTTGAAACTCAGAATTCATGTATATTATCTCAGCTAATATTTACTTTACCTTTCTTTTTATTTGAAGATTTTCCTTAGAAACGCACAAAATTAATCTACCCTTTGAAAAGGCCTGCTGCTAATTAGTCCTTTATATAATGAATTTGTATTAAAAAAAAAAAGTCTGCACCAAAAGCAACAGCAAAAACCATATGGCATTTTAAACTTCTGGAAATAATTCTTTATAGTGTAATTATTATGTACTGTTTCTGGAATCAATGATACTATTAACAGAGAAAGGTACTACTCAATCTGAGTAAGGGTAGCAGAATCTAGCCCTGAGAGAACAAGCATTAAAAGCAGCACTGACAACCACATGTGTTCAGTAATCATGAGTCAGGCCACCCCAAAATTGTGGGATAGGCTTTCTAATGAAGAGAATCTAAAAAGAATGATGTAAGCATTATTTTTATTTGTCTTCTGTATTTTGAGACTTTGAGGTTCATGTTTTCAAGCTTTTTTCTCCAACCATAAGGGCAAGAAACTAATTTTTAAGCTAAAATTCTCATGTAATCACATGCTTCCAGTAGCTGGGGTTTTAAGTGAAACAAACATCAGGAGAGTCACAAGAAAAACATGAGAGCTGCCAACACTATAAAAAATAAACATGCAGAGCCAGATTCTCCGCCACACCAGAGCAGTGCTCAGAACAGGAAAGGATTGGGGCATTGGGAAGCTAGTCCAACCTCCCTGATTCTGAGCCTGTTCCTGGCCTCAGTGCCACTTAGAGTTGTTGTGGGTCCTTAACAGAACCTAAGTCAGTGGAGTTTTGGCATGGCAGAGCTCCCTATACTCCCTGGCCCTCTCTGATACTTCCCCTACACAAAGGTGGGGAGAGAGCTGATGAAAGGCCTGTATTTAGGGTTGCCAACTCTCCAGCATTGGCCTGGAGTCTCCTGGAATTGGCATTGATCTCTCGGTGACTATTGAAAGCAATCCAGGAGGTTTTAATAGGATATTTTAAGAAAAATGACATTACATCATGTTGGGGGAAAAAATCTCCTGAAATAGCTTCAGTCAAATTTGGCAGCCCTACCTAGATTTGGGATACTTGCACCAACATGGAATTCTCCTGTGTCAGGAGAATTCTCTGCTGGCCATTTGCAACCAGTTTCTAGACACTTTGTGCATCTCTGAATGTGCAAGGGGAGCCCTATGTCACATTTCAGGAGATGGACTAAAAACAGTAACCAGATTGCATTAATAGCCATTGAAAAAAATATGCACTAGGAAAGAATAAGAAAATATTTATCTTGAGTTATACCTGTTACGTGCCTAAGTGCTCTGCAGGGACGAGACACACACACACACACACACAGTGAGTGATATGGCTTTTAATGAAGGTAAAGAAAACACACCCGCAACGGGGACTCTGCACGTTGCTAACTCAAAGCAGGGAGCGAGTCCAAAGCAGCAAAACAAATTCGGATAAATATAACTTTATGCTAATAGCATGTAAAGCAGCTCATACATAGGCATGTGGGAGCTTTCCCACAACTGGGCTATCTCTTATGGCAAAGGGCCAGGCTTTTCTAAACACGCCGGGCTTCCCAGGCTAAGCGGTTCCAACCGGCTACAAACAGCATAAGCTAGTATACAGCAACCTTTAATAACCTGTCCTTGAGAAGGCGAACAGCCTTAGCTAAACCACCGTGACAAAATCTTCCGCAGTCCCTTACAATACCTTAGACCACTTTCTGGGTTATTATTGAGAAAAAATATATATACACCTGCTGAATAATACATTTATATCCTCAAATGGTTTTGTTTTTTAATTGGACTTTAGCTTTCACAGTGTTTAAAGCTTCAGCAAGTGGTGCCCCTACAAAACTTCAGATCCAGTCTTCCTCAAAGGCCCCAGAACAATCACACCAAGGCTACTAGCACAAAGGGTCAAGTTTTCCAAAAATGGGTTCCTAAAGTTACGTCATCTAAATCAAAGTTTAGGCACTTCCATGAGTAGGATGATTTTCAAAGATGCTGGCAGAGCCCTACAGGTCTTATTGAAGTCAACAGAAACCTTTGTGGAATGGAAGTCAGCACCTTTGAAAGTCAGGTCATTCATTTAGGTAGCTAAATATTGATTGGGGGAAAATTTGGAAATCTTGGACATATATTAATTAAGCTTGAATCTTAAACAGTTTCTTAGTTAAAGGATATATTTTAAATGTATTTTCAGTGTGTATTGACCTGAGGAATGAGTTATGGTACCAGAAGATTGTGAGAAGATTTGGGCTTATTTTTTTTTTTTTTGTACTTGATTTATCCAGGAAATATCAGCTGACCATCTGGATTTCAGAGAGGTCCTTCTTATTTAGTTTTCCACTTGGGTTAACTGAAACAGAAGTAAGTCAAGTGATTTTCCCAAGGTTATAAAAATGAGAAATCAGTTGAGTGGGGTTTAAAACTCAGGATTTTTCTGGCTCCCTAATTATTTGTTTTAGCCACTAGACCACTCAGATCTTCTGGGCTTATAACAATTGGTTATAAATATTACATCAGAAAACTAAACAAAATTCTTATGGAATGAAACTCATTTTACAATTCAAAATGTAGTGAGGGAGAAAGGAAAAGAAGAGAAAGAGTTTGGAGCGCAGGTGATATTCTCTTCGATTCTTCCTGTCAAAGGTAGGGGCCCGGGCAGAGACAGATGCATCATGGAAGTGAATACCTGGCTGCGAAGATGGTGTCGCCAGGAGGGCTTTGGCTTCCTCGACCATGGGATGGTATTCAGGAAGGACTGGCTAGGGCAGAGATGGCGTTCACCTTTCGAGGAGGAAAGACTCATTTGCACACAGACTGGCTAACCTAGTGAGGAGGCTTTAAACTAGGTCGACGGGACAGGTGAGCAAAGCCCAGGTAAGTGGGAACAGAAGACCTGGGAGATGAGTCAGAAACAGAGGGAGCTAGCTATAATAGCAGAGAGAAAGGAGGGCAAAACTGGGAGGCAAGATGAAACCAGGATCTTAGATGCCTATATACAAAGCGAGAAGTATGGGTAAGAAGCAGGAAGAACTGGAAGTGCTAATAAATAAATACAACTATGACAATGTTGGCATCACTGAAACTTGGTGGGATAATACACATGATCGGAATGTTGGTGTGGATGGGTATAGTTTGCTCAGGAAGGATAGACAGGGAAAAAGGGAGGAGGGGTTGCCTTATATATTAAAAATGTACCCACTTGGACTGAGGTGGGAATGGACATAGGAGACGGAAATGCTGAGAGTCTCTGGGTTAGGATAAAGGGTAAAAACAAGTTGATGTTGTGCTAGGAGTCTACTACAGGCCACCTAACCAGCTGGAAGAGGTGGATGAGGCTTTTTTTAAACAACCTACAAAATCATCAAACCCAAGATTTGGTGGTGATGGGGGACTTCAACTATCCAGATATAGTTGGAAAATAACACTGCGGGGCACAGGACTATCCAATAAGTTCCTGGACTGCATTGCAGACAACTTTTTATTCAGAAGGTTGAAAAAGCTACCAGGGGGGAAGCTGTTCTAGACTGATTTTAACAAATAGGAAACTTGTTGAGATTTGAAAGTAGAAGGAAACTTGGTGAAAGTATCATGAAATCATAGAGTTTGTATCTAAGGAAGGGTAGAAGGAGTACAGCAAAATAGAGACCATGGATTTCAGGAAGGCAGATTTTGTAAGCTCAGAGAGCTGATAGGTAAGGTCCCATGGGAATCAGACAGGGAAAAACAACTGAGGAGAGTTGGCAGTTTTTCAAAGGAACACTATTAAGGGCCCAAAGCCAGCTATTCCGATGGGTAGGAAAGATGGAAAATGTGCAAAAAGACAATGTTGGCTTAACCACGAGATCTTGCATGACCTACAAATAAAAGAAAGTCATATAAAAAATGGAAACTAGGTCAGATTACAAAGGATGAATATAGGCAAACAACACAGGAATGAGGGCAAGGTTAGAAGGCAAGGCACAAAATGAACTCAACTAGCTATGGGAATAAAGGAAACAAGAAGACTTTTTATCAATACATTAAAGCAAGAGGAAGACCAAGGACGGATAGGCCCACTGCCTCAGTGAGGAGGGAGAACAGTAACAGGAAAACTTGGAAATGGCAAGTGCTTAGACTTCTTTTTTGGGTCTTCCTGAGAAGTCTGAAGAATGTCTAACATATGAATGCTATGGAAGGGGGTAGATTTGAGATAAAATAAAAAAAGAGCAAGTTAAAAATCACTTAGAAAAGTTAGATGCCTGCAATCACCGGGCCTGATGAAATGCATCTTAGAATACTCAAGGAAGTTAATAGAGGAGGTATCTGAGCTTCTATTAACTTTGGGAAGTCATGGGAGACGGGAGAGATTCCAGAGACTGAAAGAGCAATAGAGTGCCCATCTATAAAAAGGGAAATAAAAACAACCATAGAAAGTACGCTTATTAAGTTTGCAGACGATACCAAACTGGGAGAGATTGCAACTGCTTTGCAGAAAGGCGTCAAAATTCAAAATGATCTGGACAAATTGGTGAAATGGTCTGAGGTAAGCGGATGAAGTCCATAAAAACAAATGCAAAGTGCTCCACTTAGGAAGGACAATCAGTTCACACATACAGAATGGAAGATACTGTCTAGGAAGGAGTATGGCAGAAAGAGATCTAGGGTCAGAGTGAACCAGAAGCTAAATATGAGTCAACAGGGTGACACTGTGCAAAAAAGCAAATGTGATTCTGGGATGCATTAACAGGTGTGTTGTAAAAAAGACCAGAAGTCATTCTTTCGCGCTCTACTCTGCGCTGGTTAGGCTCAGCTGGAGTATTGTGTCCAGTTCTGGGCATCGCATTTCAAGAAAGATGTGGAAATTGGAGAGGTCCAGAGAGAGCAACAAGAATGATTAAAGGTCTTGAGAACATTACTATGAAGAAGGCTGAAAGAATTGGGTTATTTAGTTTGGAAAAGAGAAGACTGAGAGGGGACATGATAGCAGTTTTCAGTATCTAAAAGGGTGTCACCAGGAGGAGGAGAAAACTTGTTCACCTTAGCCTCTAATAGGAGAACAAGAACAATGGGCTTAAACTGCAGCAAGAGATTTAGATTGGACATTAGGAAAAAGTTTCTAACTGTCAGGGTAGTTAAACACTGGAATAAATTGCCTAGAGATCTAGAGATATTTAAGAGTAGGTTAGATAAATGTCTATCAGGGATGGTCTAGACAGTATTTGGTCCTGCCATGAAGGCAGAGGACTGGACTCGATGACCTCTCGAGGTCCCTTCCAGTCCTAGAGTCTATGAAAGTCAAGAGAAGGCCAAAAGATAAAAGGATGGATGATCTGTGGTATAGCAAAAACAAAGGCGGACCGGAGACTCAGGCTTTGGACTATATTTTAAGAATGGACAAGCCTTATGAAGCTGGAAGATTTGTGAACCTTTTGAGCCAATTTTGATGCAGCCAGTTGAAAGGCCTGCTTCTTCTCCCACATTGACTATATACTAGTGTTACTCCATCCACACCTGTTACACATAAATTAGGTGATGTGCTTTTTGAGCATAAAACAGTGTTTCATGAACTTCTATTCTTTTTCTTTCCATTGACATCTGACCATTCAAATTCATCAGCTAATCCGCCATATTCTCCCAACAGTTCTCTAGCAATTTTATCTAGATAGTACCTTATCTGTTTGGGGATGTAGCGTCTCCAGAGCAGTGAGCTGCTTTTATAGCTGTAGCTTGTACAGCACTGAAATTGTTGGTACTTAATAAAAATATCTGGGGAAAATGCTCTTGGTTCAGGTTGTTAACCCAGATGGAGATGCTGGATAAGATGGCATCTATGTGAACTTTGAGATCCAGTCAGGGGCGGCTCTAGGCATTTTGCCACCCCAAGCACGCGCTTGGATCCAGAAGCATTCCATCTATGCAACCTTCACCTCCTCATTTTTTATTTTCACCTTATTTGACCCATCGCGTCTGGACACATTTTGTATGGTAGAGGGCTTAATATCTTTATGCTTAGCTGAGACAAAATGCACAGGCCATTTAGACTCTGAGATTTCTTGGACTTGGTCGAAGATGTCCCAGAAGAAGGATCTGGAGAACCAGACAGTGAAAGAAAGATCTTTCTGGCCATCATTAAAAATATCTCTGTTTTCTTAATACAGTACAGAGTTTAGTGACTCTAGCTGCCATTAGTTCTGTGCAAATGATGGACCATGCATTTTACTGCAAGCCAGTGCAATATGACAAGGGATAATAGTATAATACTAACACAAAATGACGAATACTGCCATATAGACAGCCTACGATTTAGATTGCTTATTTACTTCCTGAATTACATTCCTTATACTCATACCAAATAATCTGGTAGCAGTGTTAACTATAGGGCCTGTGTAATTCCAAGCACTTCAGTGGAGGTATTCCTGATTTCCACTGCTGCAAGTGAGAAAATAATTGTGACCACAGAATTTATTGATTATGTCTAATTCAACTCTCAGTTACACTATTCAGCCTCCCAGAATTCTTATTTGTGGTTATTAATGTGATTAATGTGTTCCTCTATCAGCTGTTTGTTTAATTGGGGATCTCTATTGCATTTTGCACTGAGCGTTCATTTCATACATAGATGTTCATTGTTCTTACTCATGGCTTTGTTCCTTTATTTCACACATTGGGAAAGTTTTCCACAACCTGAGTGTTTATGTGTTGAGTGCAGTACTCCATGGACTTTAGAGTCTAATGGAGTGTGAGAGGAGGCCTGTGGTTTTTCATCTTGTTTTCAGCTGTACAAACATCATGTACTTTTCCCTTCCTTTTAGAGGCCAGGCTAAGGCCTACTAAAACACCAGTGTACAGCAACATAGTTGCTGAGACTTTACAAGTCAAACTGGGAGGACCTGATGCCATTCACCTTAACACCAAACATATTGACAGTGTTTATTTTTTCTGCCCCAGCCTCAGCTCTCAAATAAACATATCAGTGCCTGATTTTCAGTGCACCCCAGAAGGGAAGCCTAAAGCAATATCTGTCCCATTGTCAATAACAAGTATAACCTGTTCTAAAAAGAGAGAGTGAGAGAGGGGCATGAACAAAGCTAACAATTAATTTGTATCTTATTTTGAGCCTTTTTAAACCTCACGTTTTGCCCCGAGACATTTTCTGTACATGGGGAATCCTTGTTTTGCTCTTGTGCTTCACACTCTGTGAAGTCCCATTGGGATCTATAGAGGATTGGTTGGTACTTTGTATATTTTTTAGCATGTGCACCTTGCCTCTGGGGAGGGCCATTCATTAAATTGCTGTTCTGGGCTGATGACATACAGATTTACTGTTCTGTTAATCATGAAAATCATGGGCAAAAAGAATCTCTCTGCTGTGAAACCCCCTTGAATTGTCTGAATTTTTTATTTTGTGGTCCTGAAGCGATTAGAAGTCAGTCTAGATACACTAGTGAAAAGGCGGCACAAGTGAAAAGAAAATCAGACCCCAGGTTTGATTACACAAGGACTGCTGGATTTGGCTCAAAGTGAGAGCATGGATTTGACATTTTTCTTCATTGTTTGTTACTCAAATATTAGGTGACTTCATCTGTTATGTCTGATGGTTTATACGTGTTCAGAGGTAAGCTGGAGAACCCTGAAGGAATTTATACTAGCCACTGGTGAAGCCATCAGAGACCAGCAACGTATTAATATTTAAACATACTATTTAATTTCACCAGGATATTCCAACAGGGTTCTAACCTCTTCTCAACACATGTCCATAGTGCCTATCACTGGTATGATGAGTTATGTACATGATTCCCTCTACTGAATTATTGTGGTGAAATTAAATATTATCTAATTCAATAGTATCCTTTGTAGCAGAATGCAAATGACAGCCTAGAAAAATGCATCTTAACTTTGACCTTACAAATTATATTTTCTACAATCTATGTATGTCTCTTGTCACAACTATGATCCTGGTTGCTGTTCAAACTGCTGAGAGACCACATCAAACTCCTTTCTTTCTGAAATCACACTAGATACATTTTTATAGCTAAACAGGCCCAGGAGTCACACTTAGATTTAATGGATTCTAAAATGAATTCATTTAATTTTAATAAATGTAGATCTGAATGAAAAAACAGAATGTTGCACCCCAATTGTTGAATTAATTGCAACACAAATACTACAGAACTACGATCACATAATAAAACAAACGCCAGTACTAAGATATTCCTTGATACCATAAAGGTTAGGATTAGGGAAATAAGGCAAGAACACATCCCACCTCACATGTTACTAACTACAGTGCAGTATTTAGGAGTACAATACCACCTCTGTACAGTTGGAATTATAGTAATTAAAGGCACTTGGCATCACAGGTGCAGGGATGTAAAAAAATAGCTCCGGTAAATATAGATATAGATATCTATTATGAGAAAAACACATCTATTACTATAAGTTACTTCATAATTTACTTGTGCTAGACACTTTGAAACACTTAAAAAGGATGGCAGAACTTACAATCTTTAGGCAGACAAATAGATAGAAGTTAGGGGAAAGGTAATTGAAACAGCAGTGAGAACATTATATACAATTTAAATACACTTCAACTTGGTTCACTATTGACAGTATGACAGAAATGGGTGGTTAAGTGGGGCCTAAACATGGACAGGTCAGGGGATCAGCAGATAAACTCTGGGAAGTTATATCATGCACACCCCAGTGAGCCATATAGAACATGGGCACAAAGATGTGAAAAACTGAGAAACCATTAGACAAACCTAGGAGCATTGGCAGAGCAGAGGGGTTTGGGTGCAACACAAAGCTTGAGAAGGGAGGATAAACAGAAATAGATATATGCAGAGTTTTGAAAGTGATGACAAGAGGACACATTTCTCTGTGTGTATTATATACAATACACTCACGATATCTGTGTGAATATATAAAATACTCTATACCATATTAGAATGTCTTTTCGCTTCTTTTTCCACAATCTCTCTATAATTGTTTTTCTCTTTAACTCCTCTTGTCTTCTTTAAGCTCAGTACTGTTCCTAAAAAAGAACATGACATCAATAATATTTGTGTTCAAGTCAAATTTTCAAATCCACAATGTTTCAGTGTGTTTTTAATGAAGGAAGTCTGAGCTCCAGTGCAGAGTTTTTTTTTTCTTGTTGTGGTATATGACTTAACAATGGAAGTATTTCATATCTGCTAAATTCTGGCTGCCTACTGACTTCCAGTGGAGATACCTCCTTCCCAAGCACATTATTAATAATTAATTATTTTGATATCCATTGGGTCAGATACTTTCTTCTTAGGAGGTTTTGTAACTTGACAGATACTATTAAAGTCAAAACTGTTTGCAGTGTTGTGTGGCCATATTGGTCCCAGAAAATGAGAGAGAGACAAGGTGGGTGAGGTAGTATCTTTTACTGGACCAACTTCTGTTGGTGAAAGAGACACACTTTCCAGTTACACAGAGCTTGTGTTCAGGTCTGGGAAAGGAGTGCACAGCTAAATACAGGGTGGAACAGCTTGTTATTGCATAAGGAGTTAACACAAGTTGCAAGAGCTTATTTAAGATGAAGTGGACAATTTACACCTCTGCAGCCAGTCACAGGACAAGGTGAAGTGGGTTACAGATTTTTGTAATGACACATAAAACCAGCGTCTCTACTGAGTCTCTTTGGAGTCCAAAAGTAATGAATTTAAGCTCCCAGACTCATCTTTTGCAACTTTTGTGCCGGTTTCTTTTGAGGATAAAGACTGAGAGGTAAGCTATAGAGTGATCATTTTGTGAAAAGTGTTCACTCACAGTGATTGGATGTTTTTGTCTTTTATCATTTTTCGGTGTGAGTTCTTTCATGTGTGTAGTGATTGTCTGGTTTCACCCACATAGTTGTTGCTGTTGGGGCATTTAATGTACTGCATGAGGTACACCACATGTTGTTAAAGCCACAGTCTCGGGGGGGGCTTAACCCCCAGCTCTTCCCCAGGCCTTGTCCTCATTCTACCCCTTTCCCCAGGGCCCCACACCCACCCCTCCTCTTTCTGCTCCCATTCCACCCCCACCCTACTTTGTCTCGCACCGTTCTGCCCCCTCCCCCGAGCGTGCCATGTCCTTGCTCCTCCCTCTTCCCCCAGAGCCTCCTAAACACCGCAAAACAGCTGATTGCGCCAAGAGGGAGGTATGGGGAGGAAGGTGCAGGCACTGATCTGTGGGGCCCGCCAATGGGCAGGAGGTGCTGGGGGAAAGGTGATAGGGGGGCTGCTGATGGGTGCTCAGCACCATTTTTTCCCCGGGATGCTCCAGCCCTGGAGAACCCATGGAGTTGATGTCTATGGTGATAATCCTGTGTAGGACCCAGGGATCTTGAAAAGAACATTGTGGTGGGGCAAAGAGGGAAGTTGGTCATCATAGCAGGGAAATATAAGCCAAAAGTGAACAGTTTGCTGCTACCCTCATCTAGACCCCAGTCCTACACTTACACTTCAGAGTACATCCAATTGAATGTTGTCCTAGAGTGAAAAGTTACTTTGATATCTGATACACCTTTATTACTGATGTGTTAAGTACACACTCTGTTAATAAGGGCCAAGATTTTCAAAAGATCCCAACTCCCATTGAAATGTAATTGGGAATCGGGCACCTAACTATCATAGGCTCCTTTAAAAATCTCAGCCAACATTTCTAAATATAAGATCTATTAAAAACATCGTAGCTGCTATATAGTAGGTTACAGGACACTATTTATGAATTTATTTTGCATTGTGCTGTAAGATCAACTTTTCCAATAGCTTGTCTAAATTCTGCAGTGCAGTGCAGTTAATAAAGGACATGGCCCCTGAAATGCACAGAATTGATGTGGGTACTATGCAAAGTCATATAATCTGCTAGAAATAATTGTCGATCAATTGTTTAGCCCTTCAAAGATGTGGTTATCCTTCATGTTCAAAGCCAAATGTTTGGAACAGCTTTGTGGCTGTTGTAATGTTTGTACACAGTAAACCTAGTTCTAAGGGCAAATCAAGGGTCTCTCAGATTTAAAAAAAAAATCTACTCTATCTCATATCTTCACTAAGCAAATACCTACTACTGTAAGAGACTTAACACTCAGAGACAGACTGGAATCAGGGGCGGCTCTAGGCATTTTGCCGCCCCAAGCATGGCAGGCAGGTCGCCTTCGGTTGCCTTTGACGCCTGCGAGAGGTCCACTGAAGCCGCGGGACCAGCCTGCCTGCCACCATTGTGGCGACCAGCAGAGCGCCCCCAGCAGCTTGCCGCCCCAAGCACATGCTTGGCGTGCTGGGGACTGGAGCTGCCCCTGATTGGAATGGCTGTCAGCAAGAGAGCTCATACAGAGAAGTTGTATGACATAGATAAAGAAGCTGTTCTGTTATTCTGAATGAAGCAGTCAGTTGTTTTATTTGGCTTCATGTTCACTTCTTCCTGTATTACTGCTGGTTCAGAAGAGTGAGCTACCTACCTGATTCCCCAGGACAACGTATGAACAGTGGTTAAAGTAGATTGAAACAGGCAGAACAGCTGTCACTGCACCAGCCAGAGAGGAGGAGGTGGTGGTGTGAGGGAGAACAATTTCCCTAAACCAAGGAAGGAGGGAGAGCTGTGCCCTGCCTACTCCCCGTTATATTAACCCCTGTCTACAATGTCTCTCTGGAAGTTCAGATATATCCATATTTTTCCAACCAAGCAGGCCCCTCTCTAATTTTAAACCTATATGGGGATTTTTATAGATTAAAGAGCCAGATCTTCAGCTGGTGCAAAGCAATGCAGCTCCACTAATCTCAATGGCACTATACAATACACCAGCTGAGAATATGGCCTTATGGTTCTAACCTAGAGATGCCACAAACCACTATCAGGTAAGGTGAGTAATCCTCACTTCATATCATCATAAAATGCTGTGCATCATTCTGCACTGAATTTCTGCTTCCAGGATTACCCTCCATCCCTTTGAACATGATGCCTTAGAAGGTGTCACAGTAGCACAAACCAACCAACAATCCTCTTGTTTCAGGTCTTTAATTCTCAGAGAGAGTTTACATTGCAGCAAATTCATCCCAGATGTAAATCCTGTTTAGCAAGGATTAATTTGGCCCAGTGGCTCTAAGAGACGTTCTGTACAAAACACTGCAGGTGCACTCTCTCCCTCTCTCATATAGAGTAATCACACATAGGTTTCAGAATCTCCTCTCAAGATCACTGGCAGGCTCATTTACTGGAGAGATCCAGAGCTCCCATCCCTGTTAGTCTTTTCCTCAATAGAAACCCACAGCCTCTTGCTTCCCAAGTACTCTTTGCAGAGAAACTCATTACCATTTTGATCTCTCCCTTGTGCTGAGAAATGGGAGCGGCCTATATACACCCTCCGTTGCCAACATTCCTTGCTGTGATGCCTACAACACAAGAACACTGGTTAATACAACTCCCTAAAGGCAGTTGTTGGATCAAATCAGAAAAAGCTTAGTGCTGGGCCAAAAGCATGCTTTGAAGGGACAGCATACTCCTTTACAGGCAGAAATCAGCATTATATACAGTTTTAATATCCAGTTATTCCAAACAAGTCAATCAATTCTCCAGGTCAACAGATTAATTGCACAACATTTATGAATGATATCTGGCCTTGACTCACATTTTTCTGTCTTACAAGCCAACTGTATTTATCTGATAACCTACACTCTTATAGAAGGAAAATGTGGCACTGGTGGGGAGGTTTTTTATTTAAACTTAATTAAGGATTTAGTGTGTCCATCTGTTTCTTGAAGAGATCTGCTTATCAGGCCTACTCCCTACTCATTCCTTCCAGTTCCAGGAATATGCTGCTTAGAAAATTATTTTACTGGATCTCTGCCCAGCTGAACCTATAAGTTTGCATGGTAACTGGTTTCATAGATTAATTTCTAATTTCTATCAAACCAATGTGAATTAGTCTCGAGCTGAGAACATCACCTACCTTTCTACAAACTAAGAGTCTGATCCTGCCCCCACTGAAGTCAATAGCAATTTTATTTAGACATCAGTGGGAGCAAAAACAGGTCCTGGTAGTCTAAATCCAGACATCAGGCACAAATCCAGATACCCAGTCCTCAGTCTGAGTAGAGACATGGGCCCTGAAGAGTGTAGGAAGTCAGACCCACAAGCCTGTCAATGCCCTACTAGGGCCTTCCTCCTTCCTGAGTCTTCATTTGCTTCCCATCTTGTGGAGTTTCATTCATGACTCCTTTCCCATGACTGATGTTAGATTCCATTTTCAAACACAAAGGCTATGTTTGTGCTAGCGGATTTAAACAGCTTTCCATCCTCAGCCTACAAAAGATTTTTGTCTGGATGAAAACAAGCTGTGTGCTCTTGGGGCACTAACAGGTAAAAAGGAACAAGGCCTTATGTTTTGTAAGGCAGCACTCATTATATAGGCTTGCCCACTATTGCCACTATCATTAGGGATCAGCCAGAGTTTCCATTACAGCCACCTAATTTCAGAGATTTAAACTCATACATTAAAAAATTTCTTCAGTGTGAAACTTGGCATTCAGGAGCTCACCCAGAAGCAATTTATTTTTAATTGATATAGCTCCATAATTGCTTTGGTCATTTTTAAGTGGCAGGTGAGGAAAACACAATAGATACTTGCTGCCTTTAAGTGCTTTTTTTGTGTTCTTGGAATTTATAAATGAGTGTGTTTTATATGGGATAAGTCTACAATGTGAACTAATTGCTTGAAAGAAAAAATGGCTGGGACTATGAACTAAAGTTATAAAACAGTTACTAACCACGTGCACTGGCTACTTTTTCATAGCCATTTTTAATACACATTTGTTATTAAAGATCAATAATCAGGGTTTCTAATGGGAATGCTGACAGACCCTTAACTATACCTTCACTGGCGAGGCACTTTTCTATCTTGGCTAACACGATAATGGATTTATTCTTGCTCACTGAAAATTTGATGCTGATTTTTAAAGAGTGGGTTTGTTTTGGCCAGCTTCTTAGCTCCTCAGAGAACTGCAAAAATTGCACAGTGGATATTGCTGCCATTCTGAAGAAAAGGGGCCTTATTCACGAGTGACTTACACCAGTGCAAATCAAGAGTAAGTAAAAATGAATGAAGACTCTGAGAGGATCCACCACTGATTTCAGAAACAGTAGATTGCTAAGCTTATAAAATGTTGTCTTTAAATAAAATTAATAGGGGTCGTGCAATAGACAGTCATATTGAAATAAACAATGTAGCATTGTGTACACTTTACAGGATATGAGAATACTGAAAAGAAACCAATAGTAAGCTACTTTTGTGTAGCCCTTAAAATGAATCTATAACAAAAGCACTTATCGTGCAATTGTACATATATGATTAAATACTTGTGCCTACACAGAGCCCCTCCAATTTAGTTTCAACTATATCAAAAAATTGCACACGCTGTCTCAATATATCCTGTATTATTATATACACACCTTTTGGAGTGGAAGCTAGGTAGGTTTGGCACTGTCTTTTATTTTTGCATGTTGTACAGAGCCAAGTGCATTGTCAGAGCTAAATGGATGATTGTTAATGATGATTAGAAACTGGGGGTGGGGGTTGAGGTAGTAATGGGGCAATGGGATAAACAGTCACCTTGACTCCTCGTCAGGCAATCAACTCTAATGCGGAGCAACAACTCATGACATTACAAGTAAAAAATGATATCCCAGGGAAACTGCTTCATCTGCCTGGAAGTAAACTCCTTTCTGCCTCTTTGTGCACGTACACTCAGAAACTCACAGGAACGTGGGGTTATTTTTAAGGCTTTTAAATGGAGCATCCTCTTCCCCTTTCCACAGTCCCCTCTTGCTTCCCATTGGAAGGAGTTAGGGGTTCTAAAGTGGTGTTTCAGGAACCCTTCACACTCCCACCCCAATATTTCGTATTCTGCTCTAGCTAGTAGGTATCTGCTAAATGTTTCAAGCCCAGAATTATTATAGAGGGACCGGTAATGACCAGTAATGACCCTAAGTTTAGGTTATTTAACACTTTCTATTGGGAAAGGTTCTCGTGCCCATTTTTGAGATGCTCTAACACCTCCACTGTTTGCAGCAGGCCTGTGATACTGGGGGGAGAGATTTTTTGGGGGGTCCCATTAAATTCTGTTTATATATCCTGCTGATATATAACCTGTTAAAAATCACCAGTTTTCCTTCTCTCACTTGCATTCTTCAGGAAGATAGGAGGGATAGAAATTAGGCCCACTATATAGCCCCATCAGACCATTTCATACTTCTCGAATAACCCCCCTCTCTTGCTACTAGCCAGCATAGTCAATCTTATAGCTCAAGGGACAGAAGTCTGTGATGAACGTTCAGGGTTCAAAGCCTTGTCATGCCACATGATATGAGGGGAGGTATTATAGTTACATATTTGTCCTTTTTTATTTTTAAAAAAACCTAGGACATTATGTAAAAAAACTATTATAAAAACATTATTAACTTGCAAAGTCACATCCTCAAAAGTTAGGAAATGTAAGCTTTATAGGTGTACATGCAATCTTAATTCTGCCCCCTGGTTCATATGAATTATGGTACAGTCTTCAGTTATATGATCAAATGCTATTTTCCCCATGGATCACTCCCTCATTCAGTGCAAAGAATGGACATACAAGAAGGCAGAACTAAGGTTATAAGGGCAACTGTAAATCTGGCATTTCCTAACTTTTGAGTGCTTGGTTATGCTGCCTAAATCACATTTCTTTCATGTAAGTGAGTGGGATTTTTTAATATAACTGGAAATACATGAAAACATTGTTCTTGGTGACAAGGCCAGAGAGTTTTGCCTCAGTGAAAAATTTGTCACAGGGAAAAACAATGAATGCAAATTAGATGCCAAAGGGCAGTGCTCGTAAGGAATTGTGACTGACCACTCCATGACAGAGAAATTGGAATGGTATTAGAAATAAGCATCCAGGAAGTATGGTCAATAGAGATAAATAACAATAAAGCTGCATGTGTGTCACAGATGTTACAGGAGTCATGGATTCCTGATTCCCATGTTTGTTTGTTTTTTAAATATCCGTGGCTTTTGTAGTTTGGGCTTTTTTGTGGGGGTCAGTAGAGTGGTGGGTGGTGGATGTGTTAATAAAACAGTTGCACCAATTTCACTGAGAACCATCAGCACGGCCAGGTTAAATCCTAAGACTGCATACTCCTACAAATGACAGCTCAGCAACACTGAAACCAAGGCCCAGACTAGTAGGCTACAAATGACAGGTTTAATTGTTCTAGGGGTTGTGAAATTACGTTTTTCCCAGTGTAGCTTATTCTTCAAGAAGATGGTGGGCAATCATATGTTTCACCAGCTGCTGGAGGACTAAAAATCTCCACATTGAAAATTACATGGATTTTAAATTCCATTTACCAAGAGTTTGGATATGTTGCATAAGAGATTTTACACACTGCAATTTGTTGGTTCTTACACATGTTCTTACATTTGTGGATAAGAAGTTAAAGGGTAATATTACCTAAAATGGGTTTGTGACCTAGAAAATTCTGCTCCTGGATATAATTTGTTGTTAACTGACATTCTAAAATAAAATAAAGGAATGCTTAACAGTGCAATGCCATTAATATTATGTGAGAATCCAGAAATACTAGAATGTAGAGGTCATATTGACAGTGCTGCTGGGTGTAGCACAGTGGCAATGAGGCACACAATTCTAGAGCAATATGACCAAAAGTTGAATTTCAAGACTGTACCATGATTTGGAATTTTCAAGATTACTAACATTATCATCATTATTTATGATCTTGGCAGTAGTATTGCACTTGCCAAGGCCAGAAAAGGAAGGATCCCATTATCAAGACATGAGATGACCTATTAATTCATCTAGTCCATCTTCCTGACAACATTAAATTGCTCCTGAGATGTCCTTTTCTCATTCTTTGTTAAATCCAGTTTTAAAGGTCCTCAGGGCTGGGGATTCCATCACTTAATTTGAGAGACAGATTTATACCACCTGCTGTCAGGAAATTCTTCCTGATACTACTTTTTTAACACCATTCTTTTTCGCCAGGTTATAACCTCATGTACCTCACTAACTAGTGATTCTATATCCTTTTTGGTTTTGCCCTTCAAATGTGTGCAGACTGTTATGTCTTCACTTAGTCATCTCTTAAAGCTATTCATATTCAGTAGAGCTGAGCAAGTAATTTGTGATGATTCATTTATCAGACACATTTAGCCACTTTTTCTGCTCATGGGATCCATCTTACTCTACATTTCCAACACGTCTCTGATAGGATGCTGCTACTCTAACCTGTGTAATGTAATCTACCAGACAGGCTTCTGTGAAGTCAGGAAAAGGGAGGGATAATGACAATTAAAGACCATCAACTGTATGTAATTTAGGAAATCTAAGAACCAGTCTTGCTGCTTGAGGTGGAATACTGCACTCGTCTGAGAAGGTCGTGTTTTATTCCTAATTACAACCTGTCAGCTTACCAGGACCAGATGGTGTTCACCCAGAAGTTCTGCAGGAACTCCCAATATGAAACTGCAGATCTACTAACTGTGGTGCCTGATCTATCATTTTAATCAGATTCTGTTCCAGATGACTGGAGTATAGCTAATGTAACGCTTATTTTTTAAAAAGCTCCAGAGGTGATCCTGGCAATTATAGGCCATTAAGCCTCACTTCAGGAAAATTGGCTGAAAGCATAGTAAAGAACAGAATTATCAGACACACAAATGATCACGATTGGTTGGGAAAGAGTCAACACAACTTTTGTAAAGGGAAATCATGCCTCACCAATCTTTTGCAATTCTTTGAGGGGGTCAACAAATATGTGGACAAGGGTGATTCAGTGGATATAGTGTACGTGGACTTTCAAAAAGCCTTTGACAACCTCCCTCACCAAAGTCTCTTAAACAAAGTAAGCAGTCATAAGTGATCTGGGAAAAGGGGTGAACAGTAAGGTGGCAAAATTTGTGGAGGATACTAAATTACTCAAGATAATTAAATCTAAAGCAGACTGTGAATTCTCACAAAAGGATCTCACAAGACTGGGTGACTATTCCCAGGCAGAACTGAGAAAGCCAAATGCTGGCTGTACCTGCCAATAGAATGCCAGAGCACATTATAGCTTGTACAACTAATGAATAAACTATTCCCTTTACATCAGAGACAGTACCACTATGTCTAGATGTCTTCCACAGACAACATAAGTAACCCTTATCATAGAGACCCCTTGAAATTCAGCAAACTGTTTGAACACAAAGACATCAAGTGTCATTGTGGTCATGGTCATTGGGCAGAGTGGGTAATCAATTGACATATTTTAAAGACTTCTCGTTGTCATAACAGTTCTTGTCCATATCCTGTATTAGTTAGAGGAAACAAGGATGTTTCCAGTAGTGGAAAGGTAAGAGTGCAGGGAGTGGAAAATTAAGTAAATTTGCCTGAGAACATATATTTTCTGCTTTTAGGATTGTGTAGTAAAGTGCATGGTATCATTTCATTCCTGAAAGCCTGAGGAATACTTCAGCTGAAAGCTCTAAAAATCTGATTTTCCTTTCAATATGAAGTCTTTATGACATTACACTGAGGATACATTTTTGTATTATTATTCCTTATGTCCTTCAAGATGTCGAGTAGTTAGAAGTGTTCTTGACATTCCCCATCTCTTGCTATTCTGTAATTAAACTTTTGCAGAACACATCAATTCTGAAAGTGAACTATAAAGTGTTCTCAGGATACACATAATTAACCAGATCTCAGTCATCCTAAAATAATAGGTTAGCACTTTTATATGATTTTCCACTTTGAAAATGTTTGAAAACACTAGCTAATTAATTTTCATAATACCCCTGTGAGGTATGTAAATATATATTATCTCACTACAGTTTCATCACGAGGTTAAGTGGCCTACTCAAGACCATATGGAGAGGTAAACAGCAGATCTGGGAATAGAACTCAAGGTCTTGATTTTTATATGAAAGACAGATCTACATTTTTGTCTATCAAACATTTATGGAGACTTGAGCATTTAGTCCTGATTTGCATGGCATTGTTTGTGCAAGTAGACACACATTTGTATACGGATAATTAGGAAGGCATCTAACAGATCATTTCTACATGCAACGACCCAGTCTGTGCATGCAATCGTAAACACAAATTAGGATGTGCTGCTTCCAGCCAGAAAAGGGACTATCATAGAGCTGAAGAGATAACTGATTTTTCAATTTGGGGGCCAAATCAAAACTGATTTTTCTTCTCACCAAAACAAAACAACCAATCACAAAATATTTGGGGTTGAACAAAATGTTTTATTTGACTTAAAACCACTTTTTTTTTGTCTGGGAGATTTTGGTTCATTTCAGGTGTTTTTCACCCATTCAAAAAAAAGAAAACCCAAAATAATTAATGAAAAATTTAAACAAAATATCATTTCAAACTGAAAAGTGGAAATGGTTTAACAAAATGGTTAAAATGAAACATTTGGAAATGAAAAGTCTAAACATGTAATTTCAAAATGGCAGAAGCAACCCATTTCAAATTAAAAAAAATAAAATCTTTTCATCTAAAACTATTTGCCAAACTGGTCCCAAATTTGCTAATAGACTCAGACCCCAGAAAATGCATTTTTTTGGTGAATTTACCATTCACTGAAACAATTTTGCCCAGCTCTAAAACCCCATTAACACTGCATCTGCAATCATTTTGAGAACCAGTCCACATCTTTAAGTACTCTGGGCTTGACATTGATACCACTAGTTGTACAGTGCTGTAGCTCCATTGATTGCAAATGAGTTATTCCTGATTAGCACTGGCATTAAGTGCAATCAGAATTAGGCCCTATGATCTTCTAAGCAGGAAGGATTGTCTTATGGTGAAGGAGCTACAGCAGCACTCAGGAGGCCCAAGTTGAATTCCAGCTCTGCCATGGACTTCCATGTGGCTTTGGGCAAGTCCCTTAACTTCTCTGTGACTCAGTTTCCCATCTTTTGCTTGTATGTTGTTGTATTCTCCCATCCTTTGCCTCTATTGTCCAATCAGAATGCAAACTTTTCAGGTCAGTGACTGTCTTTAATTAAGTATTTGTACATTACCTATGCATACTGAAATCCAAAAACTGGTTATGCCTTTCTGCCACTACAGACTAGCCCCGACTGAAGAGAAAGGTGATATACATGTACCAGCACATACTAAAATGCTTGTTCCACTTTTGCATCTGATGTTATGATTGAGCCTTTCACCGCTTCAGTTTGGTTCCCTGTTCTTTCAGCCATTCCAGATGATCAATCCTTGTATGCAATTAAAATCCTAGTTGTGAGTGCACTCAAAATATACTGGTGCCTATCTGCTTTTCCACATAATGCTTCATTAATTCTTTCAGCATGAACAGCTTGTCTGGTGAGCTCAGCTCATCTTGAGCATAGTTTGTTACAGAAGGATATATCATCCCTGGAGATCCAATCCAGGAAAGCACTTAAGCATGTGTTCAAGTCTCTTCCCATTCAGCAAAGCACTGAGCAAATGCTTAAATTCCATTTACTTTTCTGGAACTTAAGCACATGCTTAAAGTTGTGTGTGATTAAGTGCTTTGCTGCATATAGATACTTTTCTGGATGGGGCCTAGCTGATCTGAAAAACTAGAGGCTTTGCTTTTAAAACAGCCTAGTTTTTTCTATTTTTGCTCTGCTTTTCAGCTTCATTCAAGGAAATAAACATTGTCCCACTCCAGAATCTTACAAGAGTCTGCTGTGGATTGCTTACAAGAATCCACTTATAAACAAGATGAGTTTACAAAATTTTAAAAAGTGACCCCTCTGACAAAGATAATGAGAACAGAAATTTTGGTATCGGTAATTTTCGTTTAATTCGAAAGGTTCTTCCAGCCAAAAATTTTAACTCCCAGCCAGTAGTGCTAACAGAAATAGGTAAACAGCTCTGCTTGCTAGTAATTTTGGTATATTTCCTTCTCTCTGGTTTATAATATAACATTTTGTGATAATATTTTGCCAGTTATCAAACATCATGTCACACAGACAACCCTTAACTGAGGAAAACTGGCATCCGCTTGTCCAGCTCCACAAGTAGGAGAAAGTATAAATAAAGCATAAATGATTAATTTAGCCTTCTCTCCCTGCCTACCGTTAACAGCTCAAGGACCCACAGCACACTGTGCTCCTCTGATGTACCAGTGCGGTAGAGCCTTCAAGACTGTGGCTAACCCCTTTCCAAGTACAAACACCTGTAAAAACAAAATTAGCACTGCCAATATGTCTAAGCAGAAATGCTTTCCAGTAGGTTATAGATATAATATTCACCCCATTCAGGGGAATCCAAACAAAACAGACACGTCTTATTGGGGCAAAAGGATATTAAGAATAATAGACAGATTATATGATAGTTTCTTGAAGGCAAAGAAAGAGACATTAGTCATAGTTTTGCTATAAAATGAGACTTAATCAAAGGGGAATGGGTTAGAGGTTATGTGTTCTATTTGTGCTATTATTATTTTTAAGTCATTGAGGCTTCCATGAGTGGCAAAAGAAATTATCCTGAACAGTGCAAAACAATCCAGACCTCACTGGAGCACTTCAAGATGAGCCAAGAGAATCCATCACACAAGCCCTGCTAGCTTCATGCTAACCTGCATTTTATGCCTTTTTAACAAGAGATGATTGGGATCTTGGCTACCTCGGTTAGAAAAGATTTTGTTTAATCAAATCACCAGGCAGGCATGGCTGGTTATGAACAGCAACCTTAACACACTGTAACTTTACACAGAAACAGCGTTGTTCTAATCTGCTGCTTTTCTCCTCTTCCTTCCCATTTCAACAGAAAACTCTAGGAGATGTATATGATTGCTCCCCGTTGGTTACACATATTATTACAAAGCCTGCTGTATACTTAGTAAGTTTAGAGAGGGAGCTGCTTAGCCCACCCTCCAATATTGTAAGTACACAATTATTTGTAATAAGCTGTACAATGAAATGCAAAGATGGCAACCGCAATTGCATCCGTTTATATAATAACTGCAGCCATAAATTGCATGTACATAATTGTCTGAATTATGGTTGCACCAAATGAGGGTTAGATGTCTACATGGGTGCAGTCTGAGTGCAATTAATGTCTCCAATTTTGTGCCTATGTTTCTTTCTTTGTGCACCCACATTATTGGATGGGTTACTTGAATTACATTTTTCCAAATTTAACTTTCTGAAATTACATTTGTACTTATCCCAAGAAGAAAGAGTGCATATTTCACAAAGAGCTTTATGTATCTGACATACATTACCTTGATTGTTAAATCTAATTTCTTTTTAAAAAAAGATACGTCTTATCAAAGAATCAGAGAAATTAGAAATGGAAAAGACCTTTAAATTCATCTGCCTCACCTCCCTACCAGTGTAGGATTGTCCCATTGTACATTGTCTAGTTTTTCTTTAAAGCTAATGTCCCCAAGTGATATAACTTCTACACCTTCTGCTGTTGAATATATCAGAATGCCAGGAAGCATTTACTGATATACAGTCTAAATTTTCTTCATCCAATCACCTCAAATGAGACACCATTGCACCATTCTAAATACTCCTTCCTTGGCATTTTCAACTTGCAAACTAGTCATGAAGAATAAGTGCATTGGTGATCATTAACACTAACATTCTTCTTCACCTTTTTGAAAATCAGCAGCACATTCACTTCCCTCCATTCCACTGGTATTTCCCTCAGTTCTGTACAATTGTACAAAAAAAAATTGCCATTTACCTATTTCCATTAGCACTCTTAGAGGCACATTATTGGAACACAAAAGATTTACAGAATATTCATTCAAGCTTTCCAAGTAGCCCATTACTTACTTTGTATCTAAAGCTATTTTCACATGCTCATTGTTACTTCCCAATTGTTCAACCTTTTATTGTAATTTTTCCTCTTAAAGACAATTTTCAAATCATTAACGTAATTCCCTGGCTCATTTTTTTACAAATCTGCTTTCTCTGTAATACCTGTTTCTGGTTCTGATCTATTTGTAGGCTTGTTAATGCTGTCTTTAATCCATTGGATTAGCAATAACTCTTCCAGGACGTGGAAAGGGGGAGTGGGTGCAAAAAGTTATTTATTATTTGTACTGCAGTAATGCCTAGAGGCCCCAGTGGAGATCAGAGCCCCATTGTGCTAGATGCTGTACAAACACAGTGAAAGATAATCCCCGCCCTGAAGATTTTACATTCTAAATAGATAAAACAAAGAATAGAAGGGGAAACAGAAGTGAAGTGAGTTGCCCAAAGGTGACACCGCAGATCAGCTGCAGAGCCTGGTTTAGAATCCAGGCCCCCTAACTCCAAGGCTTGGGCCTGATCCTATGGACTATAATGCCTGCTAATGGATGTTTGTTAATGTTTCCCAAAGGGATGTTGTAGTTGGGATTTTTTCTGCCCTTTTATCTTCCCAAGCAATCATGGCCAGCTCCAGGCATGAGCCCAGCAAGCAGCTGCTTGGGGAGGCCAGTGGTGAGGGGTGGCACATCAGGGTCTTTGGTGGTAATTCGGTGGCAGGTCCCTCACTCCCTCTTGGAGCGAAGGAGCAGCTGCCTAATTGCCACTGAAGACTGAAGCAGCAGCGGTGGAGCTGCAGATCACAATTGCAGGGTGAGGGTTTTGGGGGGTTTTTTCTTCCTGTTTGCTGCTTGGGGCAGCAAAAACCCTGCAGCCGGCCCTGCAAGCAATCCACAACTGACAACGGCCTTGTTTGGTTGTCTCCCACTTTCAGTAGAATATATATATATTCTCCTGGAAGGCAAATTAATATACTATGCTCACCACTGAAAGGGTCACCATTTACTAATAGTTATCACATGACAAGATTTTCAAAAGGAAGTTAGGAGCACAAACACCTTTGGTTTCAATTGTGTGTGCACTACCGAATTTCCATGGAAATTTTCTCCCTGTAAATAATTCTTCAAACAGCTCTCCCTTCTTTAATTTTGTTTGACTAATAAATCAGACCAATTCACACAAATACAAGGCTTTCAGGTCAGCCTTAATCCCTATATAATCCTATTTGGTTAATTTACATGATGAAAGGGTAGAAGATATAGATGGGATGTAGGCCTCACTCCATCTTGTGCCTTTTGACACCCCCCACTTTTCCCGCTACCCACATCTTAAGGGTTGCCAACTATCTAATCACACAAACACTGTCCCTGCCCCGCTCCTTCTGCGAGGCCCCACCCCACTCACTCTATCCCCCCTTTCCTCCATTGCTCACTCTCCCCCACTATCACTCACTTTCATTGGGCTGGGGCAGCGGGTTGGGGTGCGGGAGGAGGTGCAGGTTCTGGGAGGGGGCTCAGAGATGGGGCAAGAGTTTGAGATGCAGGAGGAAGTGAGGGGTCCTGGCTCTTGGAGGAAGTTTGGGAGCAGGAGGGGTCTCTGGGCTGAGGCAGAGGGATGGAGTGTAGAAGGGAATGTGGGCTCTGGGAGGGAGTTGGGGTGCAGGAGGAGGCTCAGAGCTGGGCCAGGGGGGTTGGGGTATGGGAGGAGGTGACAGGTCTGGGCTGCCAACTGGGCAGCACTTACCTTGAGTGGCTCCCAGCTGGCAGCACATCGGGGCTAAGGCAGGCTCCCTGTCTGCCCTGGCTCCACTCCACTCCCGTAAGTGGCCAGCACGTCCCTGTGCCCCCTGAGGGGGCCAGGGAGCTCCACACACTACCTGCGGCCCGAGCACTGACTCCACAGCTCCCATTGATCAGAAACTGCAGTCAACGGGAGCTGCAGAGGAAGGGCCTGCCTTAGTCCAGCTGCGCCACTGACCCAGAGCCGCCTGAAGTAAGTGGGGCCAGGGAGCTCCATGTGCTACTCACAGAAGCGGCCAGTATATCCCAGTGGCCCCAGGGTGGGGCAGGGGGCTCCACATGCCCCTGCCTGCAGGCACCACGACCACAGCTCCCATTGGCTGTAGTTCATGGCCAATGGGAGCAGCAGAATCGGCGCTCAGAGCAGGAGCAGCATGTGGAAACTCATGGTCCCAACCTGCTCCAGGGGCCGTAGGGACGTGCCGGCCATTTCTGGGAGCAGTGCGCGGTAAGAGCAGGCAGCGAGCCTACCTTAGCCCCACTGCACCGCTGGACTTATAGTGCCTAAAATCTCCCAGTATGGCTTCAGTAGCCTCTGAGAGATAGAACTCAGTTCCGGGAAACTCCTGGCAAAACCAGAAGGGCTGGCAACCCTACATCTTTCCCATCTATAGTATGACAACTTGCTTACAGTGGTTGCCATTATAAAGTCAGCTTTTGCTAACATTTACATAACAGTGATATCTGAGCCACTTCAATTAGGGAAGCAACTGCAATATACCCTCACTTCTTGCACATTCTTGTAACATTTCTTCTTCCTCGTGATACCAGCTTCATTTGCCCATTTTTGTCAGCTGATACCAGCTTTACCTTCTTCCATACTGCCCCTTGGGCTGCCAACCCTCCAGGATTGTCCCGGAGTCTTCAAGAATTATAGATTAATCTTTAATTAAAGACTATGTCATGTGATGAAACCTCCAGGAATACATCCAACCAAAACTGGAAACCCTAACTGCCTCTTACATACAAGACACCCTCCCTGAACTGATCCATCAGGCCACTCCTCACTTCTTTGCATCTCTGCTCAAGACCCATCTCTGCTGCTGCACTTACATGAAATCAAACAGTTAATGATAGCTGAAGATGTGGATGGTGATAGTTGACATTGAACCCATTTATAATTATAAAGAGAAAGCAAATGTATAGATCTATATATAAATTGTAAATATTTGATAGTATCCTCTCCCCTGCCTCCCAACCCACAATCTTTATATATCACTTAACAGTTTTTTGGAGCAGAGACTTTTTCTTTATATGTGTTTAGGGACCTTAGCCTGGCTGGGGCCTCTGGGCACAATAAATAACAACAATACTTTACATATCACCCTGTGGTAACAGGCAGCAAAATGTTTGTAATGTGTAACCCACACTACCATGTGTAACCCACACTACCATTGTGTAACCCACCTCCAATGTGTAACCCACACTACCATTTATGTCACCTGTGAATTTGTCCCAGTCTGCACGTTAATTATCTTCATTTGTGCACATTGAGACAAGTCAAGATTCAATGTCAACATCTATAGCTCCATTAAACTTAGGTTTCATCCAGTAGATTAATGAAACCGTTCTATCCACTCAGCAGTTAGTGCATAGAAATTTGCTGACATCAGTGCCTATCATGCTGACCAATACTGCTTTATTGGTCCCTGGTAACTCTCTGTCTATCTGTATCCATCTGTTGTCTCTTGTCTTATACTTAGATTGTAAGCTTCTTGGGGCAGGAACTGTCTTTTTGTTCTGTGTTTGTACAGGTGCTAGTATAAAGAGGTACTGATCCATGGCTGGGCTCCTAGGAGCTATCGTAATACCAATAAGAAGTACGACAAAGAAGAACTAGATAAAATGTATGTCTTTTTTTGAAAAATGCCACAGTTGTTGCAGAAATAATATAACTTCTGAACAGATTTTGTTGTGTTTCATTTATTGGTCAATAGTTTGCAAATTTCTGACTCACTCAGAGTGTGTATTCATTTGCATGAGACAAGGTAGGCGAGGTAATATCTTTTATTGGACCAACTTCTTTTGGTGAGAGGAACAAGCTTCTGAACTACACAGAGCTTGTCTCTCTCACCAACAGAAGTTGGTCCAATAAAAAGTATTACCTCACCCACCTTTTCTCTCTAATAGCCTAGGACTGACATGGCTACAACAACTCTGCATACATTCATTATCATGACATTTTACAGCTATTTTAAAAATTGTGCAAGTTTTTACAAAAGGTTTGATTTTGTTGGTGGGAACTGTGAAACTGAGAAAGCTTATTAGTAGGAACCTACTAAATGCACAGTCCACGTTGGTCAATTTCATGGTCATAGGATTTTAAAAATCGTAAATTTCATGATTTCAGCTATTTAAATCTGAAATTTCACCGTGTTATACTTGTAGGGATCCTGACCCACAAAGGAGTTGTACGCAGGGGCGCAAGATTATTGTGTGTGTTGGGCGGGGAGGTTGTAGTACTGCTACCCTTACTTCTGCGCTGCTGCTGCTGCCAGTGGCACTGCCTTCAGAGCTGGGCAGCTGGAGAGCAGTGGCTGCTGGCTGGGAGCCCACCTCTGAAGGCAGCGCCACCACTAGCACCAGTGCAGAAGTAAAGCTGGTGCAAAAGTAAGTATGCCATGGTATGATATTGCCAACCTTACTTCTGCACTGCTGCCTGCAGAGCGGGGCCCTAAGTCAGCAGCTGCCACTCTCCGGCTGCCCAGCTCTGAAGGCAGCAGCTTCAGAAGTAAAGGGTGGCATGCTATAGCATTGTCACCCTTACTTCTGCGCTGCTGCTGGCAGGGCCCTGCCTTCAGAGCTGGGCACCTAGCCAACAGCCGCTGCTCTCTGGCTACCAGCTCTGAAGGCAGCACAGAAGTAAGGGTGGCATTATAGCAACCCCCCTAAAATAACCTTGTGACACCCCCTGCAACTCCCTTTTGGGTCAATTTGAGAAACGCTGGTCTGCCCGTGAAATCTGTATAGTACAGGGTAAAAGCACACAAAAGGCCAGGTTTCTTGGGATGATGGGGGAGAGACCAGATTTCACAGTCCGTGACACATTTTTCATGGACATTGACTTTGTTGGATGAAGACAGAGTATGTTTTGCATTTTGAGCTGGGAATATAATCCCAAGATAATAATAATTCTCAAGACACTTACCCATGCTAGTTCTGATCAACCTAGCAAGCTAACAACAGAAGTGTAACTGTGGTGGCGGGAGCAAGCCACCCTTCGTACATGCCTAGGGTCTTGGACAGGATTGTACTCGGGGTGGTTAGCCCTTCCTGCAGCTTCTGCCAAAGCTATACATCTATTTTTAGCTTGTCCTTAATTTGGCACCCAGTTGATGTTGTAGAGTAGGAACGCCATAATCAAACAAACCATACTTATCACACTTTGATTTATGGTTGTTCTGTAATTTTTATAATGATGTTTCCATGCTTTATATTTTAGCTCATCTTTTACACCAACTAACAAACAGGGAAAGGAGAAAGAGGCTGGGGGATTCTTGCCGTCTCTAGGCCACAACAGACAGGCAACCAAGAAGTGATAGTAACCATGTTTTCAGTGAAAAGACCATTTTGAAATAGCTAGAGGTTTCCTTTGGTTTGTCACCAGCTACTGCGTGTGAAGATGTAACACACCTCTGAGTGCATTTATCTGTATACTGTTGGGATCAGATAAAGTGTTTCCTGTCAGAGTTTGGTATCAACAGCACTCTGAGGGGTCTCAGTGACCCTTATAACCTGTGTTAAAGTGGACAAGCAGCCAGATGGCTACATATTTCTACATTCTTTTGCTTTGTTTTTTCAGTGTTAGATATACACTGTATATATCTTTTCTCTTGCAAATCAGAGTCACAGAAAAATGCCTCATAGTAGAATTTACTGTAGGTGACAAACAGTTGTATCACATAAAGACGAGAGGCCTTTCAAAAAGTAAATTAGTTATAATTAGGTTATATAGGGAACAAAACAGAAGGCTACATTTGGTTGTCACCAGGACTTAAATTCGTAGAGAGTATCTGCATACCTCTCATTCCCCCTCCCTCCCAATGCTATAAAAACTCCAGGGGGGTTGAACTTATTTACCAGAGCTCCATTTCGGACAGCTCTGGCTGAATTTAAACCCCAGTTGTGACTGTTACAAACATACAGCACAGGAAGGATCAAAGACATTACATTTACAGCCATATAAAGAGATTACTCAATTTGCTGAAATGCCCATTATGTGTAAATAGTGCCTTACTACAAACAATAATTATTAAAATTCCATTGTCTTTTAAACGAACAGTATTCCACATCAATGCTTTCTAGCAGTTTCCTTGCTATACTGAATGGAACAGGGCTTTTAATGTGAAGACAAACTATAAACTGCATTTAGTGATATAAAAAGGATGAAAAAAAGAAATAAAAGGAAATAAGTAGTAGAAAACAAAATATAAGGATTTCCAGCACTACTGGCAATGACTGAAGCATACATCTGAGAATTAACAGACCATAGAAAATGTCTATGGGCCAAATCCTCATTTTACTGACTTCAGTGTTACCAAGATTAGGCTCTATAAAAACACGGTAAATTTTCCAAAATTTATATTGAACCAGCCAGAAGTTTCAATGCTCTTCAAGATGATGACCAATTCACTTCCTAACTTCAGGTTCATCATTGTGTTTCTCAGAAGTATGGGAAAGCGCGGACAGCTTTAAGTGGAGCAAATTCATTGACTGCATTAAAGAAGACAGATTTATGGGGTTATATTTGAGTAAGAGGAATAGACACAAATTACAGTTTAGAGGTCTCTATCTCGTCAATGGTCTATGAAGCAAGTGTATAGCAGCACTTCATATAAAGTGGCTTTTAATTACGATAGCTAAGAGAAAATATATAAAATGTCAACTAACATCAGTAAAGCATAGAATCATGTGGTTATCTGCTTCATCCCCCAACAGTGCACGATTGCTCTCCACAATCTATAATGTAAATGTGGGCTTGGACTAAAACCCTGCATCTGAATATCTGCTGAAGTTTGGCTCCAGTTGGGTGACCATTGCAAATGGTCCCAACCACTAGACTCTTTTGGACTAAAATCAATGTGAACACCCCTAACAGATTCAGAACCAAACTTTGAGGCTTGGACCCCCTCTTTGGAATTAATTTTGAAAGATTTTGTCCTATCTAATTTTTAATCTCTTATACAGTGTAGCTTCCATTTCTTCCCCTGGAAGATTCTTCTACAGTGTAATACAGAAATGTCTGACAACATCAGTCCAACACCAAAATACATTATTTTAAATATCATGGGGCTATCACCAGGAGAGGAGGAGCAGTCTAAACATGCTTGATTTCTAGTTACACACTTACAAAAACCCGAAAAATATTTTCACCACTGTCTGATCAAAAACCCAGCCTATTATATTCCAAGGTCTCATCTCACCCATAGCACTTTCACTCAACCACTCCACCCACCTGTACCACACACACATCCTATTCAGCCAAGGAGTGTCCACCAGTTACCCACTTCCTTCACCAAGTCACTCACACTTGCATGTGCATGTGTGCACACACACATCACTGCTTGTTCCATTCATTCAGTTCCTCCATACACAACTCAGACCTCCTTCATTGAGTCACATCCAATAGACAACATCACTTTCTCCTCCCTTTTGCTCAGTCACCAAAACGCTGCTTTAGACAGGTGTCAATCCATCTAATAGTTTTCACACTCAAAACAACTTCTCAAATGGGTGTGTCAGCCAGGTCTGAATGAGCACTCTCCTGACCTCTAATGATGAACTAGGGGGAAAAGGCCTCAGGAGCTGACTATATTTGCATAGACACACCTACTCTGCCTAGGAGAGGAGACAGACGTGTGTTGCCAAAGTGATCAATTTTGGCTGTTTTGGGTTAGAATTCACTTTCTTATGGAACGCACGGGTAACAAAATGTTGTTATCCTTATCGTATGAGGTAGAGGCAGCAGGATTGTACTTGCATGCCCTGACTGAGGGGACCAACCTAACTTCAACCTCATTCGCTAAGTAGGAGGTAGTGACGTCAAGGTGTTACTGCTTGGTGGTATGGGTCTGTTTAAAGGGTCCTAGAAGCCACTGACCCTTCAGTGTTTAAATACAGAGCTGACTAGACTAATTATAGAGTCCTAGTTCTTTCTTAGTGCACAAGAGCCTGAGGGTCCTCTAGTGTAGCCTCTGCACAGCCAGCCATCCTGCCCCTGTGCAGTGAATGTTCTACTGTTTTGTGTTCTTCTGCAGCTACCATTGGGGGGATAGGATTGCACACTCAGGGACAGATTCAGTGAATAATATTTCAGGTGGGTGCACTGTCCAGGATTTTGCAAATATCCTCAAACAAGTTAAAAATTGACATTGGGAGACTTGTGGGACCATGAAGCCTAACAGAAGTCTAACAGAAGATTTTATTAAAATTGAATTTGACCCTAAGGCACCTAAGGCACCACGATAAAGAAGGATGGTATGATTTATCAAAGTTGGTGGGCATTGTTTTTAGATGACCACTAGAGGGAAATGTTGGTCTGTTAACAGTGCAATTTCTGAGAGGTTTTACTGCATTTTTTAATCAGATATTAGAAGGAAGTCTCTGAATTCTGTGCTGTGCCCTTCTGTCATTAGTTCTATAAGGGAAAACATCTGAGGTAATAAATAAATAATTATCATTCATGCTCCTAAAATTGAGGGACACATTTAAGCCAGTGTATTATGAAAGTAAAATTAGTATCATTGGTCTCTCAAATGTGTATGTCCATGAATGCTCTGTCATTAAAGATTAAAAACCTCTTATTTGTTCCCTGAAGGGTCACAGAAGTCACTTTGGTAAAGCCATTTCTGCCTCTGCTGAGCAGAAGAATTGGACCTAATGAAAAGTTTTATTCTTTTTTAAGATACAAATACCATAGTAGTCCCTAATCAAGCAAGGCCCCCATTGCTTTAATGGGAGCCTTGCTCCATTAATGTCTGCAGACTTTGGCCCTAAGTCATTAAGTAACTCACTGAATCACACCACAATAATAAACCATATTGTGATGTCCCTGTATGTTCATTCATTTACCGTATTGGAGTGCATGGCTTCATGATATGATGTGTCTGCATTTTAAAATAAACATGCTGCTATTTTATTCTGTTGCATGTGCACTGCAAACACCTCCTGTTTATGAGCGTCCAAAGTATTTTGACGGATTGGCTAAATTCTAACTAAAGTATTGAGGGCATGATACTGATGACAAAACAGGAAATGTGGAAATAACAAATGCACTATACAATACTACAATATCAACAAATTAAGGTGCCATTTATTTAAAAAACAGACTATGACATATTAAATTGCTGTACCTCTATGCAACTACTCTGTAGGAAGTACTATACTTGAGAAAAATCTGTGCTTCAGCAGTTTGTGCCCCTTCAGAAGTTTCTTGACCATGTCACTTGAGAGCATGTGCTTCGGCTGCCAATATAAAAAATTCTCTAGCCACAGTATTTCATAATGGGAGTGTGTGTGGAAAGCTTTTGATAGGACAATATAAAGATCCTAAACTAATGTTTCCACTGGATAATATTGTAGAATTGCTGTTGTCAGGGTATAAAACAAAAGGAAATGTAAGAAAAATGTGGACATGTAGAAACTTTTTTTTTAATTATACATGTATAGTTTTCCACAAATTATTCCAGTCATTCTTTTTAATATCACATGAGACATTGTTAATTACATGCAACTTACATGTCTGTCTTTGGAAAAGATGCCCAAATTTGCTAATCTTACTTGGATGACAGCTGACCAGTTAGATGCCATCCTGCCACAAGCTGTTACCGTATCCATGCTGAACCATTCCAATATCTGCCTGATTCTGCAGTAATGTTCTCTAGGATCATATACATGCCAGTCTACTTGCAAAGCACAGAGAAAGGCTTTGGCTGCAGCTTTCACAACTTATAAAAGCCAGAATTTTGTCTTTAGCAACATCTTGGGCCAAATTCATAACAGGCATGATTCATATTAATTCCAATCCTTATAGTTATTAGTTTCCAACCAGTACTGGGTAAGAGTTGGTGAAGGAGTATTTAAGAAATAGAAGTGTTAATTATTGTCATCACCAAAAGAAAAGAAGAGGTCTCATTAAAATACCACCCCCAAACCATAGTTTATGATGAGAAATGTGCATGAAATTTCCATTACCCCTCATCCTGAAAAATATTTCTGCTATTGTTTGTGATAAATATTTCATTTTTAAGGATACAGAGAACTAGCCAAGCTTCCAGAGGAGACTGAATGAAAAGTTAAATGTTAGCTCTATTATTTACCCCCTTAATCAGAGCCACTTTCTGGGTAGTGCCTACTCTCAGACTGCATAGGCACCTACACTGCATCTATCAGGCTGCCACTTAGTGAGGGCAGTTAGATCACACTAGTCCATTTAAAAGATGCAATAAATCTCTTCTGTAGTCTATTTGAAAAGTGTCAGTACCTTTGTTTTCATAGGCTTATTGTTCATGTTGCAGATAGCTTCTGGAGAAAATCTTAACTGAAATAGATGACTCCATCACAGTGTGCGATTTGAGTCTTAGGCCCTGAAAGTTTGTATCTTAAATGCTCTTTGGCACTCCTATACCGTGGAGACATTCTTGTAGTGCTGTGATGGACACAACATAAACATTGAAACAGATAGATGAACTAGAAGTGTAAAAACTGTTTCTCCATCTGTTATGTCACTTACAGCAGTGCTTCTCATAGCTGGTCTGTCACTTGTTCTGGGAAAGCCCTTGGCAGTCCGGGCCAGTTTGTTTACCTGCCACATCTACAGGTTTGCCCGATCGCAGCTCCCACTGACTGTGGTTCACTGCTCTAGGCCAATGGGGACTGCAGGAAGCGCCATGGGCTGAGGGATGTTCTGGCCACGGCTTCCCATAGCCCCCATTGGCCTGGGACGGTGAACCGCAGCCAGTGGGAGCCGCGATCGGCCAAACCTACAGAAGCAGCAGGTAAACAAACTGGCCCGGACTGCCAGGGGCTTTCCCTGAACAAGCGACAGACCAGCTTTGAGAAGCACTGATTTAGAGGACCCTGAGCATAGCAACTTTGCTTTGGTCCATGACAAAATTATTGCTGAACAAATAATATTTAGTAACTGGAAGTAGTGCAAAGCAGCCCCAATCATAGACAATGACCCCATTGTGCTAGGTGCTGTACAAACAGAACCAAGAGACAGTTCCTGCCCCAAAGAATTGACTATATATAGTGTATCTATTGATCAAAGCATTCTAGAAACATTAATTAATTTGCTAATTATTATTCACCGTAGCCCTGTGAAGTAGGTAAGCACTATCACAGTTCCTGAACTGTCAGGAAGATCTGGATTCCAGGAAGGACTTATTTCCTTCTTAGAAGAGAAACCAGTTGATATAAGCACAGCATATAACATCCTTGTGTAACTAATTTATTACAGGTACACTCTTGAACAGTTCAAATTGATCATGGTAGCATAATACAGCAAGAACTACAAAAAGCAACGATGTTCAAAAATAGCCAGATGATTTCGCCCTTCAACTGCTCCAGAATAATTAGTTTACCTCACTTACAACACATCAAAATATTTATGTGAAGGCTACCATTCAGTAGTACCTCTTTATAGTAAGGTGATCCAGCTGTTAATCAAAACTACTTATGGGTTGCACTCAGTTCTGTTTGTGCCTGCATAAGCAGAAGTGTTCGTTCCTTTGATATATTTTAATTATTATTTCAAGCTAAGATAAATAAATAGGGAAATATAGGATGGATTATATTATATTCTGGATTGTGCATCAACAAAACTGTTAAGCAAGTTCTAATTGCAGAACCTTTATTTTTAGTGATTCATGAGCCAAAGTGAGCCCACAATGACTTTCAGGTTTCTGCATGAGTTTGCAAGTGGTTAAAATAAAATTATCTTTTAACTTGTACAAAAAGTAGACTTCTGGAGATTCCAAGAGAAAGTAAATGTGGACACCACAACACCAATTTTGCAAAGCTAATTCTTAGAGTATAGCTATAATTTAAGCAAGAAATGAGGGATTTAGAAGGGGGATGGCTTCAAAAGTTCCTAAGTAATTTAAGAGTAAAAGTCTCACTGACTTTTAATGAGACCCCCCCCATGTTCCTAAATCATGTAGGCACTTTTAAAAATCTCACCCTTAGACCTTCAATTCTGCATTACAAAAACTTCAAATTCTTTTCCAAATGCTTCCTTGCATTTCTAAAAATAATTTAGCATTTATGCAGAAGCAGTTGTGCTCTCCTAGATCTCCAGTAGCACATCTGAGCTCCTTGATGATCCAGCCCTAATGGAGATTCACATGAAAGTTCAGAGTGTCGAGACATCTACCACTAATTTATTGTTTCTCCTGCAAATTGATATTAACTGTGAACCTAAAAGAAAGAACTGAAAATTATCATGTTAATAATGTACAAATGTAACGAAATCTGCAATGTTTCTGTTGTATCAGCATATTCTTCTCAGGGATTTATAGCCATTGGGAATATAAGCACAGCCCTAACATTGTCCATCTGTCCCTGTAAAGCATCATAAGGCAGAATGCCAAATAATGCTTTTGGAGCAGACTTGTTCTTCCCAAAATGTTTCTGGGGACCTATTGTAACCACAGACACACAAAACCAGAACTGGTCTTGAACCTCCAGGGGATGACATAACTGCTGACACATTTCAGACAGTGTCTGAGCACCTTCATCACAATCCATGCCAGCAATTTGTTAAACTGTCTTACTATGGACAGCCACAAACTGTGCTATTAGGGAATTTGCCCTTAGGTTGAGTGACCTCTCCAATTTGTGATTCCAGTAGAGAACACGACTATGGTTTCTGTTAGCTATGAGGACTGCCAGAATGCTTGTAGGGATTAGAAACAGGAAATCCAATGATCCACATAAATGATTTTAAAATGTTGATATGTTGAACATTCAGAGAACTTAAGGCCTAACATAATGTGTAATTTGACACCTAACATTGGTCCTTGTGGTGTAAATCATGTCATTACATTACTATATGTCCTACTTTTAACTGACCCAATCTTGACAGAAGTAAACTTGCATGACACTGTAAAGTAGAATTGCCACATGTCCCATTTTTTAAAGGGTGCATCCCATTTTTGCTAGCACTGGCAAGCCAAGATATTAAAAGGTGCCCCAAAATAACCTTCAGAATTCATGCAATGTCACCATCAATATGTTATGTTGACTTGTTGCAATGTCATAACATTTCTTTGCACCATCATATTTTGCATTGTTCTGATGTTACAACACAACAGGAGATAATGCATCATGTTTTAAGGATGCTGTACTGCAAAGTAACAACATTCCAGTTTGATCTCACTATATGCAAACTTTCCCAGGAGAACAGTTAATGAGCACAATCCTAAGAAGTATAGACTGAGCCACTGTTGGTATATATGTTGGATAACAATAATATATGTATCTTTTGTGCTGCCAAGTCACCATTTTACCTTGTAAATAGTCATATTACTGGATATAATAAAATCTGCTACATGCTTCATCTGAATTATACGAACATAAAGTCTCAATTTTGTTCTCAGAGGATGATTTCATAGAATCATTGGACTGGAAGGGACCTCAAGAGGTCTTCTAGCTCTGCACTCATGGCAGGATTAAGTATTATCTAGACCATCCCTGACAGGTGTTTGTCTAACCTGCTCTTAAAAATCTCCTGTGATGGAGATTCCACAACCTCCCTAGGCAATTTATTTCAGTGCTTAACTACTGTGACAGATAGGAAGTTTTACCTAAAATCCAACCTAAACCACCCTTGCTGCAATTTAAGCCCCTTGCTTCTTGTCCTATCCTCAGAGGTTGATCCCACTGAGGTCATTGGGAATTTTGCCATTAACCTCACCATGGCAGGATTTCACCCCTGAACTCCAGCCATGCTGCTACCCGGTCACAGGATAATTCATTTGTCTAGTAGTTCTTTGTCTTCTATTCTTTTGTGTCATTTTGCCATGCTTGGCATGAGACATACTGTATCATGGCTGATGATGCAATCAAGGCAGTTACTAAGCAGAGTGCTAGAGCTGGCAAGTTCACAAAGACTGGCGCTAAGGCCCAGGAAACTAAATGGACATTCTGTATGTTGGCTACCACCTCACTCTCAATCTGTGGTGGAATGCATCATAAAAGCCACAGAAGGAAAGGAATATTTTGGACTATTTGTCTTGCATTGCATTTGCATTTTAAAATGAGACCCCTATTGTAACTGATGCTATCATGACATTACCTAAAGAGAGAGGTCATATGAACAAAACAAAATAGCTAAACAAGTTAAAATCATTAAAGGGACGCTGCCCAGTAAGTATACCTTTCTCCAGACTACTTCAAATTGCTACGGAGCAATAACCTTTATCTCAGACATTTAAAAACGAAGCTCTAGAAGGGTATTGTAAAGTTGCTGGAGCAGGAGCCATGCCAAATTTTAAATTTAATTATAGTGGAGAGTCTGAAACAGCACGATCTCTACCAGCACAAAGAATTATGAACCATGGGTCACATCCACTCATAGTTATATATTGCCCCAGTTCATCAAGTTACCTAAGCAGGTGTCTGTCTTTAGGCATGTGGGTAGTTCTATTGTAATCAGTGGAACTCTCACATGCTTAAAGTCAGGCACGTGTTTAACACCTTGCTGAATCAGGATCTCAATAAGGGCAAAGGGCATGAAGTAGTAACTGAGTGTGTTACAGCTGCAGTGCAGCATTAACATCAACAAAGGGGCACAATGTGGTTCCACAGAAACTTAATCAGAAGGCTGCACAAGCCCAGGAATGACGGCCAATGAATTGCGTGGGTACTGATGCTTCAGATACTCTGATAAAGTCGCAGGGGACTTCAGCCTTTGTTAATACAGCCATTGTCCTATGAGAGTTATTTTTTTATTTGTACCTTTGCTTTCTCATAAACAGGCTGCAGTTACCCATTTTGTTCAGGCAACTTCATATTGTGCCTGTGGAATTGCTGCAACCGATCACACCCAAACACACGCCATGTACATGAAGAAATTAGGCACTATTTCTGAAAAATGTGATTAGTGATACAGCATATAAACCAAAAAACTGCACAACAACAGAATTGTTTAGTAAATGCCTGTTGAGGCTAATTCTGTTGTAAACCTATTTTGTTTTCAGGAACTCTTCCATATACAGGTCTTTGTAACTTTAAATCTAGAAGGTCTGATAAACCATACTGTACACATGTTTATTTATGTAGCCAAAGTGTGTAGGGGTGGGATAAAGTGTTGTCAGTTTCACCGAATGTTTCAAATTGTAACCCTCTTAAAAAGCACATTCCTACCTGCACCTTAGCCCCTCAGTGAGTAGTTTCCTGGAGGTCCTCTCTATTGTTGTAGTGTTAGTGTCATCACTCCATTAGTATCCTGGCTGGGTCTGGGTATCTAATTCAGAGAGTGCACCTGAACAAGCATAAAAAGAATGATAATTCCTACCTGTGCTTTGGGGTGAAGTGTTTTTGTAAAACAAACAAACTATTCATACCATCATGAAAAATAACTTCTGCTGTACCTGTCAAAGGAACAGCAGGTCTTTTCTGGTGAATGAACAGGCAGCGGCTGAGCTTTTTCAGCCACTGAAAAAGAAAACAATCTGTAAATGCAAGTATACAAGACATTTCATTAGCTGACAGCCAGATTCTGCCTCCCTTAGTAGGGTTGAACAGTACCTGACTCGTTCAGTGGCCCTATTACTTTCACTGGGGCTACTCACTGATGGCTCAATTATGAGCCTAGCTATGCACCCACACTGAGCAGTAAAGGAAGATAAGGAACCCCTTCCTGCCCACATTGCCAGACCCTGAGCAAAGGGAGTTGAGGTGTGAGCAGCCTTGTCTCCGTCCCTCCAACACGCTGACCAGCACAGCTGAACCAGTATGCAGGGAGAAGTAAGTTATGCTAGCAAAGGGCTGGTGCAGTTTACCTCCCCCGGGGAAGCAGGCTCAAATTGTGTCTCTCAGAGTTCTGATCTGGTTCTCATCCTGCTCCTAGGGCAATACAGCTACACACTGCCCCTCACTCATGCTGGATTGGAAGATGCCAATACTCAGAATGTCTAAGAGTAGAAAAACCTGGCCATCTATCAATAATACACTTATGGCCTATGTTATACAGGAAGTCAGACTAGATGGTTACAAAGGTCCCTTCTGGCCTTGGAATCTAGGAATATTGCAGAGTTAAAGTTAACAGCGTACTAAGCTGGAAGAGTTTCCCCATTAGCTATCACTCTATCATGTCTCTATTAAGTTATTATTTCTTTTTACTGTGACATGTTTCTTAAGAAAAAAATAAAATCTCCCATCTGCCAGATATTTTGGTAGGGTCTGGAGCATCATTTCTTTAGTCATTCTAATAGCTCATTTAACTCTGGGTTTTATATGAGGACTTATATAGCATGCTGATTTCCACATGGTAGAAAACCAAAACAAAATGCCTGAATTATAATAGAAGACTGCAGATATTACAGCAGCTTTCCAAATGGTGCAAATATTTGCCTCAATTATTCTATTTGCAATTCCAAAAATAAATTCTTCTGTTGAACTCTCGAGTACAAGACACCACTCCAAACCATTTTTAAGGGAGTTTTGACATAAATGAAACTTTATGCTGGCATGGCAAGTGAAGTACTTGATTAATAAAGAGTTTCACTGTTTTCAAACACATATTCCATGCAGGCTCATTTGAAGAAAACCACAAGTGGAGAATGCTTTACTGCTTCCAGTCACAAGGGGGTTGTGTATTTCAATCCTGCTTACACAGTTAGCTTACTTTGGAGCTCTGGTAGGAAAGAAACATGACCAGCAGAAATAATGCTACATTCAGTGACCCTGCCCTTAGAATCAATTGGCCTGATGGGAGAACTTTTTCTCTCTCTTTTGCTACTGTTTTCTTAGTTTTTAACCTTTTAATACTTAATAATTCTAGAAACACCATCTTTAGAGAGAAGTCTAATGCCTGAGGACTTCACGTACTGATTGATATGGAATTCAGACGCTGTGAATGGGAAATTGAAGGCTTACATTGACAGATGGCATTCAAAGTACGTACATGTTAATAGTCATCATTTACACATATCTGAAAATTTGCTAATATTTTTGTGGGGTATTTCTGGATGTTCAGTACACCTCTCAAATCATCTTAGGCTTCAAGGGAACGGAATATGCACAAGGGTGGTAGTTGGTGGAAGTGGACAACTAGGAGTAATGAGGTCAAAGAAGAACTTAAGAGGAATATCCCAAATATCAAGAAAAAATCCCTAATAACAAGAACTATTAGGGTTGTGGAATAGCCACCCACAGGGGTTGTTTCTTTGGTCACAGCCCTATCTCTGAGGTGCTTTAAAACTGGATTGATCAAAGCACTAGAAATTTTTCTGTGGTTAGAATAAAAAGCAAAATCAAGATCAGTACTTTATTCTTCCTCCATCCCAAAAGCCCTTTCTGGCAGGCCAGGAAGGAACAAAGCTGCTCCTTGCCCAGTAATGAGCGATGCCTACTGGTTGGCTGGCACTTAAGAGGGCAGGATTGGCCAATAGTCATGAACTCTTTGCAAGGCTGGCACCATCTATATTACACATTTAAAATGGCATTGGGGGTCTAATTTTTTTTTAAACAAACAGCTTCTGACTTTTCATACACAGTGAAGCATGCAGAATTATTTGTACAAAAAGGTACACACAAATATAGTTTGTTATTGCAAGTTAGGTATTTAGCTGTCCCTCCAGTCTGCATGTATAAATCCTGTTTGCACATATAGATGCTATATAAAATTCCAGACACATTTAGAGTCTGTTTCTGAAAAGTTGGCCCTATTTGACCTTACTCTAATCATGTGTATATATAGCACAGATGAGTAGTGATACAAGCATGGCTAATCCATTCATGGACTATGCATCATTCATTCATTGTGTGGTCAACCTCTAACCCAGATTTCAAAAGTATGGAGACTGCCTGTTGTATTATCACTGACTTAAATAAAGTCAGTAGGATTCAACCAGATTATTTATTGCTGAAACAAAATCTACACAAATGCAATGGCGTCCTGTTCTCTTTTTCCTTCCTCCCCCTTTCCCTGACTAACTCCTAATGTCCTTTAGTATGTTCTGCATTTACTCCCTCCTCCATAGACATCTCCTTTCTTCAGAGATGAATCATTAACATGAAACACACCACTAAAGGCCAGATGATGTAATGCACGCCTAGGTGGCCTTCAGGATCAATCTGGAACTACACTGCTCCAGACTGAGCTAGTCCTGTAAAGGAAAAGGTGACTAAGGGACTTTTTCCCCTGAGTGGGGACAGGGTAGTTTCACTGTTACAAGTTCTTTGAAAGAAGTTGACCTATTTTTGATTGGTTCATTCTCTTGGCAGTGACTACAAGTTTATAGCTAAGTTATACGCTGTAAAAGTTTTCTTTTATTTCAAGCTCCCCTTCTAACATATTCTACATTAGAATGCCTTAGCGAGATATACTCTATAGCAGCATCATTAAAGGGCACCAAAAGCTTCCAAAGAATACAACGTCCAGCAAATTAGAGAGCAAAGGAATATTGATGGGCTTCAAATACAGTGCTTCTCTAATGATACCTCTTTTATTTAGTAACAAATATGTTTTTCCCATTTTAGACTCCTGTTAGTACTATAGTGTCCACACAGCAAAGAAAGAGTAAGATGGTTTCCATTCCTCATTACTTACCATGAACAGGATTTATTTCTAAACTTTAATTAATTTTATCTGCTAAATTGCATTTAGCGGGGCTTCACAGGTGTCACTAAGGACCCAGTTTGGCCTGCAAAACTGTTATTGCTCCTGATGATGTACAAGAAGGAAAGGATCCACCCAGTTTAACTCTTTGATCTCAAGCTGAGTTTAAAACGATAATCATTAGGTAAATTGATACAAAAATCATTAAACAATAAACATGAAACCCTATCATGCTGTTTATACAGAATCACTTTTCAGACTACAGTCACACTTTAAATGTGGGGTTTGGAAGATCTGAAGAGTTTTGAAATAATATGTATGAAGTAATATGTATTCATATTTTAGGGACAGTTCTTTCTTGGAGGATTTCCCATGAAAATAGGTTTCCATTCCAATATTTGACATTATGGAGATTCCCTTCTTCTAAATAGTGGTGTTGCCAGGAGAAAACAAGACAGCAATTTTTTTAATGGCAAAATATAACAGCCATATTCTTATTCTGTAGACTGGGAAGCTATGGGCTCAAACTAGACGTTGATGTTCCTGTTCAACAGAGGACTGGGATATTTTGCATGAGAAGCAGTTTGCATAACTTTGTAGGTCTTTAATATGGTAAGGATTCATATCTACCCAAGTCCATCTAGTTGTGAACATATACACAAGGCTCATGTTAGATGGATTCATGACTGCTGAACAGATTTTGCATTATTTCACTGGAACCAGTAATGAGACTTGGGGTCAGCTTTGATACAATAAGACAGTTCTGTTCTCAAGGAAAGAAAAGTTCCCTCTGTAAAACCAGCCTAGAATTACAGTGTGCTCTAAAACATAAAATAACTAGACAGTTCCCACTAATTTGGGGGAGATGTGGATGTGTGTAGGCCTCTGCTAGACATAGACAAGGCCTTTTGTCTGATTCAACAACACAGTTCTAGACTCAGGGAAACAGATCACCTCTTGTAAAAACTGAAATGTTGCAAGAGCCAAAATGGAAATTAATGAGACATTTCCCAGCAACTGAGAGAATTATAAGATGTAAAAATGTACTAGGGCACTGCCTGCCACAGAGTCAGTGATACCAAGATTAGGAGAAATTTCCTCTAGGTTCAAAAGGTTCAATTCAGTCCAGCATCAATCTGAAAAATCAACTGAAACTCATTTCTGTGGAGCTAGGATCGAGCCTCCTGTTCAGACGGAATAGGGTCAACCTGTCCAGCACTGTGATGGAACAATCCACCACGGAAGAGGAAAGTGCTCAAGTGAAGAAACTTAACCTCACAGAAACCATATACTTATAAACTATAAAACCACAACAGAAAAGATAAAGGAGAACCAACTACAATGGAGAAACTACAGAGTAGGTTTCTTTCCCATTATTATAAAAATCCCTAGGTCTTTTTACCTCAGAGTATTTTATACCATTCTGGGGTTCCTCTGAACCCCGTAGAAGCCAAATATTCATGCTAGTGAATATCGTTTTGGGACAAGTGAGGGTGTGTTGCTTTTCATATCATGACACAGTACCACCATCTGGTGCTGGGAATGCAGCACTGCAATTTCTCCCTTGAACAGAGAAACTGCAATATTAGTTTGTTGTTTTTGTTTAATTTTTGTTTGGTATCTGATCTCCTGGAGGGTTGGTGATCCCTTCCTTCTGTGGCAAGAGGAAATTTTAAGATAGAAAATTGTTTTTAATGTTTAAGAGAAAACAAACTACTGGAGAATTTGAGGCAGTGGGAGGAGAGTATTGAAGGTGACGAGAGCTAAATGGCTACATATGAAAGGAAGGTGGAGCCAAGGGCCCTATAAAGTTGAATCCATTACTTATGAGTATCAATACAACTTTGTCATGGTAAAATTAGGCAAAGTTCATGCAACAGTCATGCTAAAACTGTACAACATTTTGTAAATGTACTAGATTTTGATTCAGTTTAGGGTCTGGAAATGGCAACAAAGTGTGTAACAATTTAAAAATAAAGTATTGCAGTGTAACATGGAGGCATTGACACTGACCCACAGGCCGGGTGACCCATTGAGGTAAGTCAGGGAGAGGAGGTGCTCCCTCCCCGATCCCCACCACTCAGGGCTGAAGCCCAAGTTCGTGCCCTGGTGCTGAGGTCCTAACTCCCAGACATCTCTTAAAATCATGGAATTTGTGTCGGCTGTGACAGAATCATAGCCTTAATTATGAGTCAATGTAGGATTCAGTTCTGAGCTCAGCTCAGGATTTACTAAAACAAGACTTCCCTTGTAGTGTAAAGCTGTCTCTGTGGAAGTGGGGGCTATACGGATAACTTATCTGACATTTATTAGACTGTTGTAAGTCAAATTGTTTATTTTTATTACCTCTAAAAACGAAATACCATATTGATACATGAAATGGACTTCTGATTTCTTTATACCCGTCTTCCCAAAGGTAGGGAAAAAGTATCCATAAAGCACATATAGAAGTGGGTGGACGCAAACAAAACTCATAGAACCACTGCTGACTCATAGGTTAAGAATGAACTTGGACAAGACTGAGTGTGAGAACTGAAGAGGGATTGATTGTGGGTCAAGCAGGACATTTTCTGAAGATCTGTTTCAAAGCCATGTAATCACTGCTGCAACGAGCTATTTATCTCTGTCTTTTGTTCTGTCAGGAGCAGATCACTGCCATAGATTGTAGCACTACCACATGCAGATCCTCTTGAGTTACTAGAGAGAGCCGAAGCTTCTGGCACTGTTGTCCTGCTACTCGATCCAATAAGTCCAAAAGATTCCAGCAGAACTTACTTGTATCCTGCCATATGATAATAGTGCCACTGAATCCTTTCAGCCATCACCTTGCCCTCTTCTTGAAGCCAGAATGTATTAAAAAGGAGGGCAAATGTGATAGCATGAAAGCGCTTGTCTTCACTACTGGGGTAAGTCGACTTGAGTTACGCTACTCCAGTTACGTGAATAATGTAGCTGGAGTCGACATAGCTTAGGTTGACTTGCCCCGATGTCTTCACTGCACTGCGTCGACAGGAGACACTCTCTAGTGGACTTACTCCAGCTCCCCAAGAAGAGTAAGTTATCAGGGTCAACTAGAAAGTACTCTGCCATCGATTTAGTGGGTCTTCACTAAACCCACTAAATTGACACCTGCTGCATTGATTGCAGCAGTGTCAATCTCCCCGGTAGTAAAGACAAGCCCAAAGAAAACTCAGTTCTGACTCTGTGGAAGCATAGAGCTACCAGACAAGCAGCAGCAGGGCAACTGCTAGTGGAATCAAGAAAAAAATTAAAGGGTCTGTCATGGGATATGTCTGCTCTTAAAAGATAGGAATTCCCTTCAGCCAATTAAGTGTCTCTGAATGTTTTTGTGTTTCCCCATTTTTCCTCTCTGATTCACCACTTTTAATTGATCGCTGTAAAAGGTAGATGAGTTTGTATTCAGAATGTTTGAATAATTGCAGCTATCCAGATAGGCAAATAACTTTATCAATGTCACATAATATTCTGCTCAGACAAGTTGTAAGCCATCACTAATGCTTAAACAGTATCATGCCACACAAAACAAAAGTCTCTCAAACCCAATGCATCTCAGATATCCAATAAATATATGATAGAAAAACAATACAAAAAGTCCAACATGCAGGAGCTGTGTTACAATTATTAGAGAAATGCATAGGAAAAATTGAACTTATTTATAAAAACATCAAGTTCAGAAGTATGTACAAGAGTTACAGCCTAAAATGCATCTTAGGTCCTTTAACTGGTATGTTCCATGCTTGTTTCAATGAACATATCTGAGCTATGGATTGTTCATGAACCATCCACAGTTATTTTTCAGCTGATTATTTTAAGTTAGGGAATTGTTCCTTGAGTTTTGTGACCTAAGCCTCATGGTACTCTTTGTTCTCATTGGACGACACCTTTAGAAATAACTCCTACTTTTGTCTGAAAGATATTTCACTTCAGTAAGGGTGAAAAATAACCCCTGTGCAGAGAGCTAATACAAACCTATGCACCACTTGCATTCTATTTTAAATGGTTCTTAGGCCTTCTGCTGGCTCTCAGCACATATGGGAATTTCATTCTAAATCAGTTTCTGTTCCTTATTAACTTCCAAACTTCAGCCACACAAATATTTGTGAATATTAAATAATACATGGTACAAACAAGCTGACTCAAAATCTAGTTTCTAAATTCAGCAAGCTGATTGTGAACAGACTTTTTCATGATCCAGCCAGCTCAAGTTTCATTCCAACACTGAGACATTAAAAGGGGCAGGTCTTCTACAGGAATAAGTAACAAAATATAGAAAGCAGAAACATTTGCAGCTATGAAAAACTGGGTGAAAACTTCAGTAGCATCATATGTCCTAGAAGTAATTCCCAGCAACGTTAAACAGAATCTAACAGCAAAACATTTTCCATTTGTTAGCACATGAAGATTAGTCCCAGTGCATGAGTCAAGCACAGAAGCCAAATGTAATTTGAACTAATCATATACAATACTGTATCTTGCAATGGAATAATTATAATTTAATGAGTCTCTGAATGGGTGCCTCATGATTTTCAAAAAGTTTTTAAAACCAAAATGAATTTTAGTGTTTTACATCCAGTTTTATAATCTTAGCAAGCAAAAAATAAAGATGCATCGATTGCATTTTTAAGAAAGCTCAGACTTCCATAATATCTGGCGTGTAAGGTGCTGGACAAAGAGTGGGTGCTAGGCATAGCAACATTTGGCAACTTAACATAAAGAAATGTCATGAGCACCCCTCAAGGGGTTAGGTACTGCTACATGCAATTAACTTAGAACATATCAGACCTATGGTCCGTCAGCCCAGTATCCTGTCTTCTGAGAACGGTGACTTGAATGGAGCAATAGTGAAAGGTCATAAAATGAACTGTGTCTCAAAATTAAATTAACTTCAGTGTTATCATCAATTCATTTGGGGTGAAATTCAGCCCAGTCCAGACGATCCACACAAATCTAGGCAACACTTAAGCCCCACCTCACATGGGCGTAACTAATGCCTCTGTGAGCTTTCTATACAGAATTGAATTTCAGCCTGAGTGGAGACCTTCTACTTCTTATATGAACTACTCATGTCTCTAGAAAACTTTATGATATAATAATAAATAGCTCTGATTTCATGTTTCCAGTCTTCTAAGTGTCTCAAGCCAGAGGTGGGTAGTATATTATCATTCCTATTTTACATATGGGAAAACAGATAGTTAAGCAATGCAGTGAGTCAGTGTTGGATATGAAGCTAGCATTTACAAGGCCTAGTGTATTCATTTCCTAGTTTAATTTCTTGCAGTTCTTCTCTCCATGATCACCTAGGACTAAAGCCTGGTCTACACTTAGAAGTTTTACCAGCATCACTACATCAGTTACTGGTTTGATTTTTTTGTTGACATAGCAGTGCTGGTAAAAGTAGTGTAATGTACTGGTATGGTTTATTTCACTTTGCCAAACTGGAATGAACTATACTGATAAAAGCACTTTTATACTAGTATACCAGGGTTTCAACAAAGGGAATTTTGCCATTTTAACTATATGAGCACAGTGAAAGTGGCAAAACTTTTAAGTGTAGAAAAGGCCTAAATCTCTCCAAAATGCCATGGTGACACAAAGCACCAAGTCCTCTTCTTTTGCTTCCTATCCATCCTGTTCCTGAACCCCTCTCAGTATCCATCATTTTTCTTCATAGCCTCCATCTGTTGTGTAACTCCTGCCAGTGACTCTTTCATCATACTGTTGAACTCTGGTTACGTGATCTCTCTCATTGTCCTGAACTCACACTCAAGTCTTTGTACTTCTGCTACAGAGGGACAGCCACCTTTTATTTCATGCAGAATAACTCTCCTGTAGAAACATGAACATTTCACATCTTCTTGAACCATCCCTTTTAGATCATTTGGTATTTTGATTGACTTTGGTCAGAGGTGGCTCTATTCTGCCCTTGTAGATGTGGCACTCAGGTGACGTACTAGAAGCTTCTTCTTATACCTAATCCATTCCCCTTTTGTCTTGCTAAGCCTGTCCACCTCTTAACACCTCACTAGTTCATGCGTTACTATGATCAGATACAAACTCTTTCTAAGTCTAGACAGATAATTGTCTTACCTTCTTTGGCTGATTTCTCTTTGGTTAATACCCCAGATCACTCACTGCATCTCATCTAGCTAACTGACTTCTAAAGATATATTTATATTCTAGGACATGTACTGAAGTTTCAAATACTACTATAATGGACTGTCTCACTGTCTTTAAACCTGAGAGACAAGGTGGTAATATATTTTATTGGACCAACTTCTGTTGGTGAGAGAGACAAGCTTTCAAGCTACACAGAGCTCTTCTTCACGTCTGGGAAAGGTAATCAGAGTGTCACAGCTAAATACAGGATTAAACAGAGAGTTTAGCCTAAGTAAACATATGGTAAGGGACCATTCAAGGTGAAGTGGTCACATGACAAGAAAAAGGAGAGTTAGAGGGTTACCAATTCTTATAATAAGCCATAAATCCAGTGTATTTATTAAGATCATAATTTTTAAACCTGATCTATTGACAGATTCAGAAATAAAAGCAATTTGATATATGAGAGGATGAAAAAATTAGTCAATCAGCATATACCTCCTTTCTTACCCCAAGACAAATTCCTCAGGCATATTTTGCTTAGCTGCTCACCCATCACTCTTCTCTGTTTTTTTTTACCACTCCTCTGACTTTCTTGTGTCTTTCCCATGCTCTTAGCATTTGCATATAAGCTCTTAGGGCTGTGGTGGGCAAACTTTTTGGCCCAAGGGCCACACCTGGGAATAGAGATTATATGGCGGGCCATGAATGCTCACAAAATTGGGATTGGGGTGGGGGAGGAGGGGAGGGCTCTGGTTGGGGGTGTGGGCTCCGGGATGGGACCAGAACTGAAGAATTCAGGGTGCAGGAGAGGACTGCAGGCTGGGGCATGGGAATGGGATGCGGGGGGGCAGAGGGAGAGGGGTCCAGCTGGGGGTGCGGGCTGGGGTGGGGCCAGGGGCACCTCTATGTATTTTGCCACCCCAAGCATGGACAGTCAGGTGGCTTTCAGCGGCATGCCTGAGGGAAATCCGCTAGTAACATGGATTTGGCAGTGCACCTGCGGGAGGTCCTCCAGTCCTGTGCCTTTGGCATACCCGCCGCCTTATTGCCACAGAAACCGCGGGAATGGCAGACTTCCCGCAGGCATGCCGCTGAAGGAAGCCTGACTGCCGCCCTCACAGCGACCAACTGGCTGCCCCCTACAGCTTGCCGCCCCAGGCACATGCTTGGTGCACTGGTGCCTGGAGTCATCCTTGGTGGGGCTGGGGATAAGGAGTTTGGGGTATAGGAGGGTGCTCTGGGCTGGGACTGAGGGGTTTGGGGGGCAGGAGGGAGATCAGGGATAGGGTAGGGGGTTGGGATGTGGGAAGGGGTGCAGGCTCCAGCTAGGCTCTGGGATGGGATGGGACTGGGGATGCGGGGTTTGGGATGCAGGAAGGTGTTCGTGGCTGGGACCAGGCTTACCTCAAGCAGCTCCCGGACGCAGTGGCATGTCTTTTCTCCATTAGAGTGCCGTAGGGGATCACTGGAGTGCGTAGGAGCCAGAGGTTGGCCATGCCATGGCTTCTGAGAGCTGCATGGAGCAGCCCCAACCCTGCTCCCTGACTGGAGCGCTGGCACTTGAGGGCCGGCTTAAAATGGCTGGTGTGCCGGATCCAGCCCACGTGCTGTAGTTTGCCCACCCCTGTCTTAGGGACTTCCTTATACTTTCTGCTACATTATCTCTTTTTAATTTTATGGTTACATATTGTCACTCTTTGAATCCAGTTTAGAACATAATGTATAAACCCGATTTCTAAAAGATAAATAATTAGCATACAGTTTTGGACCAAATTGCGTGCTTCTTAACTGAACAAATTCCCACAGGCTTCAATGGCAGTTTCTCAATTAAGAGCTGTATAAAAATTGGCAAAAAAAAATGTTTGAACAAGCTTACATTTTGGGCTTAAGCACCCTGACAACACCCCTACATAAACAATTAAATCTCTTTTTTACAAAGCTCACTGAGGTCTACATACATATATCTTATACACTTTATAATCCAAATAAAATACTAAAAACTCTCACAAAATCTAATTTAAGGCACTAGGTTGTGTGAAGTATTTAAACATATGTGGAGACTCTCTCGTTGGTTATTGTACCTGACTATTCACCCAAGTATTTCCCATAAGAAAAACATTATAACTTATCCCTGGCTAATTTTGCAACTTCCTTTTCGGCTGTTGAATCTGAACCTTATCGCAGCATATGCTCCCTTTTCATCCAGTTCAGCCTGTTTTCTTGGTTGTAAGCCTTTGTCTGGGTGGAAGAAAGGTGGTCACTTGTGTATGAAAAAGGGTAGGTTTTGCTGAGTACTAAAATGCATACTTTGCTCAGGAATACGAGAGTTCACATTTCCTAGGTAATGGGCACCAGAATCCCACAAAACCGTGATAAAATTATATATAACTTTTATGGCACAGGCCTATGGAGCCATTTACAAAAATAATCTGTTTTTTATATGATTGGTAACAAAAATACATAAAAATGTTGTTTGCCCATATATTGAGAAAAATCCTGTCTTGGCTCTCTGCTGCTAGTGAGTCACAATTTTACAGGTTTCACTAAAATAAAAATGAAATTAAAAAGCCCACATTTTCAAAGAAGTACAGAAACATAATATTTATAGAAGATCATAAACAAGTACTCTGTTAGTAGCCATAGAACTTTGTTTAAAGAATAACAGACTAACATTTCCAAAGTACTCCTTCCTGAGATTGAACAGGATTTTCCTCAAACTGTTGTGGTAACTAATGAAAAACAAATGAGACTCCCAAACAGTTTTGACTGTTAGACAATATCATTGCTTCTTGCACTTGCAATTGCTGCTTATGCTGCAACTACCCATTTAAATCAGTGTCATTTTATACTTGACTGCTCAATCTGTAGTATACAAAGCACCAGACGTATTTAGTCCAAATTGGAAACATTCAAACATCTGATGGAATGGAGCTTGGCCCAAATAAGCCAGCAGCTCCTGAACTGCAGGGTTTACTTCAGCTTTTAAGAGGGACAGTGAAATGCAACACACCAGTGCCAATCAAGCCATTTCATATAATACTATGAGAATGGAAGCTAAGAACCCTTGGGAAGCTGACATTCATAGTAGTTGTAGTTTAGATGCCTTATACCCAGATTCTCCTCTATGGGGCAGGTTTCCCAAGCTGGAGTACCTCTCCCATGATGCCCCATGGCAGGAATTCCCTTGATGCACCACAGTGGTTCATCGAGAGAGACCATTGTGTATCATGGGACAGGTACTACAGCTGGGGACCCCAGCCCATAGAGGAGGAATAAGAGCATGAGGCTCCTGAACAATAACTTTCATGAGCCACAGTGGAGGTATTTCTGAACTAAAATTGAAAGTAAATTAAAGTTTTTCATTTTTTGGCCACACATTATTGTTTCTCAACTTTTTGTTGAAAGTCAACGTTTTTCATAGAAACTTTCCCCATTTTTCTGACAAGCTCTAATGTTTATTCATGACATGAAAAAGGGGGTGAGCAGGGAGATTGTAACCCAAGAACTTGACATTACTTCCTCTAAGTGCAGAACGTGACATTACTGCCATTAGCCATTTTGTGTGTCCAGCTACTGCTAGCTGAAAACCAAATACCACATAGCTAGAAATATCATAGGGCTCTGAGATGCAAGGCCAAACAGCTGCCTGCTTGCAGTTCTGCTAATCAGAACAGGAGGATGGGGCAGAAACTTAATGTACTATGAGAATCGAAGGAATGTTTGTACAGCTAACCTTGGTTTTAAGTGCCCCGACATATAAGTTTTATTGTTATGACTAGAAACGCTTTGATAAGGGATAATCAGTAATTTGCTGAACTTAGGCGAATTGGTGACCTACTAGGGGTTACTATGGTGACCCACTAGGAGTCACTATGAGTTATGTGCTTTGTTTAAGTTAGCTATAAAAAAAGATTAGGTAAAAGTAAATACCTCAGAGCAGTCTTTTCTTTGGGCAAGGATCTGACACCCCAGCACCTGGATGGAAGGAGAGTTCCCAGAAGCCTGGCTGCTGATCACTCAAAACCATCTCAGACTTTGGGTAATTACCAATGTTTTGGGTGCTCTGAACCTAGTGCTATTGCATATGTGTGTGTGCATGCTCGAGACCTAATAAAAAAGTAGTTTTAGGTAAAAGAACTCTTGTTTGTACCAATCATTTATCAGACAGAGGAACTGTGTCCCTATTGATTTATTACTGGCACCCCCTGAAGAGAAACAGTTAAATTACAATTGCTTTGGGTTCTGAAAAGCCTGGGTAACAAGATGGCAACATTTTCAAAAGACACAAAACTAGATAAAACAATGAGGAACTTCAGAGGGACCTAGCAAATCCAGGAAAATGGGCACCATGAAGCCAGGTGAAATTCAATGATGACTAATGCAAGGTAATGCACATTGGAAGAGAGAGTTGGAGCAACTCAGACATTGCTGGGTTCTGATTTGGTACTGCAATTCCTATGTCCGCGTACTCCTCACAAAATTTATTTTGCTTTCAGATATTTAGTTAAAACCTGAGATATGAATAGTGGGATTAACGTAAGTGGAAAATATTCCTAACAAACCAACAGAAGCTTTTGTTCCTTCAATAACTGTTTGTTGCTAAATATCTACTTCTAGCTTTTATTACTACTTATAGATTAATGGGTACTGTGATCTCCATTTTACACACTGGGAAACACTAAGAAGCCAACATTTTCAAAAATGGCCACTGATTTTCAAATCCCAAATTAGTCTCTCAAATTCAAATCTCTCAAATTAAGAGATTTCAGGTCTGGTTCTGAGCGAGGATAAGCACCCACAACTCAAGTAGAAGATAATAGGAGCTACAAGTGTTCATCACCTATGAAAAACAAGGATGAAAGCCCACTGCTGTTTATGTCACTGGGAAATTTTACCACTGGCTTCAGCGGGCCCAGGATTTTACCCAAGACTATAATGTCTCAGCTTGGGAACCCAAAAACTAAGGTGACCTAAATCAGTTTGAAAACTTTGGCTCAGGCACACAGCAAGACCTCAAAAAATGTTCACAAGAGCACGCAGCAGTTCTTTGCTTTTACTCCTAATCTCTGTTCACTTGGCTTCATTGCCTAATTTGATTTGTTGCTGTGTAAAATAAATACCAGGACTTTGGAGGCCCACATTTCTGAAATCCACTAATGGTAATAACACCTGCAAACTCTGTGGGAATTTTTGGACCTGCTCTTCTGGAAACGTGGGCCTAGATTTCAGTGACAATGAAGTAAATTTTGATTTCACAGTATTTCAGAGCAAATGTCACTCGATCCTTCTGTCAAATCCTCCCTCGATTTACCGTCCTGCCAGCCTTTTGAAGTCAATGGAGAAGATCCTCAGCTGGTGTAAATTGCTACAGTGACACTCAAATCAATGGAGCTATGATGACTATTTATACCACTTGAGGATCTGCCCCAGCGGAGTTGCATGGCGAGGTAGTTAAGGTAGTAGCTGCCTCGTCATTACTAGAAAAATATAAAACAAGTTAGCTGTATTCAGGACTAAGGAGGGAATGAATTGTGATTTAAGATGACAAACACTAAATATGTACTATACACTTAACTGAGCAGTGACTAAGGAAAGGACGTTCTCAATCTATACATGTTTGAAGAGTGTGAAAAACAAATGTAGGAAAAAGAACAAGTACTTGTGGCACCTTAGAGACTAACAAATTTATTTCAGCATGAGCTTTCGTGAGCTACAGCTCACTTCTTCAGATGCACAGAATGGAACACACAGATAGGAGATATTTATACATACAGAGATCATGAAAAGGGGAAGTATGCATACCAACAGGAAGAGTCTAATCAATTGAGATGAGCTATCGTCAGCAGGGGAAAAAAAACTTTTGAAGTGATAATTAAGATGACCCATAGAAGGTGTGAGGAGAACTTAACATAGTGAAATAGATTCAATTAGTGTAATGATCCAGCCATTCCCAGTCTCTGTTAAGGACTGAGTTAACTGTGTCTAATTTGCATATTAATTCGAGTTCAGCAGTCTCTCTTTGGAGTCTGTTTTTGAAGTTTTTTTGTTGCAAAACTGCCACCTTCAAGTCCGTCACTGAGTGGTTAGAGAGGTTGAAGTGTTCTCCCACTGGTTTTTGAATGTTATGATTCCTGATGTCAGATTTGTGTCCATTTATTCTTTTGCGAAGAGACTGTCCGGTTTGGCCAATGTACATGGCAGAGGGCCATTGCTGGCACATGATGGCATATATCACATTGGTAGATGTGCAGGTGAATGAACCCCTGATGGCGTGGCTGATGTAATTAGGTCCTATGATGGTGTCACTTGAATCGATATGTGGACAGAGATGGCATCGGGCTTTGTTGCAAGTATAGGTTCCTGGGTTAATGTTTATGTTGTATGGTGTGCGGTTGCTGGTGAGTATTTGTTTCAGATTGGGAGGCTGTCTATAAGCGAGGACTGGCCTGTCTCCCAGGATCTGTGAGAGTGAGGGATCATCTTTAAGGATAGGTTGTAGATCTTTGATGATGCGCTGGAGAGGTTTTAGTTGGGGGCTGTAGGTGATGGTTAGTGATGTTCTGTTATTTTCTTTGTTGGGCCTGTCCTGTAGTAGGTGTCTTCTGGGTAATCTTCTGGCTCTGTCAATCTGTTTTTTTACTTCAGCAGGTGGGTATTGTAGTTTTAAGAATGCTTGATAGAGATCCTGTAGGTGTTTATCTCTGTCTGAGGGATTGGAGCAAATACGGTTGTATCTTAGAGCTTGGCTGTAGACAATGGATCATGTGGTGTGTCCTGGATGGAAGCTGGAGGCATGTAGGTAAGTATAGCGGTCAGTGGGTTTCCGGTATAGGGTGGTGTTTATGTGACCATCGCTTATGAGCACAGTAGTGTCTAGGAAATGGACCACTTGTGTGGATTGATCTAGGCTGAGGTTGATGGTGGGATGGAAATTGTTAAAATGTAGGAAAGAAATTATGTAGGAGCAATGGGATAAAATAAGGAAAGAAAAATATAGGATTAGAGGTGGCCATCAAAAGGCAGAGCGAAGTCAGTGTTTTTAAATATGTTTCCCCTTTTTAACATCAAAATTTCTCTGAAATTTTAAAATCTGAAACATTTTTAGCTAGTTTTATAATTTGTTGAAAAATTAGAGAGAAACGGAGAAATAATGAAAATGTAAAGATTTATTCTGTTTTGCTTGTAATTTGAAATTTTGTTGAAATATAACACATTTTGATTAGTTATAATTAGGATAAACTTTAGGAAATCTCCCTAAGAATGAGATCTACCAGTCTGTGCAATAGTCATTTAAGTGACACGATATAAGCCTTCTCATGCATTGATGAAGCGGGGCAGTCACTCCACTCTGGCCCTGAAGGGGTTAAAGTAGCCTTGGGAAAGGGCTGGCCCTGGGAGCCAATTGGCTGGGCTGATCAGGGAAGCAGCCGCAGCTGGGACCATGCCCGTATCATGCCACAGCTGGCCTTATAAAAGGGTTGTGAGCCAGGAGCTAAGGAAGTCCCTCTCTAGCTGTTGAGTGAGATGGGCCTGGCTGCTGAGGAGCTCACCAGGGTACCTAGACAGAAGCAGGGCTGGGGAAAGGCCAGAGGAGCTGGGAAGCTCCATCCTGGAAAACCCCCAGGCTGGAGGTTTTGCTGATGGCCTAAAACATCTACTGAGGTTGCAGAGGGGCAGCCCAAGGGTAGGCAAAGGCAGCAGGTCCAAACCCTCCTTGCTGATGATGAATGGCTTGTACACTGCAGTCTGCCCCAGTCAGCAGGGGCTAGATTATGACTGGCAGTAGCCATAGATTGAGGTGAGGTGGGGATAGAGGGTTGGGGGTTCCCTGGGGAGACACAAAGCTGTGGGGGTACTTCAGAAGGCAGAACCCTGAGCAAAAGGGGCACCGGGGTCTGGGAGGGACACAGGGGCCAACGATAGGCAAGACACCAGCCTGCAGAGGGCGCTCCTTAGGCTACAGAACTAATTCCCAGGAAGACCAGCAGGAGGCGCTGCGCCAGTGAGTCCTGGCATCCCTACAACTGATATATTTAAAACTAGACCAGACAAAACACTAACAAGTGTTCAATAAGGAACCCATCCAGCATTAGAAGAGAGTAGAAAAATATATAACATCTCTAGATTCTATTGGTCTAATTCTAATCACACTTAACCTGGAATTACATTGATGTAAATCCATTAGGACTGATTTTACTGTCAGTTACCCCTGCGTAAATCACGAGTAACTCAGCAGCTTTACTCTTCTGTAAGTGCAATCAGAATCAAGCACTATAACCTTAAAGAGAGATGTGATTTGTGGTACTAGTGTCACAGAGATTTTACTCTTTGTATAATGTAGCTGTAACCAGTGGGAAAATACCAAGTAGAGTAATGGGTAGAGTCATATCCTAAAATCATTTAGAACACCTGTTATGGCCTGGAACAAAGTAATCTTTGAGAACAACACATATCAGAGGGGGAAATGGCTAAGAAAAAATAGTAACTTGATTCATTTGTGGATGCTAACAGTGTAGAGAGTGTTTACCAGAACATGAACTGCATTCATACCTTGAGTTTCCAAGTATGTTTTTCCTCCTTAAGTGTTGCATCCGATTTTCCTTTCCACCATTGAGAATAAAGGGATGATGATAACTTAAAAATATTTTATGATGCTTTAAGTATGTCCTGTTTCATACTACTGCATATTTTGGAGACATGGTGTTAGTTCCAAGTGAATGGCATATTTGTACGTTGGGGAGCTACATTCACATTATAATTCAAAATGTAGCTGAGCTCCCTACTTGAGTTATGCTACTGGGCATGCTGCATACAGAAAGTACTCTGTGAAACAACCAAGGAAAAGAAATCCTGCTTTATAGTGCATATAATCGGGAGAGTAAGGCAAGAAAATTTAAACAGTTATTTAAACAAATCTCATTCCAATTACTACTTTCCTCTCTGTCAGGGTCAATTATTCTCACTTTTGACATGACCAGAGGTGATCTTTTTTTTTTTCTTTCTTTTTTTCACAATATATAGAGTGCCACACAGTCACTTTTAAATGACTGTAAAATAAATTAATGTACACAGGAAAAGGAGACTTACTAACCTTAAAGATATCCTCTTATTTTGTCATACTGAGGTAAGTTAAAATACAGGAACACTTTAAAAGCAGTGAAGTGTTTCAGAAACACATTCACTTTTGCCCCTTAAAGTAACAGTGAGAATTTGTTGAAAAACGGAACGTTTCTGCTTTGGCGTCTGTTCCAGACAAGAAAAAAGTCCAGGAATGTTTTCTTTCTGTTAGGAAAAATCCTAGCAAAAGAGTACTACTCATTAAATGAATTTGACATACTAATTACAGTGTCAGACTTACGATGTTCTAGTTAACGTGGATGGAGAGTACTGACAAGCCCTTATCGGGACATGTAATGCCACACAATATTAAGTCTCAAGAACTGATGTCTGTCCTTGATTAAGGATACATTTTTGATCAAGTGTATGAAAGTGGCTCTGTTTTCACTTGTCATGTTAAAAAAATAACTAAGTGTTTTGTTTGTACTGACTCTGGTCGGTCTTCCTTATTTAATGATCATGGAAGAACTAGTCTTTCCCGAGCAAAGATGAGATCATTAACTGCTCTCAGAATGTCCTTCTGTCACTTGTAGCAGACATATTTTAACTCTTTTGGCAACCCAGTAAGGGTAGTTTACACCCACTCAGATACCTGGAGAGTTTGCTTTGTCACAATCTTCATTCTGTTAATTCCTGGCACAACCAAACTGCAAATGACTAAACAAACATCTGCCTCAAGTGACTCCTCCATATTGTCATGCCCTTCTGGGAATAAATACAAACCAGAGAAGGAGATTAACTATGATAATGTATTATTTTCTTGTGCAACATTTTCCTGTGTAACTGTGGTGTTTGCTGCTGTAGTGTATTTTCATGATTGCCTTCAAAGTCTTATGGCCAGACTCCATACTAACTTTCCTCCTATATGTATTGACAGAAGTACTCAAAAGCAAACAAGACTGTGTATATTTTTTTCTGTCTGTACATAGCTTAATTGTGTGGATCTGACAGATTTGGAACCATCTTCTTCCCTCCTTGTATTACAACTGCTCCAGGTCCATGCTTAGACACTCCTCTATTACCTCTGTCATTATACAATATTAAAGGATGTCAATGTGCTTGCACTGGCAATGCATTGGTGAAAGTAGACTCTTGCAGAGCATCCCAGTGACACTGAGTATTTCTATAGGTATTTGTTCAAAGTGCCAAAATTTCTCCATGTGTAGTATATGCTTGCCAAGGTAAGTCTCCAGCCCTAATATCTTGTCTAAATCATCATGACTTTCTAGTTGCCTTATTTCAGAGGTGGCTACCATTTTTGCAGGTTCAGGTTTGCTACCTTAAGTTGAGACAATGGTGTGAAAATACTCTATTTAATTGCTCTGATGATCCACTTGTCCAGATTTAGCTTGACCCCCTTTTTGCCTAAATCTGTGGATTATAGCACCTCAGTTGGTAGCATGTTCCTACACCACAGCTCCAAACATCCTCATCTCCATAAGGGCTGCAACCCCCAAAACTTAGCAACGGCTTCTTTTGAAATCCTTCTCAGGCTTAATGAATCTGGACTTCCCTTGTGAGATATTAACCATGATCAGCATTGAACTTTCTTAGTCCAGTTTGATCAACAACTACCAAGAGCTGGTAAGTTTAGCTCTTCTGTGCATAGTTTCTCCATCAACGCCAGGGAGTTTACCCACTGTTTTAGGCACATTTATATTGACAACTCCTAAATTCTCCAAACAACATTGCAGCACAATTGGGATTTTCTTTTCAAATAATTTTAACTCTTTCACAAACTGTTCAATGGTGTGATGGGGACACTCACCTCTCATGAGAACCTCCTGTCTGCTGGGTATCCTGCTGCAAACTCTCCTGCTCCAGACACCTCCTGCAGGTTGTTGACCTTACTAGGTGGGTCTTCAGTGATTCATCCCTTGGGCTAAGTCACAACATCAGAATTGAATGAACTCCTTCTGGGAGGTAGCAAATAATTCAATTAAACTGTTTGCTCCCACTGTCTTTAATCCTGTCTCTGGGTCCTTTAATCTAGTCCCTTTTCTTAGACTTTATAAAACAAGTTGTGTCCCTTTTCTGGAGCATAGGCCAATCCAGCACTGGGTGATGGAGAAACTCAGGACTATCCACTACTCCAGGTCACAACCCAGGGACCCTATAAACAGCTGCCATATACTGCTCCCTTCTATTTTCTGATGCTATTCCCTGGGAATTTTCCAACATAGCTTCCTTCTCTTCATCCTTATCTCAGAGCTAAAGTTCTCAGAACCTCCTCCTCCTTTCTGAGTGTAAAATATCACCAGAACCCACCTTCCAGTTCTCTCTCAACCTCTTATGACCAGCAAGGAGCACCCTTCCTTGATCCTCTTGTCCCCCAGCCAGGAACTAAGCTGCTCAGGCTCTGTGGCTGCTTTTATCTGAGCCTGCTGGGCTCTGATTGGTTGTTTCTATGTAGCCTCTCTAGGCAGGCCTGGAGGACCCACCCTAGCGGTTTTTTTCCCTGGCAGGGTGTGGTAGGATGGCAGGTCCTCTGGCCTGGGCCTGGATGGGCTAGGTATACCCAGTCACACGTGGGTTTGGGTTTAACCTTGTACTTTTTATAAAATGGATGGTGTGCCAGCATAGGCTTAGCTTTTGAAGTGATGTATTCATCACCTTCAATTCTGCATTGTTGTGGGGGTTTTTGTTTCTCAGCTGACATATCTATCTAGTTATTAAATAGGTCTTTCTCTTTCTCTCCAGTCCAGATCTGAATGTGAACATCATAGTTCCTCCTCATTTTTCAATTCTAGAGGCCACTAAAGAATTTCAAGCAGCATGTATACGTGACTGAAATTCTTCCATGTCTAAGAAAGGTTCATGTTCTCCCAGTTCAATCAGGGTATCAGGACTCTAAGTGACTCCATAAGTTGGGCTCATTGTCCTTTTTTAGGCTGCTTAAGTCCTTAGAGGACTTCTGACACCACATTATTATTTTTTATTTGCATGGGTATGGCATATAGAAAGGTCACCTAAAAAATTAATCAGCTGGAAGGAGAATAATACAAAGACAACAGATTTTATTTATTTGGAAGCAGACCTGAAAAGAGTTCTGTGTAGTTCAAAAGCTTGTCTCTTTTACCAACAGAAGTTGGTCTAATAAAAAATTATCTGAACCACCTTGCCAAGCAGAATAGAGTCCAGACCAAGCATATATATACTTGATGCTTAAATAGGGCCAATTTCATAAAGCTGAAAATAATTATCAGCCAAATCAGTTGGGAGAAAGAATTTAATTAGAAAAATCTGAATGTAATTGGAAGTCATTTAAGGACACCTTACTAGATGCACAAAAAGCCAGAATCAAGGAAGAAGGCTGTACTGGTTAAACCATTCTTGTTTAGAGGAGAAGTGAAGGCAGCTATAATATAGCTAATGGAAGGAAGAGGAAGTTGATAGTAATGAATATATATCAGAAATTAGGAACTATAGAAAATTGATAATGGAAGCAGCAGAGTTAAGAACAATAATAGTTTCTTAATATACATTAGAAACAAAGAGTCTTGACAATGATATTGTCCATTATTAGATGGAAATGGTAAAATTAACCATAATAATGTAGAAAAGGCAGAAGTGTTAAAAATATTTCTTTTCTATATTTGAGAAAGAAACAGATGATATAGTCTTATCATATGGTGATAAACACTCTTTTTATTCTACTATATATGGAAATTTACCACTATTATCATGTTGTCATAAACAGATAGCTAAGGGTTAAAGTTTCTTTTACCTGTAAAGTTAATGTTTCTTTTACCTGTAAAGGGTTAACAAAGGGAACCAAACACCTGACCAGAGGACCAATCAGGAAACTGGATTTTTCAAAGCTCAGGGAGGGAATTTTTGGGTGTGTGTCCTTTGTCTGTGTCTCTGTTGCTCTCTTGGCTCTGAGAGTAATCTCTCTATCTCCAGGCTTTAAAATTTTCTGTTTCCCAACTGTAAGTACAGGTATAAGACAATATAGGTTTTTATATTGTTTTTGTATTTACATGTGTGTAGTTTGCTGGAATGTTTTAAATTGTATTTCTTTTTGAATAAGGCTGTTTATTCATTTTGTTTT
>NC_133773.1:117301245-117495708 GCF_003597395.2 Chelonoidis abingdonii | reverse complement strand
GGGTCCCCCAGGGAAGGTTTTGGGGAGACCAGAGTGCGTCAGACACTGGAATCTGGCTGGTGGCAGCGCTATCAGATCTAAGCTGGTAATTAAGCTTGGAGGTTTCATGCAGGCACCCACATTTTGGACGCTAAGGTTCAGAATTGGGACTTATGCTTATAACACATGTTAACCAAAAGCTATTAAAGTGAGACATTTAAAAATCAGCAGGTCTAGATAACTTCCATTCATTAAAAGAATGAGGAGCTCATCAGACCAGCTGAGGAGTTCACCAGACCATTAATCTTGGAGCACTGAAGAAGTTGCAGAAACCTGGAAGAAATGTTGTGCCTCTTTTTAAAAAGGGATAACCCAGGTAATTATAGTCCTGTCAGCATGACATCAATCCTGTGGAAGATAATGGAGTGGCTGATATGGGATTTGATTAATAAATATAAATGGAGGTAATGTAATTAATGCAAATCAACATGAGTTTTTGGAATATGTATCTTGTTAAACTAACTTGATTAGCTTTTTTTGTGTGATTATAAGTTTGGTTGATAAACGTAATAGTGTTGATGTAATATACTTAGACTTCTGTCAGGAGTTTGTCTTGATGCCACATACAATTTTGTTTAAAAATTAGAATAATATTAAATTAACATGCACAATTAATTTGATTTAAAAACTGGCTAACTGGTAAGTCTCAACAAAGTAACTGTAAATGGGGAATTGTCATCAAGTGGGTCTGTTTCCAGAGGGGTCCCACAGGGATCAGTTCTTGGCCCTACGTTATTTAGCATTTTTATCAATCACCTGAAAAAAAACATAAATATCATCACTGTTAAAAGTTGCATTTGACACAAAAACTGGGGGAGTTGTAAACAAAGAAGAAGATGGGTCACTGATTCAGAGACATCTGGGTTGTTTGATAAACTAAGTACACACAGACAATATGGATTTTAATATAGCTAAATGTAAATATCTTAACAAATAAATGGTTGAGGGGTGACGATTACATTCTGAAAGTATTACCTGGGGGACAAATATTTAATACAATACTCTTCAATCTAGCAGAGAAAGGTTTAATATAATGCAATGGCTGGAAACTGAAACTAGATAAATTCAGACTGGAAATAAAGCATACATGTTTAACCGTGAGAGTAATTACTCACTGGAACAATTTAGCAAGAGTCATGGTTGATTCTCCATCACTGACAATTATTAAATCAAGTTTGGATATATTTTTAAATGGAGGAAGCCTGTGCTATACAGGAGGTCAGACTATAGGATCATAATGTTCCCTTTTAGTCTTAGAATATATGTATCTAATGTTATGCCTATCTACTAAAAGGATTTGCATCATAACTAACAAAAAGCTTTTCTCCAAGATTTAATTGCCTGTGTAGTCAGTTAACCAGAAGAGTTTAGAAGAGTCTCTGAAACAGTGCCATCTGGTGATGCTCAGTAACATTATATGGGTGATTTCAACATGCATGCAGATGACGATCCTTCCAGTCTTAGTCTAGACCTCCCTGTCTCCATGGATATATCTACACTGCAGCTGGGAGCAAGCCTCCAAGTCCAGATAGGCAGACTCCTGCTAGTAAGGTTCAAGCTAGTGTACTAAAAATAGCAGCAAGAACATTGCAACTCATGCTGCAGCTTGAGCTCTCAAGCTTAGTGGGTTGAGGGGGCTTGAGATTCTGAGCTACAGTCCTAGCCACAACATCCACACTGCTATTCTTCAGGTGCTATCTTGAGCCCCACTAGTGCAAGTTTGTCTATCTGGACATGCTCCCAGCTGCAGTGTAGACATACCCTATGACATCAATGGGAGTAGCTCATCTGATTTCTGGACATGAATTTTTTGGTTTGTGAAGTCTAGAAAGGAGATACAAGAGTGCTTCATTCACACTCGAACAACACAGTGATGAGACTGGAATAAAAATTGGACCACCAAACAGACATTCAGCCCCTGGTGAAAATTATCATTGGTTCCCATTAGGAAGGCTAGGTGCTACTATTTTTCAAATGAACTACTGTTTCGACCCATGATCAGACAAATATCTCTTGAGCCTGAGAATCTCATCAAGCTTTCCAAACGTTTGAGGGGAAAGTTTCCTGAAAAGTTGATGGCAAGAAGAAAGACTTCTGGCTACTTCTAAGGGGATGGACTACTGGGAGGGTCTCCATTGGTGTGAGATAGTACAGTTTTTAGAATTATGTAACAAAATTAGATCATTAGTTAAATATGTAGTTTTAAACATTGATGACAAGCTTAGAGTTTTATAAACTGGAAAAATAAATGAATTTAAATTTAAGATGAAATAAGGACTTTTTGGTTATTTGACTATGTAACTGTTATGCTTCTGTCTTCAATCTACTGCATATTTAAATCTGTTTGCAAAGACATGCAGACATTTAGTTTTCCATTCATTGCACTCCGCTTCAAGGGACAGATTGCATTGCACTCATCTGTGAATCCTTTACCTTTTTTCTGGTCTTCCTGAATTGTGAATAAACGTCCCTTTAGAGTGAAAGTACATGCTCTGTTCTTTGTATATGGAAATTTAACAAGGTCACAACAATACTGAGAGTATAAGAACATTGAAGATTAAAAAAACACACACGCACACCTCAACAACATGGGAAAATAAATACAGGGCAACATTTTGGTCACATCACTGAAATGAATCACCCTTAGTGGGATGACAAGACAAGCAGGGTTTGGCCTGCACACACAAGCACATACCACTTAAATAAACATAGTTCTTCGTAGGAAAGAAAAGGAACCAGGATAACTTCCAGAAAGAAAAATTTCTTTGGAAGCACAAGACATTCTGCCAACAGTTTGCTTAAACAATAAGAGCTTCATTGCCACTTTAACAAGGGGAAGCATTTCTCTGAATTACTGCCTTATTTAAACATTACACAACAGACATAGTTTAAAGTGGGAAGGGAATTTCTGTGACTCTTCATAGGACTATCAAGGTCAAAAGTCAACATGAGTACTTCTTCTAATTCAAGAGAAGAAATTATTTCCTTACTGCCATACATAGTGTGTTCAGTTTTTACAACAAATATTTAGAAATTAAATCATTCTGTTATGAAAAGACATGATTCACTCTACCCTAGACAGACATTAGCGTAATTGCAAATGTGAAATTCATAGTTTCTAACATTTGTAAATATTTGCACAGAACCATTTCCTGTTTCATGAATACAAAAGCCTAACTTTGCTACAGAACTATTTAGTGTGGAAGCCAATGCCTGCTTGCTATATTTATGGAAACAGACCCACTGAAGTCAGTGGGACAATCATCATTAATAAGATGAGTAGAATTTGGCCAATGATCAGGAAAACAAAGAGGTCATACAACATACTTTCAAAATCCTATACTAAAAGAACATTACAGCTTAACAAACCAACATGCTTCAGGAAATTTAGGGGGGAGACTACATGCTCCATACTAAATTTTTCTGGTTTACATACAATGCAATCCCATGGACTTCTCTGCCTAAGTCCATTGTCTTTACTGGAATTGTACATCAGTGCAGAATTTAGCCCTGTATCTTTAACCTACCAAGTTATACTAAAGCAGCACCATCAAAATTCTGCCTTTAATTGGCTCTCTCCACTGAAGTCAAAACCAAATCAGTTTTTATATTTGTGGAATTATATTATTCAAGTTCAGTTTAAGAGATACAGAAAAATTCAGAATGGGTACTTTTCTATCTGAAGTAGCTTACTTATGCCTATTTCCTGATAACGATAACATTTATTTTCCCATTGATCAATGAGTGATTTTCAAGTGTAATTTCCATTGTGTTGTGCTGAGACCATGGAGCCCAACACAAGGTGGCTGGATTACACCTTCACTTACAAGGCTTCATTTCTTGTTGCATGTTACTTGTAGCTTCTCAGGTTTTAGAATTTGAAGGCAGAGGGGATTTTCATTCAGGGGTTCTACTACTTTTGGTTTTGTTTTCTTTTAAGTGGCTGCTGAGCTAGTGTAACTGTTTAGGACTAGATTCTCTGCTGGTATAAACTGGCAGAGTTCCACTGTCTTCAGTGCAGCCCTGTGAATTTACCCCAGGAAAGAATTTGGCCCTATATCTGAAGAGAAGGCACAGTCTCAATAGCAGAGACAGACTGGCAGAGGAAGAAAGACAGATTGAAATCTGGAAGGAGATCACAATGCCTGTTTCAGTAGCTTCTAACAAGCCAGTTGCAGGCAGTGGAGGACAAGTCAGTGAAGCTCAAGCCGGCAAAGCGTTATTCTGGCTGTTACTTTGTGTAGGGGGATGGGGGAGAAGGAGTCTGATTTAGTTTCACTACCAGTGCTTGTGTGAGGATTAAACAAGATATCCATCATTGTCTCACATACTGAAAGTGGGATGCAAGAGCATTCCTGCCAGGCATACCTGTTACCATATGCCAGCGTGGAAATTCGTTTTATTCATGTTAGGGAAATAGTGAAATGCAAGGCTCATCGTACTATGACCATACATAAATTCAAACAGAGACACCATGCACCAGATGTAATAACACTTAGATTAGATTAGGCAGACCATCACAGGGCTGGGGATCACGAGTGTCTGGTTTATACCTGCCATGTGTCTACACAGTTTATATTAAATATTTACAGAGCAAAGGTAGTGTGGTCTTTTCTATTTTATAATATTCTGGTAACAAAAGCATGCAAAAATGAGGCACGCCAGAAAAAAAAAAATTGGAAAACCCTCCACAGTAGCCAGCCAAAGTCTCACAGATGTTTGTAAACACAGTAACACTAGAAAATCATAATCAACAATACAGACATCAGTATCCTCAATGTCTGACTATTCTCAGGCCAGGTCTACACTGCGACTTTAAATCGGTTTAATGGCCGATATACCGATTTAACGCTGTACCCGTTCACACGACGTCGTCATTAATATCGAGTTAAACGGCTCCTTAAATCGATTTCGGAACTCCTCCCAGATGAGAGGAGTAGCGCTAAATTCGAAAGTGATAACTCGGATTAGGGTTCGTGTGGACGGAAATCGACATTATTGGCCTCCTAGAGGTATCCCACAGTGCACCACTGACCGCTCTGGTCCGCAATCCGAACTCGGATGCGGAGTGCCGGTAAACAGGAAAAGCCCCGAGACCTTTAGAATGACATTTCCTGCTTTCACGTGTCCAGCTCTGATCAGCACTGGGGGCGATGCAGTTCAAATGCAAAAGTAGCTCCTGCATTGAACCTTACGGGAGATACTAGATCTGATCGCTGTATGGTGAGACAAATCTGTTTTATCAGAGCTCGTTAAAGAACAGGAAATGCCAAAGCGTTTGAAAAATAAACTCCAGGATACACAGCGGTGCGTGACAACCGTAACGGGAAGCCAGAGACTCAAACGGATGCTCATGAGGGAGGGGGAGGGGTAATGAGGACTACAGCTACCAGTCTCCACAGCAGTCTCTGAAAACTATTTGCATTCTTGGCTGAGCGCCCAATGTCTGTAGCTTAATACACGGTGTCTTGCGTGGTTCACGGAACAGCTCGTCAGTCTCTTCCCCCCCCCAGCACGTGAAAGAGAAGTAAAATAAATAATTCCTTGAGTACTGTAAATGTCACCCTCTGTGTACTGAATGCTGCTGGCAGAGAGTACGCGAGGTGTTGACAACGGTCAGGATACCGTTTGTGATCTCAGGGTCCATGATTGCTGTGCTATGGCGTTTGCTCAATGCACTCCGGGAAAAAGGCGCCAAAGGGTTGTCTGCTGCTTCACAAAGGGAGGGGTGAGGCTGTACCCAGCACCACCCGGGGCAATGTTTTTCTGCCCCATCAGGCACTGTGCTCTCAACCCGGAAGTGGGAACTATGGGATAGCTGAGGAACAGCTACCCACAGTGCACCGCTCCTGAAATCGATGGTAGCTTTGGACCATGGACGCAAACATCGATTTCGTGATCCCACTGTGGACGCGCTAAACCGATTTTATTAGATCTGTTTTGTAATATCGGTTTAAGCTAATTCGAAATAATCGTGCAGTGTAGACATACCCTCAGTCTCAGATATCAGTCTGCTTCTAGCTGTTCTCATTCTGCAGTCAAGCAAGCCAAGCTATAAGTGCAACACCTGCCAGCCTCCGGCAATCACACACGAGGAGGACATGAAAAATGAGAAAGAAACATTTTGCTCACCTGTAAAGACTAAGCCATCAAAGTCTGAAAAAAGCACAGGGAAGAAATTGTCACTCATGAACATCTAAACCTCAAACAATCAATAATACTCCTGACCTCCACTGGCCTATAGCATGGAGTATGGGGATTGGGGGAAGAAAGTTCAGCTACACGGGGCTGTGGCAGTGACTGATCAACATGTCAGAATGTATCCTGGACTGGTGCAGCTTTGCAATACAACTTCCTATGTATTGTGCCTAAAAGACACATTCTGGCCCTCAGTTCTGACCAGCTGTTACTCAGGCAAGAATACTATTTCAGTCAGGAGATCATTGTAACTCCCTGATTAGATTTGCCCAATGGTCTTCAATATTCACCTCAGTGGGAATTTTCCCTGAGTGATGAGTGATTGAAATTAGTAAGAACTTTAGGATTTAACCCATTGACTGTACAAAAACCATCAGCAGCAACAGCTTATTTCATTGCATCGTAATGCAGAAAGCATAGCTACCCATCCCAGTCATTTTAAAGTCTTTCGTTTCCTTTTGGTCTGTACCCTTGACTCCCATAAGGCTCAGAATTATTGCCAATGTTATTCAACTTATATTCGAATGACCTACCTTATACTGGGTCTCTTTCAAGTTTGTTTACGCAGACAACATATGCCTCAGCACTTAGGCACACTCCTTTGACATACTTGTGAGTGTTCTGAACGCAGATATGGTGATGGTGGCTATACCCAATTATTGTCATCGGTTGTGCCTGATACCAAATGGAAGTAAGACTGTATTGATTGTCTTCCACTTATATCACGCACAAGTAAGCAGAGGCCTGAACACAGTTCTCAATGATTAGCGAATAAAGCATGATTCACACCCAGTTTATCTACACGTCAGCTCCGATAGAACCATCACGTATCATGACCATCTTACCAACACAGCAACTAAGGTCAAAACCTGCAGTAACCTGCTCAGAAAACCACCCATGATGCCAATGCCCAAATGTTATGTAGTTCAGTCTTGGAACTCTGTTACTCAGTAGCAGCGTACTGTGCTCCAATATGGGCTCACTCATCTCACACAGACGTGATCCACACTCAACTTAATTCCACATTATTTCAGGCACACTTAAATCTACTCCTCTACCATGGTTACTGGTTCTCTGCAGTATTGCTCTGCCCAGTGTTTGCAGAGATGAAAGTATAGCAAAGCTCATGCTAAAATTGCATTATATGCCACATCTACCGTTAATTAAAGACTTGTTCAATCCACCACATAGTCTCCACTCAAATGCCCCACTGTGGATACATTTACTGGGTGAGGGATTTACGGTAGAGGACACATGGTGAGCTTCATGGTCTGCAGAGAAAATGACAAATAATTATCTTGTCTCGGATCCCGCTCAATGTCAACCTGGGTTTAATGTACTGCAAAGGCAATGGAACCTTCAGAACCAGTTTCAGAATTTGTGCTGTAGCAGAGAATTTCAGTGGCATTTTAGAGATAGTCCATTATGTCACACTATGACTAGGGTTGACAACCCTCCAGGATTAACCTGGAGTCTCCTGGAATAGACATAAATCTCCCAGTGACTGTTGAAAGCAATCCAGGAGATTTTAATAGGATATTTTAAGAAAAATGACATATCATTTGTTTGCGAAAACAAAAATCTCTCAGAATAACTTCAGTCAGAACTGGTAACCCTAACTATGACACATATTGTTGATGACTGCTAACTGACTCCATTTCCTGGAGGTTTTCATGCCTTGAACATAGCTGATAAGAACGCTGTGGCTTGACCAGATTGCATACAGCAAATAAATAATAATAATGGTCTGTACCATGAATATGCTATATGTATTGGGCACTTAGGTGCCAAAGTGCAATAGATGTCTTAGAATACAGTACTAGGGTAGGTAGCTAGATGTACCTAGCACTTTTTGGGTGTTACTGAAAACAAGCCATAACATACAATACTGGATATATACATATAAGGTATTTTCTCATTTCTGTGCAGTACAAATAATTCAAATGGTATTTCAATATTCTCTCAAAGCTGCCCTACAAGACTACAGTCATTTCTTTCCGGGATGAGATTGTGACCTGTTTGCACTGTATATTAATATGTTGATATATCTGAACATATCGTATCTTTCTTTTTAACCCTCATGGACAAAATGCTCTTGCACTCAATATCCCCTCACTCATGGCTTAGGTTATAGTCTCATAATGAGAAATCACCATTCAAATGGTCTGAAGGGTTTGCCAGCCTCCCCTGGCAAAGGGAAGGAAGAGAGGAATTGACAAGGCCTCATGTTGCAAATGTACAAAACAAAATAAAGCCCCTGAAGAAGTAGCAAAGACATATTCTGTGTTTGGCCAACATCTAGTTCAATAGGATCCTGGACCACAAGTGGGGCTCCTAGAAAGTATGGCAATTGGTTTGAGCATTAGCCTGCTAAACCCAGCATTATAAATTCAATCCTTGAGGAGGCCATTTGGGGATTGGTCCTGCTTTGAGCGGGGGGGTTGGACTAGATGATCTCCTGAGGTCCCTTCCAACCCTAATAATCTATGATTCTATGTACATAAAACAATTAATAATGGTCCAAAACAAGAACTGAAATTATTTTTTACTTTCCAGTTCACCACTGAAGGCTGCAATTATACAATGAAAATACAGTGGTCACATTCAAAATGCTTTCTCTACTTTGAAAGGCTCTACTGATGTAAGCTGGGAGTTTCAACAGAGGCCAAGACAGGGAAGTGCCCAATTCCAATTGAATCTCAGTGAGATTTAGGCACTTAAATTCCATTGGCTCCTTTGCAAATCTCAACTTTAAGAAATATTTCCTACACTGCTGGGTGAAACTGCCTTTGTTGTGCAGAAGTTCAGATTAGATTGTCATAATGGCCTCTTCAGGCTTTAAAATATATAGATCTACAAATCTATACTAAAAATGAGGAGTTGCAGTGGAACCAGCATTTTGCATTGAAACAAGAAACTTTTTAAATTCAACCACTGAAAGTCTGGAATAAAGCAAAAGGTTCATTCTGACCTTGAATCACTGGAAGCATATTTTAGGGCAGACTGAATCTGGGGAAACCAGGGCATCACTATGCTCAGCAGAAGTGCTTCTTATTGCTGCACTCCACCTTCTTACTGATGGGTGGTTCTGACAATGAGCCCAAAGCTGTTGATGCAGGGCACCTAGCTCATGAAGACTGCATCTGCCAGGGATTATTTCAAATGCTACTCATGCCCCGAATGAATCATAGGTGGGAGATATGAGCAGCTTTGTCCTGACAAAGTTCCGGGGAATCTGCATCTCCATTCCTCTTCAACATGGGCCACAATGGTAAGTATTTTCTCTTCCCTTTTAACAGGAAACCCCCACCCACTATTTCCCTAACTCCCTCCAGCAGTTCTGCATACTTTTCCTATTCTCACCTCAGCCCATTGGGGTAACTCTGAGCTGGCATGACAATGCAGATTAGTGGAAGTGCGTGAAGACAGAATTTCACCCTGAGTTTTGAGCCTTTGAGGAGAAGGTGCCCAACTAAGTTGCTTCCCAGGGGGCTGAAGATTCATTTGAATCAGAATTTATTATAGACACCACCATGTTTTTTGAGAGGAGACGCCATCCCATAGCTGCTATTATCTTGGTGCAACTGAATGCTGCCCGCTATATTACATGAGCACTTAATAGAGCACTTGGTCAATTTTCTATTGGAGCCTGAGTTATTGCACTGAGGGAAAGCAGGATACTTCCAGCAAGGTCAAGTTTTCCTTCAATTTAAGAGTAAATCCATTTTATCCTCAAAAAAAGTGGTGGGTTTTTGTTTTTGTTGTTTTAATTTCTGGTGGTTAAAATAGATTAAAAACTAAATCTTAAACTTGCATCTCACTCAACACACTTGTACTAAGGGTCTCTCATTTCCATAGGAAAAGGTCTTTCATTTAGCTATTAAAATGACCTTTTCTAAATGGACGACTCTCACACTAGCAAAATGCAGACCTTTTAGAAACATCTATCAAATGAAAAACAAATGGCATCAGTCTGTCTTCATTTCTTCTGGAAACACCCCCAAAGTATTTATATTAGCATTTTAAGTGTATAATAAATCATTTAAAACTGAACAGTAGCTTTCTCATATGAGCAACGTTTGAAATCAATAAAAGGGTTGAATTTGTGTATTAATAGGTCCCAGTGAAGTGTTACTGCTGTAAAACAAAACATTTTTTTTTAAATTATCACCAGCACTGGAATATCAAACATAGCTAAAATGCTGGCTTTATTGAGTCTTTAAAACCACCTAAATAAAAAAACAAATCCCATACCAAAGATATTGAAGGATTAACTAGAGCTTTCCTGCAAGAAATAGTTTTTGTGGGTTTATCTGAAATTATGATGGTTAAAATGCAAGACCTTTATGACCTGCTCAATGGCAGGTTTACATTGAAACTGTTATAAATTATTACAGAGATGAAGCCAATCCAAACAGTCCAACATAAATATATCTGCAGACATACTGGCTACTACATATTCTAAACACTGTCTGTATATGAATAAACAGAGCTTTCTAAATCATTTAAGAAAATGTATTTATTCATAAAATCAATAATATTTATATTTATGTTTGACAAAAAAAGACCTATTATATCTAACTTATTGGAACTTGAAAACTTTTAGTATGGATTCTTGTGTGGTTTTCCTACATCTGATAATGGCTGAGAATTTTTTTTTGAAGTACATTAGTGTTTCTAATAGTTTTTGTATTTCAGTAATCCTTATCTGTTTAAATTGTTATTTTATTACATTTCACAAGTTAAATATTTGAATAAACATACTGTACAGTGCCACTTTCATTCAGCAGCATGTCCACTAAAACTTTTATTGGAATATAAAACAGGCGTAAGTAATATCGAAAAACAAATTTATATTTGTGTGTTTTTACTTTCTTTGTGTGTTTACACATTTCAATCAGCAGTAAAAATCATATTTCAGCTCATAGTATTATTAAGAAGAACTTGTGGCAGGAAAGGAAATTGGAGATCTTAATATGGCCAGAGCTTGTATATTCCATATATATATGCATGAAACCATACAGGAAAAATTGTAGACTCTAACAAAAGTATAAAATATAATGACACTGTGTTGCTTCCTAATTTCACACATGGGGCTCTCCACCCTTCAGGAGGTGAGGGCAGCCTTATTGTCCTCTTCTTGGGTTTACCTCCAGCAGGTCCTGTGGGAGGGTACTCCCCGCTCACCCTACACCCCAGGTCCTCCGGATTTTTTCGTAGGGCCCACCCATACACCTCAATCCAGCTGCACAACCTGCAGCCGGTTTGCTTTCGAACTGCATCACGGCACATCTGTACATGCTCCATACTCTCCATTTCCTTACCCTCATGCCCACCCCCAATGCTAAGTGGTGGAACCTATTGCCACCTACTGAGGATGAGGAACCCTGGTGGGCCAGCCTCTATTCCACTTTGGTTCCATGGCCCACCAGGGATATTGGTTGTTGGATCCTTCATGGAGCCATGAGTATCGGTGTGTACTTTGTGCAGTTCATCCCCACTCAGTAATGCCTGCCCCTTTTGTGGCATGAGGGAGACCCTAATGCACACACTAGAGTACGCTATGTTGCAGCCCCTGTTCCGGCTCCTCATGTATCTCTTTTTATATTTTTTGCTGCACTTTTCCCCCCACCTTCTCCTATGTACACACCCTATCCGTGGCCCCACAAAGTCTTGGGAATATCCTCATCAGCCTCCTCCTAGCGATGGCCAAAGTGGCCATCTACAACACCAGGGAGAGGATGCTGGCTGAGAGGGTTCTTTTTGACTGTGGGGCCTATTTCTGATCTTCTGTCCATTCAAGGGCAGAGCTTCTCTGGGCAGTGTCCTGTGACTTCCTTGATACTTTCGAGGAGCAGTGGGTGCTGTCCAGGGTTCTCTGCTCGGTATCCCCTTCCGGTTCCCTTGTTTTGACCCTCACACTTCCCCTTTTTTTTCCAGTTGTCCCCCATAATCATTTGAGTTCCTGGACCCAATGGATCCTCCCCATAGGCTGGGGGAGGATCCTTTAGCATATCTCAGAACCCAACAGGACCCTGTCACACCATATAAACATCTAATCCTTTTTTAAAATCCCACCAAATTCTTAAATTATGCATAAAATTACTTCTTTTCAATATATAGCTTAGGTACCTTAGACTAGATGATCACAGTGGTCCCTTCTGACCTTAGAATCGATGAACCTCTCTTTGAAAATCTGGTCATTCCCAAAAATGTATTTATCATTTGAAATAAGTAAATAAAAAATGCATTAAAACTCCACCATGAGAAAACAGACTGATACTAATTAACTTTAGCACTATAGATTTTGATTCATTGATTAGATCTTCACATGCCTAGCACTTATCAATTCAAGCCCTTAATTCTGAGTATTTATCTGTCACATACAATTTTTAATGGGTGTGCAATTTCAGACAATTAGTGCTGCACGTGATTGGTAGTTCTGTTCTCATTGTCTTCATATCGTTGTACCCTGCTCTTTCCCACTGGCAATCTCCTTGCTGATGCAGTTTAACACTTGTGGAGAGAAGAATCTGCTTTGGTCTCAGAAACATTAGCTTTCTGTAGTTTTTGAAAGTTGCTTGCATAGTAAAGAAAGGGCTGAAGAAAGGAACAGGGTTTCTGTTTCAGTAATAAAATCACAATGGAATTGCAGGACCAAGAATAAACCATATATTATTTCAGGTTTCCACTGGGAACATGTAAGAGCTACACGGAAACAGAAGCCACCGTTAGGCGTCTCAGATCCTGGGACAAGGAAGGAGCAGATATAACTATCAGAAATTAGAGTTCTCTTCCCAATTCTAGCTCTCCCACTCCACCTCCAAATGGCTGGTGGTTTGCTCCTGCTACCTCTGCTCCAGCAAGCTTGCTCCGTCTTCTGGCCTCTGACCCCCTTACTGCTTTTCTTCTTCTTCTTCATCCTTCCATTATTAATCAGGGCCAACCTCTTATCTCCTTTTCTCTGCACTTCCCTCATTCCAGGGCCCCCTCTTCTCCCCTCTGGTCTCTTCTTCCCAAAGACAAATGAGGCTCACACTGCTCTCTAACACTTTCCTCCCTGCTGGTCTGCTGTGCACCCCACCCCTCAATTCCTCCCTTACCAGCTCCACCTGCTTTAGGATGTAGGCAGTAATGGGCTCCTCATGCTGGGAGTACAAATGGGAGGTACTGTGTGATGATGTAATCACACAGCACATTTACTAGTACTTGCCCCCTAATGGTACCCCAAAGCCGCAACAGCTCGATCTGATCTTGCTGCTTAGTGAGACTGACTGTGCAGAGCTTGGATATACCCAAAGCCTGAGACCAGCACAGCTAAGCTGACTGCACTCTCACTAGCAGCAATCTTGAACAAAGAGACTTTAGCCCAAGGTCAAAGGTTGGGATCGAGATTCAGAAGAAAACCAAAACTTTGGGTGGTTTGAATTTGTGGTTCTATTTCATTCCACTACAAAGTTTGGATCCAGATCTGAACTTCCACCACTCAGAGGGCATTTATACCTGGAGTCTCAGTTCAGGACTTTCAGATAGTAGTGGTAAATCCTGAAGAATATCGAGCCATTTGCACAGGAAGGGAGTTGGTGCTATCATTTTCATCCTTCCTCCTCTTCCTGGGACTGTAACATGCTGGATTTGAGAAAATGATTAAAACAAAAGTAATTATAATGGATTTTTGCCCACCCACAATCTCTGAAAATATCAGCCAGGCACAACAGTTGGTTATATAACACCATTAACAGTGAGGCAGCTCATGTTGACTCCAGACAAAAATCGCTGCAGAGTGAATGAGTAGTTACTATCTATGGTCCATGGGCCATTGGCAGGGAGATGAATGTCTCCCTTTCAGCAGGTTTCAGGGCTGGTCTACACTACGGGGGAAAATTGATCTTAGATACGCAACTTCAGCTACGTGAATAACGTAGCTGAAGTCGAAGTATCTAAGATAGAATTACTCACCGTCCTCACGGCGTGGGATCGATTTCCCCGGCTCCCCCTGTCAATTCCGCAACTCCGTTCGGGTTGGTGGAGCTCTGGAATCGATATAAGTGCATTTGGGGATCGATATATCGCGTCTAGATGAGACGCGATATATCGATCCCCGAGCAATCAATTGCTACCCGCCGATACGGTGGGTAGTGAAGACGTAGCCTCAGAGTAGTAGCCATGTTAGTCTGTAGCCGCAAAAGCCTTTCAGCAGTTATGATAAGTGGTGAGTCATCATTGGTTTTCATTGCTACTGTAAACAGGGTTGCTGCAGGAAGCCTCCTTATAAAATAGCATTGGAAGCGGAATAACAAACCACCTGCTGTTCTGTAATTTCATTCACTACTTCATTTTCTACCGAGGGCAAAAAAATACAAGCAGCACTGACAGGAATGGAAAGATGCTTCAATGTAATTACCATAAATTAACAATAGCAACAAATAAAGTAGTGTGAATGACAAATGGAATTGGAAACATAAAATAAGGAGCCAAAGAAGGAGATGGAATGAAATCTAATGGGGGAGGAGAAGAACAGGCAGAACACATGAAGGAAAATAAAGACAGAAAATGCAGTACAAATTAACTCTGTATAGTATATTTCATACAAACTATACCCTATGATGCTCTACAGTGTTAAATAATGGTGTATAAAACAAATAATAAGTAATAGCAATCAGAGTAGTAATATACCGATAAGGAGGCAAAAAAGGAAAAATGCTTGTAAAGGAAATAAATAATCAGAAAAGTAGTGACAGGCAGCAAAATAAATAAAATGGGAAAATCCCCTAATAAAGAAATGACAGATTAAACAAAAGGGAAAGTGTATGAGAGAAAAATACAGCTAGAATTATATAATCTAGTGCTATAAAATCTACTTGTCTGAGCAGAACAAGAACTGCAGCACTTTCTAAATTTTCCCTGATGCTGATACTATCAATCAAATCCTTATGACTGACTTTCAGGTGCTGCTTTACAATATCTTCCATACATTGGCAAAAGCTGGGATCTAGAAATGTGAAAGGCCAGATTCAGTCCTTCAGCCCATACCAGCAGAGAATTGGTCATAATGCAAGAAGCAAAGGCTTTTATTCTCCTAAATTCTATGAGTTCCTTTTAACTTGTTAATTTCATCCCTACTGAAGTCTATGGGCTGATATTGATGAAAATGCAATAGCCAAAAAATCATGAAAATGTTTATAACACTTTGCACAGTCCTGCTGCCAATGCTGCTGCAACTGCTATAGTTGCTATCTGTTTCCTTTCTACTGTCTTTTAGCCTATGTTGATATTTCTACTGGCATCTGCATGAGCATGAGATAGCATGCCCATTTTCAAATACATGACTTGATCCAATGTGTCTAAGCTTACATTGACTTCAGTGGGACCTAAGTGAACTGCACTTTCCAGGGCAGCTTCATTGACTTACACCAGCTGAGAATCTACCTCCCCAGACACAACAGCACTCACACTGGTAATGGGGCTGAAGATTGTAGCTCTTACGGGTGTGGGGGGAAAACCTGGATGTGAACCGCAGGCACTATTATCTTCCTAGGCAGACTGGCAAGTATCTGATAGTGTGAATGATCATTTGTCATCTCAGTGCAACGGCCTGATTATGGCAATTTAAATATCAGTATGGTACTCATATCACAAGTGCTTCGAGCAGAATACATTTTTCATTTGAAACTTTATCACTTTGTTCAAAATGGAACTTCTGAATTAACTACTAGTTCTAATGCTCTGGGATTTTCTGTTTAAACTGAACATTTCAAAATTTTGGATCTTTTTTTACCAACTTTCCCCCCTTTCACCTTTCTTTCCTTTGAATTTCTCTTTCTTTTTCCCCCTATTTTTCCTTGTCCTGCTCTGTAACTTTTCAAAAGTTGAGGATGTTTTGAAAAAGTAAAAATGGCAAAAGGAGAACTTGAACAAGAAACCAAACACCGAGCATCATTCACTCGATTGCATTCAGAAGCAAAAAGAAAAAGGTGGGGGAAATGGAAAAAAGAAATTGATTTTTTAAAAAATGTTTTGAAATGGAATGAAATTACTTCACATTTTGGTCTTTTTTTCAACCAACTCTACAACAGATCTTTTTAGCAGAAATATCTCTCACAAACACAAAATGAGAGAAATGTGCAAAGACACAGAAAATCATAAAGAGAACACAGGGAGCTAGTAGGAATATAAATACTAGTCAAACCAGGTAAATTAGAACAGAGATATGCAGAACCTCAAATACCAAGAGTGAGATTATAGTGAATCCTTAAGGGTATTGGCAGCTAAGACAGAGGCTGGTCACTGCGATGCTGATTAATTGCTCTAGAGTAGACCTGATTAAGAAGATCTGCTCCTAACTGATGCATTGGGGTTGGCTGAGGAGAGCAAAGAGAAGGTGGAAAACACCCAAAGGAAGTGCAAAGGGGGAGAAAGAGAGGGAGGCTTTCAAAGTCAGACCCTAGAGCAATGGTTCTGAACTATGGGGTGGGCCTCTCAAGGAAGGTGTGAACAATGTGTTTGTTTTGTTTTTAAGTGCTCTGGTTGTCAGCCCTGGGTGGCTGGGGCTCATGCAGGAGGGCTGTGCATACCCAGGAGGCAGGGAAAAGGAGACAGCCAGAACCGTGCCACCCAGGCTCAGACTCTCCTTCCCCAATCCTTCACCTGCAGGTGGTGGGGTTCCAGCTGTCAGCCCCAGGGTGCCAGCAGGGTGCAAAGTGGTATTAAAGAATATTGCTTTTCACACTGCCACCCTTACTTCTGTGCTGCTGCCCTGCCTTCAGAGCTGGGCACCCAGCCAGCAGCCACTGCTCTCCTTCACACCTGGATGGTGGTATATGTAGTTTGGAGGGGGGGCATGTAAATGATATAGATGCATGGAAGAGGGACTTGATCAAATATGTTTATAATAATATCTCTTAGAAATGGAAGAGACCCAAGGGTCATTGAGTCTAGCCCCCTGCCTTTAGTAGGCAGGACCAAATACTGATTTTTGCCCTAGATCTTTAAGTAGTCCCCCTCAAAGATTGAACTCATAACTCTGGGTTTAGCAAGCCAATGCACAAACCACTGAGCTATCTCTCTCCCCTAAATTTGAGAACCATTGCCCTAGAAGTATCTCCCAAGAGGAAGATCCTTGGCCAGGGAAGCTAAGGATTGTATGTTACTGTAAATACAGGGCTGCATGTGTTTGTCAAAGTAAGGGGAGGAAACTGTGAAATAAACCACTTGAGGTGCTTACCAGAAGAAGGTATCTGACCCTGCCCATGAGAGTAGAACAGAGCTTACACTGAGCCCTGTAACAGGACTCTGTGTGGATACATGGATCCATCCAGGTGAATTCAATTACAGAATTAAAGACATTGGGTGAACTCCTAGCCCTACTGAAATTTATGGCAAAACTCCTTTATTAAAGTCAGGATCCAAAATGTTTAACAATGACAGGTGTAGATAGCTGATACATCAAAAGAAGCTGTATTGCATGTTTTTCCTTCTCCACTCCCCTTTCATATGTCCGTTGTTTTCTTAGATTGGGACTGTGTTTTATTATGTGTTTGAAGAGTGCTTAGCACTAAGGTGTGGCAGCCGAGCAACAACAATAGCTGCTGTTCACCAATATACATTCAGTAGGATACCACACTACTTAAGTAACTCAGATGAAGATACTATTTAAAAACTGGAAAACACTAGTTTCTGTATTTGAATAAGGATTAACATGGATTTTCATCCACAAGTGAATATGAAAGCAGAAGTGCTGTTTAATAAAGATGGGACAAAACAAATGGGTGGAAAGAATCCAGGAAAGTCATCTGTAATCTAACCATATGAAAGCCAAAAGGCAACCCCTAAACTGCCAGTACAACTGCCTGTAGAATTTGCCAAGGAGCCATAGTCTGATGTGGAAAATACTATATTTTTCCACAACTTCACATCTGCACATTATAATTGCCATATAAAGGAGTGGTGGTGTTCTGGTAAGTAAATGACACCTAGCCACTCGGCCTAAGCAGTTTTGATTAATTAATGAAAAATATATTCAAAATGTAAGTACATTAGCACAGAAAACATTGGCACTGAATTACATGTGACAGGATTTTCCAAATATAAATGCATAAATGCATTCTCTGCAGCTGAAATCTAGATTAATGTGGAGTAATGATTTTATTTCCTTAGAAAACTTTGAAATAGTGACAATCATTAGGAGGGGTGCTAACAGTAATTGACAATAACATATTTTATATTTCGAGTATACAAAAGGACTAGACATGTTTTACTAACTGATTCACTTAAATGCCTGGAGTGAGATTCTCACCTCCAGTCTGGTTCTTTTTTGCTATGTACAGTGGCTTAAAACAGTGCTTCTCAAAGTAGTGGTCCGCAGACCGGTGCCGGTCTGCGAGCCATCAGCTGCCAGTCTGCGGTGAGTTTCCTCATAAGAGAGTCAAATAGGATAATAATATGGCACCAGTCCCTGGCACACTGGAAGAAATTTTTGCCGGTTCCCCACATCAGATAGCTTGAGAAGCACTGGCCTAAAGGGAATCTAAAAGCCCCATTTCCAGCAAGGGAAGGGTTTTCCCAGTACAAACATTGTGGAAGAAGCCTTAAAGCTGCTTCTTGAGGACCCTTCACAAGATGGGGTTGGAAGTCTAGAGGGGGGCTGTGGCAATTCCAGCCAGGGCTTGCTAAACTAAGGGTTGTGAGTTCAATCCTTAAGGGGGCCATTTAGAGATCAGGGGCAAAAGTCTGTCTGGGGATTAGCCCTGCCTTGAGCAATGGGTTAGACTACATTGCCTCCTGAGGTCCCTGCCAAGCCTGATATTCTATGATTCTCAATCAGCTGCACTACATCAGTATAGCAAGATGTGATTAGCACCCTGTCTAAGGAGAAAAGACCCCATCAGATAACACCCCTGACTGGAATGTGAACAAGGGTCCAAATAACAGCAATCAAGGTTGACTTGCCAGCCAAAGTATCCAGTCATAAATGACCAGCTATCCAGTGTTCCTGAAACATCAACAAAAACTGTATTTCCCCTACATTTTCTATCCTGTCTCTCCTCCACCTTGTGTCTGTCTGTCTGTTAAACACAGAAGTGATTACTCTTCACCCATCAGGACTCAGTGTAAAATTCACCATTCCCTTTTCCTCAAAGGTTGCATAAACAAAAAAGACATATTTTGCCTCCAAAAAAACCCCCACACTTTAATAGGTTTTGCATAATCACTCAATTCCAGTTTCAATATAAATGATTATTTAATTTCAATAAACTTTCAACTTTAGAATGAATGTTTTTGGTTGTTTACCAAGAAGCCAAGTAAACCAAGCCTCTGTAGAATAAAACCATAAACCTAAGTATCACTGTTTTAATGTAGGTCAGTGAAAGAATTTATAAATAACTCTAACTCTTTTGACCTTTGAGATCAGTACAACAATGCTTAAGTACAAGTTATATGCAATATATATGCTGTAAGGTACTTTTAGAGGTACTATAAGTATTTAATATTGACCAGTGTGGTGACATTCTTTAATAGAGGAAAATATGTGCAGTGCTTGGAATCAGTGGGATGTGTTTAGGTGGCTATGTCAGGCTTAATTCAATATTTTCTTTGGAGTTGTTGACTGATGTTTCAGACTTATTAGCTAATTATTTTTGATATTTTCTTTTTGATGGGGAGGGTAATGTTTACATTGACATTGCTTTATTTCATCTGGACATTATAAAGTTGTTTCCATATATACGTTAGCAGAGAAAGAATCATATGTTGGTATAGTAATATTAAATCCTTAAATCTGAATTTTTTTGTCTTGATACTGTAATGCAGTTGCCATAATAGGTTTATCAGACAGCTCCATTCACATCATCTTGGTAACTTTGGACCTGATCCTGCAACTGTTACTTGGCCAAGTGTCCCTTTAATTCAATAAAATATTTACAACGGTGTTTTGCAAAAACGAACCACACCGATGATTTTAGGTCAGACAGCCCGAGGCTCTTTATTGTTTGGAATTACATGCATGCATGGAGAGCATGGTCCCCACACAGGAGACGGCTGCTCTGCCTATTACAAATGTCCCTGAGCTTATAAAGATTAAAACCGCAAAACGTCACACATTGATACAGCCTTATTTGGAATATAATGTTGATAACAAGCAAGCTGACCAATTAATTCTCCATCTATGGCTTTTCCTGTTATTGTCTTTGCCAGTCAAGTCTGCGGGTTGACCGTTCTAGTACTTCTTCTGTAGTCCCGACAGCAGGCTCAGCTGTTGTAACTTAACAGATCTCCTGGTTCCCCTTTATCCAATTCTAGTTCCTCTTTTTGGGGCCCTGACTACATCTTTCTGCCTTGGCATGCCCTTTGTACAGAAAAACAAGCTAAGCTAAGGCTCTAAATTATTTTTTCTCAAAGGCCTAGGGCCTAAGACAATGGCGGGGGGGTTATTTTCCCTATCAAGGGCAAGGGTTTTAAGACAAAGCCCTATGTTAAGTCACTAAATTCCTGATCCTGCATCACTGACGTCAGTGACAACTTTGCCATGGACTTCAATGCGTGTAAGGTCAAGTCCTAAATCCCAGTCAAGTGAATGAGAAACTGTTGAACAGCAAAATATTATAAAATATAATTGTTGCACAGTACATCAATTTGTTCTTCTATTGATACACAAGCTGATATATAGGCAGCTAGAGAAAACCAGTAAGTCCTAATTTAGACTTGAACAAATAATATTTGTGATGCTCTGGGCCTTTTCAGTGAAGATTAAAGATTCTCTTTTTCACTCTTGTGTCTAAACCACTGGGTCATTTATTTCTCTCATGCACCACACCTAGAATTAAATAAGGACCCATTGACTTCAATAGAGCTATGGCAATTTATACCAGGAAAGGATCTGGCTCATAGATTTTAAGGGCAGAAGAGATCATTATGACCATGTATGCTAACTTTTTGCATAACATAGGCCAGGGAATTCCACACAGTAATTCCTGAATCATACCCAATAACTTGCACAAAGGGTCCATAATCAGCCTTAAGAACCTGGCCCCAAACTTGATTTATAGACTCCAGCTACTGGAGAATTTATCACACCAGAGTAGTTACACCTCTGCCTAGTTTGTTGTGGCTGAATTTGAACTGTGGCTCAAAACTGAGCCCATATTTTAATGACAAGTGCAAACAGGGAGGTTGGGCCTTTTGAAAATCGATTCTAAATTGTCATAACCATCACAAAGCATATTCTATATTTCTTCAAAACCATTAAACAAATGATTGTAATAGCCAAATACATATTTGGATCTGGGTTTACAATCTAATACTTTGAAAAGTGAATAAAAAGGACCCAGAAAGACTGGTTAGCTTAAAGTTGATCCTTGGAAAGATACTAGAACAAATTAAACAATCAATTTTTAAGCACCTCAAGGCTAAGCATTAGCCAAAATGGATTTATCAAGAATAAATCATACCCAAATCAATCTAATTTCCTTCTTTGCCAGGGTTACAGGTCTAGTCGATAAGAGAGATACAGTAGACATGATATATCTTGATTTTATATAAGGCACAGACACAGTCCCACATGACATTCTCATAAGCAAGCTAGGGAAATGTGCTCCAGATGGAATTACTATAAGGTGGATGCACAACTGCTTATAAAACGTACTCAAGGAGTAGATATTAATCCTTCACTGTTAAACTAGAAGGGAATATCTAGTGGGATCATGGAAGGGTATGTCCTGGGTCCAGTCCTACTCAATATTTTCATTAATGAGTTGGAAAATGAAGTGGAGAGAATATTTATAACATATGCAGATGACATGCAGCTGGGAAGGTTGCAAGCACTTTGGAGGACAGGATTACAATTCAAAATGACCTTGATAAATTAGAGAATTATTCTGAAACGAACAAGATAAAATTAAATAAAGAAAAGTGCAAAGAACTTCACTTGAAGGAAAAATCAAATGAACAACTACAAAATAGGGAATAACTGGCTAGATGGTAGAACTGCTGAAAAGGATCTGGGAGTTATGGTGGATCACAAATTGAATGAGAGCCAACAATCACAGAATATCAGTGTTGGAAGGGACTTTAGGAGGTAATCTCATCCACCCCCTTGCTCAAAGCAGGACCAATCCCCAACTAAATCATCCCAGCCAGGGCTTCATCAAGCCTGACCTTAAAACCTCTAAGGAAGGAGATTCCACCACTTCCCTAGGTAACCCATTCCAGTGCTTCACCATCCTCCTAGTGAAAAAGTTTTCCTATATCCAACCATTAAACCTCCCCCACTGCGAACTTGAAGACCATTACTCCTTGTCATATCTGGTACACTGAGACAGTCTAGATCCATCCTCTTTGGAACCCCTTTGAGGTACTTTGAAAGCAGTAATCAAATCCCCCTTATTCTTTCTTCTGCAGACTAAACAATCCCAGGTTTCCTCAGCCTCTCCTCATAAGTCATGTGCTCCAGTCTCTTAATCATTGTGTTGCCCTCACTGGACTCTCTCTACTTTTCCACATACCCTCCTTGCAGTGTGGGGTCCAAAACTTGAGACAGTTACTCAGAGAAGCCTCACCCAATGCCAAATAGGGCAAATGATCACGTTCCCAAACCAAACAATTTGGGACTTCAATAAACTCAGACCAAGGTAGGGTGTTACAGGAGTGGGTGGTGAGATTCTGTGCTGCATTGTGCAGGGGGCAGATAGAATGACATAATGGTCCCTTCTGACTTAAAGTTTGATCTTTGAGTCCCTGATCTGCTGCAATGTCTCTATTATACAGCCCAAAATGCCTGTTGGCCTTCTTGGCAACAAGGGCACACTGTTGACTCATATCCAGTGTCTCATCCACTATAACCCCTAGGTCCTTTACTGCAGAACTGCTGCGTAGCCATTCAGTCCCTAGTCTGTAGCAGTGCATGGGATTCTTCTGTCCTAAGTACAGGACTCTGCACTTGCCCTTACTGAACCTCATCAGATTTTTTTTGGCCTAATCCTCTAATTTGTCTAGGTCCCTCTGTATCCTGTTCCTACCCTCCAGAGTATCTATCACTCCTTCCAGTTTAGTGTCATCTGCAAACTTGCTGAGGGTGCAGTCCACGCCATCCTCTAGATCATTAATGAAGGTATTGAACAAAACCGGCCGCAGGATCAACCCTTGGGGCACTCCACTTGATACCGGCTGCCAACTAGAAATGGAGCCATTGATCACTACCCGTTGGCCTGACAATCTAGCCAGCTTTCTATCCACCTTATAGTCCAATCATCCAGCCCTTATTTCTTTAACTTGCCGGAAAGAATACTGTGGGAGATCATATCAAAAGCTTTGCTAAAGTCAAGGAATAACATGTCCACTGCTTTCCCCTCATCCACAGAACCAGTTATCTCATTATAGAAAGCAATTAGCTTAGTCAGGCATGGCTTGCCCTTGGTGAATCCATGCTGACTGTTCCTGATCACTTTCCTCTCCTCTAAGTGCTTCAGAATTGATTCCTTGAGGACCTGCTCCACAATTTTTTCAGGGACTGAAGTGAGGCTGACTAGCCTGTAGTTCCCCACATCCTCCTTCTTCTCTTTTTTAAAAGATGGGGACTACATTAGCCTTTTTCCATTCATCCTGGACCTCCCCCAGTCACCATGAGTTTTCAAAGATAACGGCAAATGGCTCTGCAATCACATCCGCTAACTCCCTTAGTACCCTCAGATGCAGCACATCTGGCCCCACGGACTTGTGCTCCTCCAGCTTTTCTAAATAGTCCTGAACCACTTCTTTCTCCATAGAGGGCTGGTCACCTCCTCCCCATGCTGTGCTGCCTAGTGCAGTAATCTGGGAGCTGACCTTGTTCGTGAAGACAGGCAAAAAAAGCATTGAGTACATTAGCTTTTCCCACATCCTCTGTCACTAGGTTACCTCCCTCATTCAATAAGAGACCTTTCCTTGACCACCTTCTTGTTGCTAACATACCTGAAGAAACCCTCCTTGTTACTCTTAACATTTCTTAGCTGCAACTCCAAGTGTGATTTGGCCTTCCTGATTTCACTCCTGCATGCCTGAGAAATATTTTTATACTTCTCCCTGGTCATTTGTCCAATCTTCCACTTCTTGGAAACTTCTTTTTTCTGATTAAGATCAGCAAGGATTTCAGTGTTAAGTCAAGCTGGTCGCCTGCCATATTTACGATTCTTTCTACATATTGGGATCGTTTGTTCCTGCAACCTCAATAAGGATTCTTTGAAATGCAGCCAGCTCTCCTGGACTCCTTTCCCCTTCGTGTTATTCTCCCATCATGTCCCTGAGGTAGTCAAAGTCTGCTTTTCTGAAGTCTGTATTTTGCTGCTTTCCTTTCTTCCTTGTATCAGGATCCTGAACTCTACCATCTCACGGCCATTGCCTCCCAGGTTCCCATCCACTTTTGCTTCCCCTACTAATTCTTCCCTGTTTGTGAGCAGCAGGTCAAGAAGAGCTCTGCCCCTAGTTGGATCCTCCAGCACTTGCACAAGGAATTTGTCCCCTACACTTTCGAAAAACTTCCTGGATTATCTGTGCACCACTGTATTGCTCTCCCAGCGATATCAAGGTGATTGAAGTCCCCCATGAGAACCAGGGCCTGTGACCCAGTAACTTCTGCTAGTTGCTGGAAGAAAGCAACCTCCTTGCTTTCATCCACCTCATCCCCGATCTGGTGGTCTGTAGCAGACTTCACCACGACATCACCCTTGTTGCTCACACTTCTAAACTTAATCCAGAGACACTCAGGTTTTTCTGCAGTTTCATACTGGCACTCTGAGCAGTCATACTGCTCTCTTACATACAATGCAATTCCTCCTCATTTTCTGCCCCACCTGTCCTTCCTGAACAGTTTATATCAGTCCATGACAGTACTCCAGTCATGTGATTTATCCCACCAGGTCTCTGTTATTCCAATCACATCATAATTTCTTGACTGTGCCAGCACTTCCAGTTCTCCCTGCTTGTTTCCCAGACTTCTTGCATTTTTGTATAGGCACTTAAGATAACTCGCTGATCATCCTACTTTCTCAGTATGAGGCAGGAGTCCTCCCCTCTTGCACTTTCCTGCTTGTGCTTCCTCCCGGTATCCCACTTCCCCACTTACCTCACGGCTTTGGTCTCCTTCCCCCAGTGAACCTAGCTTAAAGCCTTTCTCACTAGGTTAGCCAGCCTGCTTGGGACGATGCTCTTCCCTCTCTTCGTTAAGTGATGTGATACACCTGCAAAAAAACAAAACAACAGACCTACGAGAAAAGATAAAAAAAACTGGGCATGTTTAGTCTTGAGAAAAGAAGACGGAGGGGAGACCTGATAATAGTCCTCAAATATATTAAGGGCTGTTATCAAGATGACTGGAATTAATTGTGTTCCATGCCACTGACTGCAATTAGCTAAATTGGCAGCAAGGGAGATTTAGGTAAGACATTAGGAAAAACTTGCTAATTATAAGGATAATTAAGTACTGAAAAAGATTATCAAGGGAAGTTGTGGAATCCCTATCATCGGAGAGTCTTAAAAACAGATTACATAAACACCTGTCAAGGATGGTCTAGGCATACTTGGTCCTGCCTCAGTCCAAGGAGCTAGACTAGATGACCTCCTGAGGTCCCTTCCAGTCCTACATTTCTATGACATTACAATTCCATTAACATATATTATTACTGAAGCACTATATTTACCCGCACCACCACATATGTTGAGAATGGGAATCACATATGTTGAGAATGGGAAATACCACAGTAAATATAAAGTAACTTATACTAGGATTTTAGTGGTAAATGTTCTGTTTTTAAGGTAGCCTGCTGTGTTTTAGGCTATTGTCCAGTAATTGCTTTTCTATGATGTTAGAGCAATATTAGACTCACCCAAAAACATTTGGGATGATTGAAATACGCATTTCCACTGAAATATTCAGGGAAGGAACAATTGTCAGGTTTGCATTCGTTAAAAACCTGACCAACTTCCTAAAGTGACATTCTGGAAGATATGCAAATGATTTTTTCAAGTTATTTTAGTAATAATGGTATTCAGCTCAGGAAGTTTATATTAAATCCAATCTACCGAGGAGTTACAGTGAGAACTTCACTGTAGTTGATGGATGATAAGAATAAATTCCTCTCAAAATGAATTGAGCCTTGTGTATACATCCATAAACTATCGTCAAACAGTTTATTTCACATAAAATCTCTACATAATGAGCAATATCATGTAACACTGATCCCAATCCAATTGGATCCCATATTATCAGTGTATTTTTTCAGCTGAAAAATTTAATGTGATAGCATTTGCAAATATTGACTTTAGTTCAGGCTCATGGAACTTAAAAATATGATGTGACTTCCCAGAGATAACTTGGGAATTACAGCTTCTTTTGGTCAGTGCAGAGATTGGTATTTATGCACACTTTGATTTTTTGAAAATAGGTTTGTGGTAAACTATGTAAACATTGTTAATGAAATTAGTATTAATATTTATGAAACACACTGACAACTTCTACAAAGATAGCCTCGCGGGTGGGAAAACCAAATGTGTGGTATTTAAATTTGAAAAATTGTATTTGAGACAGCAAAAGTGCATAACTCTTGTGATCAGAGCACTTAATCACACACTTGAATTATCAAGGAATCTCACATAAATGTAAGGATCATTTCAAATAAACATAGTAACAGGCCATTATAAAATCTTATCCACAATGAGTTACAACTGCAGGCAGTGTTGTGCTATATAAAAGGAGTAGCAAGAAACAGTTTTTGAACTAGAGGTTCAAAATTATAATTATTTATTATTTGTACTGAGATAGCACAAAAGCGTTCTGGTCCATGACCAGGGCTATCTCAGTACAAATAATAAATAATTATAAGAAATGTTAAACAAAAGCCAACATTTAAAATCAGAGTAATTATTTAATGACTTGTAACTCAGATCATTCAATGAATTCTATCCAAATGTTGCAGAAACATTATTTTTGCCTTTATAATATGTCAATTTTAAATTTTCTAGGCTAAAATTACATAGTGGTTAAAACAGGATCTTATAATGTAAAGAAGTTGCAACTTTAACTATGGAGATCCTATTGCCTCTCCATCACACCTAAAGCAAAGGGTATATTTCACAGTTATCTTTTTATCCCAGGACGAAAGGCTCACGCAGCTATTGCTCTAAAAACATACTTGTTTATTGCAGCTTTTAAATTTGTTAACATCCAAAAGGCAAAAGTTGACCTTGGGAAGCGTAAGGTAATGGAAAGTGTGTGCTGCTTTGGGCCTTTTGTCCTGTAAAACAAGGAATCAATTGGGGCCCTTTGTAAGAAAATATAGTTTGAGAATTTCTATTTTCATGGATGTGTAATGTAGTGGAAATTAGCAGGGTGCACTCAAATGAAGCTCTTTCTCTCTCAGGTACTGTACAGACTCCTACTATGTACAGCATGTGAGGAACACAAGAGGAGTAATATTTTTGAATTGTAACAATAATGACAGAACATATCCTGCTCTAGTCAAAGTTACTGTCCTGACACTAAGGAATGAAATTTTCATCAGTGTAACTTTTTCATGCTGTGACACAACAGTCATCACTTCTCCCATTCCTCTTAGGTATTTGACCCTGGGACAGCAAGATAGTCAAGCACCTGTGTAACTCTAAGCATATAATTGGTCCTATTGACATTAATGGGACTACTCACATGCCAAAGTACATTGCTGAACTGGGGCCTGAATGACTAGTCTGCCAGTTTTTATTCAAGTGAATAATTCCATTAACTCCAGTGACATTTGAGGGAACAGAAACCTTGCAGGATTGGGCACTGAATTTGTAAAACAAGAAAACTTGAACAGATTAATAATTAAAACTGAAGACAATAGAAAAAGGTGACGGTAGTATAGCTTAGTTTATCATTACATTAATTTCAGTTAGCCTATGCAAACTAAATTCTGATAAACTCTGTCCTTCTCCACATCTTCCCCTTCATTCACATTACTTAAATAGAAAAGGAACACAACAGGGAATTTAGTTAAGCAATAAATATGTAAATAATGTATGGTTTATGTGGTATATATTCTCCCCATAGGGAATTTTGTGGTTCAGTGGAATACGTCTAATTAGGGCCTACCAAATTCAAGTCCATGAAAAATGTGTTAAGAACTATGAAATCTGGTCTCACCCATGAAAGCTGGTCTTTTGTGTACTTTTACACTATACAGATTTCACCAGTGTTTCTCCCCCCCCACCACCACGTGAAAGAAAAGGGAAAGAAATCATTTCTTGACTTCTTTCAATGTCACCCTATGTGTACTGAATGCTGCTGGTANCACCTTTTTGGTGATGACCCCTACAGTTACAACACCATGAAATTTCATATTTAATATCAGGAATCATGAAATATATGACTTTTTAAATCCTATGACTGGAATTGACCAAAATGGACCATGAATTTGGTAGGCCCCTATTTCTAACTAATGGATGAGAATTTCAATCCAAGTGAGACAGAAAATAGTCAACAAAGAAGGAATAAACTCAACTGTTTAAGAAGATCATGGTAATATTCTGAAAATATTTGACAGATCTTTGTTTCCTGTTTTAGATACAACTGAATATAATACACCCATCTCTCATATACTTCAGCACCACCAATGGTGACCCATGGAAAGAGAAACGTGCACTTTAATAATCCTAAACTCAGTTCAAGAGACTTAAAAATGTCACTTAGCATTAGTATCAAATAGCCTATAGCCAATATAAATCATATCAGATCACAAACGTTGTGTGGATTAATAATTTTCTTTTGTTATTTTATACTGAATATTCAGTACAAATGGTTGCTATAAAACTAATTTAATGAACATATCAAATAAAATTTATAGATCTGATTTAAAAAATGGTTAGGCTACAAAATTCATATTTTTGTGCCTAAAAAGGTAGCCTGATTTCCAAAGTGCCAAGCACCTACATTCTCTCATTTACTTCACTGGGTACTGCTTTGTGTTCAACACTATATATTCAAGCCTTTTATTTGGGCACCTAAGTAAGGATTTAAGGACCATTTTAGGTTTAGACATCCATTTTTTGAAATCTTGGCCATAATTCAGATTTAACTGAATTATTAATAGCAACATCAAACCACTAATTTTACAGAAAATATAGATTAATCAATAGCCTCAGAGTGAATTAGGCAGTACTTGTGGGATACTTTATATTTTAATTTAGTCTGTAGGTGGGATATTGGTTAATATATTCACTTATTATATCTGTTAGCAGCTATGCGTTGTTTTAAAAAACAAACTAATGGCACAGGATTACAAAAAGTATTAGCTGCAGTCAGAATCTCTATGTGGTGTTTCTGAGCTGTTGGGTGTAATTTTAAAAGGATTAGTTATATCAAAACATGTTTTTAAAGAGGGACATTGTGAAAAATGTTTTACCTGTGAAAGAGCCCTAGGAAGACAGCTACCAAGGTTGCTGCTACATTGGTTTGGATTACAGCCTGTCCAGGATAGAATGGAAGAATAAATGAGTCAGCTGTGCATGCTTTCCAGACATATTTGTAATGAAGATCACATCCCTGAATAACAGACCTGGGTTGAGTGATGATCGCTGCCATCATAGGTATGGGGCTTATATCGTTCAGTGCAAATTGTTTTTTCCTATCAGTATTTGGAAGTCCAGCTTCACTGGATCCTAAAAGATACACATTTCCTTTTCCTATCAATTCTGAGGGCTGTGATCAAGCTGGTTTTTTCAGATTTTTTTTAATGTAAAAAGTGATTTGTTTTTGAAACAACATAAATTCTTTATGGGAAAACCTATAGCTGCAGCTCTGAGTGTACTTATGAATGACTGTCTTGCACGTTACCAGACGGAATCAGCATAGCATTTAAGTAGAGCTGCCCAGAAAAGAGAAAAATTATTCAGAAATCATTGTTTTTCTTCATCAAAATTTAATTTCAACCAAAAATTGCCAACTAGCTGTAGAGTTCAGGAAGTGTGAGAGACATTTTAGGGAGGACACGTAGTTTATAGGCTCTATGGCCACTGAAGGCTGTTTAATTTGTAAGGTCTTCCAGAATATGATTTAGTGATATGAGAGCCTTTGGTTATTGCTCTTACTCTCATTTTTGTTGGACAGTGTGTGTAACCGTATGATCATAGAAATGTAGGGCGGGAAGGGACCTCAAGAAGTGATCAAGTCAAGCCTCCTGTGCTGAGGCAAGACCAAGTAAACCGAGACTATCCCTGACCACAGGCACCAACTTCTCCTGACGCCGGTGGGTGCTCGCCCCTCCTCCCCCTCCCCCGTGACTATATACTGTCTGACTACATACACAAGTCCATTGGCCTAACATAAAAATTTTGTTTTGCAGTTAAACAAATTTTGGCTCTAGACCCAAAATTCATTTTGTGAACATTCATAGAAACAAAACTTCATTTTCATGAATATTTGCAAAAAAAATGAATAGAAAGAGAGGCAAATGGAGTGAAAACAAATCTATGCAGAATTTATTAAATGTTTCCAAACAATTTCCCCCTACTCCCAATCACCTCTATTCACAACCAAGAGTGTGCTAAAAAATGTGGTGTACTTTTAGTTTGGGGGAAAAAAATTCACAGTTTAAAAGTAATAATTTCTTGTAAAAATAGTTAATTTTTCCTTAAAAATAAATACATAAGATTTTACCACTGAATTTTATTACACTCACGAGGATCAGAACTTGAAATAGTTTCCATATTATTGGGTACAGTGGGACTAGGAAAATCAGGAAATTCACATTTTATGAGTTTAAACCAAAATCAAAGTTGCATGGTCATGCTCCACATCATCCGTATTGGATACTTCTGTTACAAAGGGTCTAGAATGTTTTGCAGCTATGACATTGAACTTTTAAGTTTCTTCTAATGCTGCTAAAAATTAAGCACCTGATTCAATTAAGAGAACTAGTTACAGCTTTGCACAAGACTACAAAAATCCCTTCAAATAGTTTTTGTTGGGTTATATTGTGACTTTGTCCAGTGATGTATTAGAATGAATTGTTTACTGAATAAACTTAGCAAAATAATTCAGTAAAAACTCATAGAACTCTCAAAACCATAATTCATTTTCTGAATGTACTAGGAAGGCAAGCATTTTGATACACACTTTTTCAGCTTCTGTAATGTAAATTGAGTTTCAATCCATAAAACTGAAATATATATTTTTAAAAGATACTATGCAATTTTTAAATTTTAAATTAACATCCTCTTATTATGGTTAAGTTTCCAAATTGCTGAGCTGAAACTGTGTGGCTCAGTCCAACATAATTAAGCCATTAGAGCTTTATTCACTGGGAGCCTGACCCAAAGCCTCTATTGAAATCGGACTTTTGACTTTGGACTTTCAATAAGGCCACAGTTTCTCAAGCCTTTAAAAAAGAATCTGGTTTTAAAAAGTCTAATCTGACACCTGTATTATTTTTGGGGGCATGTGTTTTGTTTTGGTCCACTCTATTTGAGGACTTGCAGTTCAGAATACATAGGATGTCAAATTTATGCTATGTTTTGATGGCGATCAGTTTTGACACAATTTTAGGGAGCGTGAAGTTTAAATTACAGTTCTTTAGTACTAGTCAAAATACTATTTTAAATCAACAGTGGCTTAATCAACTGAGCCAATCAACTCTCAAAAGTGCACATATGAAAATTAGTTATGCATTTTTTTGTATAGCAGAAAATACCGTGTATTAGGTCAAATTCATACATGGTATAATTCCATTGGTGTCATGAGGGTTGTATATAGCAGCGTAGCTTGCTTGTTAAGAGAAAAGCTATTTAAATGGGCATATCATTGGTTTCTTTAAACCACTTAGAACCGATGGTGACAAGATAAGCTAATACAATCATAAATAAAAAGATAGTGAATTATAGATGCCAAAATAGCAAACTCTGTCTCTTTGTAATTGGTATCCCTGAAATAGGCCCAATCTGGCTGCCACTTAAATCTATGACAAAACTTCCATTTATTCCTATGGACTAAGATCCATTTCCCACCTTCTATATTGATCACCCAAAATATACATAGAACTGAAGTTAGGTGAAAATCTATTAAGTAAGATGAAGGTTTTAGTTTCTTCTGTCTTTATTTCTCTGTTTGCCATAAGTCTCTTACTAAGAGACCTTTTTAGATGATACAGTTAAAGGAACCTATTAGAAATATGAAATCATTATTTCTAAAGGATTCAGGATATTTTGTTTCTCGTGTGGACAGCTGCTGGCTGTAGAACTGAGACAAATTTAATTCAGGAAAATATCCTAAGTAATGGAGCCAGAGAGGCTAAATCGGAGTGGTAAATATTGCTAAGCCATCATTACTTGCTAAATAGTTATTAGTCATCTCTATTTTTTTAACTGCACACTTGAAGTTGTAAAAAAAAGAAAAAAAAGATGCTTGTGATACATTCTTAAACAAAACAGAAAAACCTACCCTTTGAAACCATGAAACTCTGCCAAGGGAACTTAAGGGTCTAATTTAAACCAAAGTAAAGAAATCCACATTTCAAGGATATGAACAGAAAAAATCCTAGAGTGGGGTGAAGGCACAGATGAGAGAAAAGAAAGGGATGAATTTAAAATGAGTATAAAAGAAACAGAGGGAGAAGGAAAACAAGCAAGAACTAAACTAAATAAATAATCATAACAATACATTTCCAAATATCCAAGCATAAAGAAAGCATAACAGAAAATTAACTGAGGACTATGCACATATACATTGATTTGTGGTATGCTGTTGTCTCTCAGGTAGACTATTCCCAGGCCAGTTAAGACATATACTCTAAGTCAAAACCAACATTTTAAATTCTATCCGTAAACCAACAGTCAGCCAGTGTAGATTATTGAGAAATAATGTCACAGCAAAATACTCCACTGAACAACCTGCCACATTCTGCATTAAGTTGAGTTTCTGCTCTTGGCAGTAGTCCAACCTAGAGGAGAATACAGTTTTTTGTAAGCATTATTTTAGAATTTGGTAGGCTCCAAGAGTTTGAGGACAGGTCATGGTAGTAGTTTCATTTTAACATATCATACGGGTAGCACTTATTTCCACCAGAAATGGTCTGACCAAACTAGGGATAGGGTTCTTGCATTTTTTATGTCTGCATCTAGGATCCAGTCCAGAATACCCAAGTATGTTTCTGAAGTTGAATATAAAAGCCACCATTACAGGCAGACAGATTTGTATGTAGTACAGCCAGAGAGCTGAGCCAATCACAATTCAACAGCAGGAGAGGTTATAAGCACAGGAGTTATGGACTCAGTGGAAGACTCTGAGTGGTGTTTGCTGTCAGGCTGGATCTCAATACCTGTAACATTTTGGACACAAACTACAGACTTCCTCTCTGATACACAGGAAGAAAGCACATCCCCTATTAATCAGAGGACTGGATGCTCTAGCTATAAGGACTGATCAGACATTTGTTTGCTGAAAGATAAGCATTTTGATGAGGATTCAGAACATGACAGATTTTTCAAGCTCTGAAGAAATCCAGGTGACACACACTCCATTTTAGGCCACCCCAAAGACTGATAAATCATCTCTGAAAGATAGGGAGTGGGGAAAATGTGTTTATATGTGTGAGCTAAAGTAGAGAAGTTGGTAGTAATACTAGCAGCTTTGTAATCTGCATAGAAAGAAACTGGTAGATTTACCACTTAATAGCTTTTGATTTTACAGTTATTGAAGAAATATTGCAAACACAGTTTAGATTATGTGCATTAAAAGTAAATGTTGGTGTACTAAGCAACTGTGTGGTGTGCTCTTTAGGAAGCAGACTGGAAGCTGTTACTAACACATATATTAAGTATTTTAAACACAATATATCCAGGATGTTACTCTGTGGAATGCTTTCTAAAAAGTCCTGAAAAGATAGAACTGTGACTATACTTCACAAAAAAAATTAAGCCAAGGTTCAGGAAACAGAAGTGAAATAGTAATTGTACATAACTTACCTTCACCCACTGTTACACTGATTTACCAGCTGTCCTAAATTCAGTTTCCAAGGTCACAGGGGACCACTGTGATGATCTAGTCTAACATCCTTTATAACACAGACCATTGAAGTTGCCCAAAATAATTCCTAGAACATATCTTTAAAGAAGTCCATTTGATTTAAATATTGTCATTAATGGTGAATCCGCCACAACTGTTGGTAAAGTGTTGCAATGGTTAATTACTCTCACTGATTAAAAAAAAGCAACAACACTATACCTTATTCCCAGTCTTAATTTGTCTAGCTTCAACTTTCAGCCTTTGGATCACGGTATACCTATCTCTGCTAGATTACAGAACCATTATTAAATATGTATAGATAGTTATAGACTATAATAAAGTCATTAATTAATTTTCTTTTTGTTAAACTAAATAGATTGAGATCCCTAAGTCTATCAGTAGAAGGCATTTTTTCTAATCCTTTAATCATTCTTATGACTCTTCTCTGAATCCTCACTAATTTATCAACATCCATCCTGAATTGTGGGCACCAGAACTAAACACAGTATTTCAGCAGCAGTCACACCATGCCAAATACAGATGTAAAATAACTTCTCTACTCCTTCTTGAGATTACCCTGCTTATGCATTAGTCCTTTTGGCCACAGCATCATGCTGGGAGCTCATGTTCGGCTGATTATACACCACAACTCTCAAATCTTTTTTAGAGTCACTACTTCCCAGAGATAGTGTCTCCCATCCTGTAAATACAGCCTACATTCTTTGGTCCTAGTTGTACATGTTTATATTTAGCCATACTAAAACATATATTGGTTGTTTGTGTCCCTTTTACTAATCATTCCAGATAACTCTGCATCAGTGACCTGCCTTCTTCATTCTTTACCACTCCTCCAATGTTTGTGTCATCTTCAAACTCTATCAGTGAAGATGGTATGCTTTCTTCCAGGTCACTGACACAGATGATAAATAGCGTAGGGCCAAGAACCGATCCTTGTAGGATCCCACTGGAAACAGACATATTCAATAATGATTTCCCATTTATAGTTACTTTTTTTAGACCTATCAGTTAGCCAGTTTTTAATCCATTTAATGTCTAGCATGTTAATTTTATATCATTTTGGGTTTTTTAATCAAAAGGTTGTGCAGTACCAAGTCAAACACGTTACGGAAATACATAAAGAGGGTTAATTTACTAAAGTAAAGATTGAGGTCTTTCTTTTTGTCCTAAAGGTGATCAAGGTTAAAGCTGTTCTTAAATCCTTTGGATGGTATCCTGGCAGGTAGTTTTAGAGTTAATTCTGTAGGTCTCACTGCACCTGGAAGTAGCACTGACTCTTTATGCCATTTCCAGGTCATTACAGAAAAATAGTGTATCTCTGCTGCCACACAACACACTTCCCAGCGCTCCATCCTCCTGCCTGAATCACAATATGATAAATTCTACAGTCAGTGACTGGCTGCCAATAAGGTTTCCCACCAGCTCTCATTAATCTCCTCTTTTTCATTCAATGCTTCCTCACTCCAGTGGACTGTGACAGTCACAGACAGTCTTGGTTGCAAAGGGAGAGGCAGTTTCAGAAATATCTGGTCCAACCTATTGAGAGTGTTAAAGATCAAGACTAGGACCTTACAGTCCATCTGATATTCAATGGGAATCTAGTAAAGGGATCAGAAATTATGTGCTCTTATTTGTAATGGTATATTTACTTACCAGCTATTTATTCAGCCACTAGATTTATCAGTGTGCTTAGAGAATTCCAGATAAGGTGTGGTCCCTGACAAAAAAACTAAGACTGAGCTAGGACTTGAACTGTGAGGAAGGTTGCTTGTTTCTGTCTGTAGCCATAGTGGTTTTCTTTAATTAAATGCCTCCTTATGAGGACATGTCCTCACCTCTAGGGCACCTCTTCATGCCTGGATGCAGTATTGCAGAGGACTTCACCTCTTGTAGCCTCCCTGGTGGCCTCTTTCTCATTCACAACAACCAATCTCAGCCAATGTCTTCTCAAAATTCCCACTCTGGATTTTCTGTGGCTCTGCTCTCCAGCCAACTCACAGAACAGTTCATTTCCCTGTTACAATGGTAACAAAAAGGCACAACTTAAAGGCCAGATCAAATGCCCAAACTAATAGTTGTTCTGCCCCACTCAAGTCCTCTGCTTTTGGCAGCTTTTCCTGGTCCCTGCAGAGCTTCCCTTATCTTGCGTCTTTCCCAGCAGGATTCCAGTCTATTGCTTCCCTTTATCAGGGACGCCACCAGTTTACCTCTGGGCATCTTCCTACTCTCTGTAGGCCCTATCTCATGACTCTCTGTGGATAATTCAGCCTGATATCTTCAGCCTCTTCCTAGAGGGGAACTACCCTAATTCCTCCCTCCAAAGTCCTTCTTCCTCTACTGAATTCACAGCTCTATGAAGCTCACCCTGCTTCATTATCACAGCTGGAGTCACTCTTTCTAATTAAGCCCCATTACACAGAGCTGGAGTCACTAATTAGTCCTGATGTTGCCAGTTTATCAGTGAGGCTGAGGCATAGTTGCTAAGCCAATGAACAAGGGTGACCCAGCTTGCCTCAAAGGGCCAGCTAGCCCTTGACATGCCTGTTTAAGACATTGTGATCCCATATACAGTGATAAGATATGATGTAAGAAGTAAATCTGTGACAGATTGATTGTTCCTGACTATAAAAGAAACATCTAGATTTATGGCTCCAGAGCCTTTCAAATTCAACAAACCCACAGAATAGCTGAAGTGGAAACACAACGTTTCACATGCTTTCAGTTTATCATCAGGCATTGAGGAAGGTGCCATCCAGATGACATTTATGCTATGAGTAAAAAAGATACACAATCCATGCTAAAAAAAAACAATAGAGTAATGACTTTGAGGTAGTCTTTAAGGAGTCTGATGATTACTTTATTCCTAACCATAACATCATCTATGAAAGGGCTTGTTTTAATCACTGATTATCTACCCTTCTGGCTGCAGTCATCCATTCATTACACACAGACTCATAATCTTTAAGGCCAGAAGAGACTATCAGGATTATCTAGTCTGACCACCTGCATATTGCAGGCCACAAAAACCTGACTCAGGTGGGTCCATAACCTCTGGCTGAGTTACTGAAGTGCTCACATCTTGATTTAAATACTCCAAGTTCCAGAGAATCCATCAGTTACTCTAGTTCAAATCCACAAGTTACATAGGCCTCATGCTGCAGAGAAAGGCAAAAAACCCCCAGAGTGTCTGCCAAACTGACCTGTGGGAAAATTCCTTCCCAACTCCAAATATTGCAATCAGTTAGACCCTGAGCATGTGAGGGTCTCTCTCAGAGCCCCTCCCCAGGTAATGTCCCCATCCCTGGCCATCAGCGATGTTTGCTAATAGTGGATGTGAAGGGGCCATTGTACACAACCTCATCATACCGTCCCCTCCATAAACTTATCAAGCCCAGTCTTAAAACAAGTTAGGTTTTTTTGCTTTCACTACTCCCCTTGGAAGGCTGTTCCAGACCTTCACTGCTTTGATGGTTAGAAATCTTTGTCTAAGTTCAAACCTACACTTACTGACGGACAGTTTATATCCATTTGTTCTTGTGCCAGCATTGGCCCTTAACTTACACAACTCCTCTCTCTTCCTGGTGTTTATCCCTTTGATGTATTTTTATAAAGCAATCAGATCTCCCCTCATCCTTTGTTTTGTTAGGCTAAACAAGCCAAGCTTCGTAAGGCTACTTTTGTAAGGTAGGATCTCTGTTCTTCTGATCATCCTAGCTGCAATTCTCTGCATCTATTCCACTCTGAATGTATCTGTCTTAAACATGGGAGACCGGAATTGCATACAATATACCAGATGAAGTCTCTCCAGTGCCTTGTAAAATTGGTCATTACACTTCCCTATTTCTACTGGAAATACCTCAGCTGATGCATCCCAGAATTGCATTAGCCTTTTTATGGCTGCATTGCATTGGTGGCTCATAATCATCCCGTGATTGACCAGTAAACCCAAGTCTTTCTTCTTTTTTGCTTCCAACCAGTAAATCACCAGCTTATAGCAAAAACTCTTATGATTAGTCCCTAAGTGCATTTCCACTATTAAACTTAATCCCATTGCTATTACTCCAGTTTTCAAGGTTGTCCAAGTCTTCTTGTATGATATACTAGTCCTCCTCCGGATTGGCAATATCTTCCAACTTTGTATCATCTGTTTATTTTATTAGCACATTACCTCTTTTTGTGCCAAGATCATTAATGAAAATGTTAAATAAGATTGGTCCCAAGACTGATCCCTGAGGAACTTCATTAGTAACCTCCCTTCCGCTTGACAGTTCACTTTTTCGGTATGACCCATTGTAATCTCTCTTTTAAACAGTTATTTACCCACCTTTTCATTCTCATATTTATTCCCAACTTCTCCAATTTAACTAATAATTTCCCATGTGGAACTGTATTAAATGTTTTACTGAAATGAGATGAGATCTACTGCATTTCCTTTGTATGGAAAATCTGTTATCTTCTCAAAGAAAGAGCGCAGGTTGGTCCGGCATGATCTACCTTTTGTAAAACCATGTTTTAATTTATAACAATTACTCTTTATCACTAACTCTTTAATACTCTCTCTTTCAAAATTTGTTCTAAGAAATTAAATTCAGCTGAGGTCAAACTAACAGGCCTGTAGTTTCCTGGATCACTTTATTTTCTTTCCTTAAATATATGTACTATATTTGTAGTTATTCAGTCATAGGGGATGACCCGAGTTTAGGGATTCACTAAAAAGCTTTGCTATTGAGCTTGCAGTTTCATGTGCCATTATCTCCATCTTTAATATTATTGGATGGAGATTATCCAGGCCCCCTGATTTGATCTCATTAAATTCTCTGAGTTTGGCTTCCACCTCAGATGTGTCATTTCTACTTCCATATCCTTGTTCCCATTAGCCATCCTGTCACTGCACCCAAGCTCCTCAGTAGCCTTATTAAAATCTGAGGAAAAGTATTCATTTAGGTGTTGGGCCATAACTAAATTATATTTATTCTCCACCCTGTCCATTAGAAGTTTGTCTGAGTTAGAGAAACACTGTAATTTTGGAACTCCTAAAAGTGAGCATCTTAGAGATAGAATCATCATTGGCATTTCTGATTATGATTTATCATGGAAGGTGCAATCAAAATTAGATCTAACCCTTAGAGAATGCAATTAAGTTAGCATAGCACTCAGAAATTATTAAAAACCAAGAAATCAATCAAGGGTCTGCAAAAAAGTTTGAGGAACTCAGTTACAAAAACCCCAACTGAAGAAAGGGAATAGATAGTACAAATATTTGTAGCCAAATGTACAGATACCAGAGCAAAGCAACAGATTATCCACAAGGTGAAATCATGATCGTACACACATGGATGAGTGTCCAGCCAAGAACACAAAAAGCAGAAAATGTCACAAAATCAGTCATTTACAGTAGGCTGGCCAGCTATGGGGCAGACACTTGCTCCTTCCAGATGCTAAGAAAGACCTTTTTTTCCAATCCGTCCCTCACTTCCCAATTCTTGAACAGACTTCTATCCTTCTGATCCAGACTCCTTCCTCCCTTACCCTCTTCCACGTCCCACCCAATTCTAAACTGAGATGGTATTCTTATTCCGCCTATCCTCTCTTGACAGAAAGATCTGAGGAAAAGTCCACGAAACATCACTCAAAATGTTTCCTGAGCTTCATATTGGTTGCCACATACAGAGAATATGGCACTAATTTCTTGTACAATGCATAATAATCGTAGCTACATATCAAAAGGTTTGAAGATAAAAATCTACAAACACTGATGCAAATTTTAATGTAAAGCTTTAAATGAAATACAGTTTAGATTTATTATATAAAGAGATGCATTTAGCTGTTTTAAATTTCGCATGATGCTTGACCAAGCTAGCAGGGGCAGCTTTCTTTTACGGGTCAGAAGAAGGTTGTGTGGTCTCTTCAGGTTTCTCTTATTAATGTGGACAGGTTGACATTGAAGAAAAGCATGTACTGTGTGTATTTGTTTTATTTATTTGTCTATTAAGACTTTTTTCTAATGGTGCCTCTCAGATTGGCTACGTGTCTTAGACCCATTAAAAGTGAACATTTAAAACAAAACACATCAAACAGACTATAAAAAGACAAGCCTCCTAAAAACCTCCTAAAATACATGAGACATTGTAAAAAGTGTGTGAGAAAATGACATCAGGCCAGGAAAAATATTTTATTTCCCCAGGAAAGTGAAATCTTGGATTAACTGTTACTTGTGTTACTCAGGGATAGCACCCAATCCTAATTTTCATTATGAGAATTGGCATTATTACATATTCAGGCCAGTCCTCTCTTCTTTACCATGGGCCCAATCCTGCTCCAACAGAAGCAGGATAAGACCCAGTGGTAGCTACCTCCTTTTCAGCTTGTGTATGAACACGACAGAATCTGATTTTCAAATATGAGCAACAAATAATGGTGCTCAACTCTACATTTAAAGGCTGACATCACCACTTAGGAATCTAAAGCAGATATTTAGATACCTGTGTACCAATGTGCTCAAATGCAGAATTGGACAGCTTTACTTAAGCACGGCTATTTTAAACTATGTCCCACTGGATGAAATAACACCTTTATTCAGGTCAAGTAGTTGATATCAGTGGAGAGTCACCAGTGTAACTCTAGAGAGCTAAAAGCAGAGTCCAAAACAGTGAATGAGAGTTTGAGTAAAGCTTGAGTGAAAACTGAGTATGGACCTCAAGGTTTGGCCCACAGATACAAATAAAATACTGTTACAACATAAGTAAATATGAAAATTACATTTGAAATATAATATTGAAAAAACCTCTGACTTTCTTGTACTTTATAAACCTGTGGGGAAAATTACAGTGCAATTATATTAATTACAATGCTAGCTGGAATGTCTGTATCTCAGTGCAAGAATAAAAACTTCCATTGCAGTCTGTTATACATGTAAACTTGCACCATTTTAATTAGATTCTAAAACTGAGCAAGTTATTTCAAACCATGTCCTTGTGTGGATGCTCTTATTTCAGAAGGGAAGTGGCTAAAGTCAGTTGAGCTAAATTTGGTAGCAAACTAGCAATAGTCAGAGGTGACTTATGACATCTCCAGCTAGTAAGGAGGCTGCAACCTTTTCTGTCAGACATGGATCCAACCATCATGAATTACATGTTCATCCTCCAGGTCAGGATTTCACAAAAGGGCTCTGATATTGAGAGAACCCAGGATAAAGCTTGCATCAGCTCAGGGCAGTTTTGGGTATGTCTACCCAAATGAAATTAGGTCAATTTTATAGAAGTTGATTTTTAGACATTGATTTTATACAGTCAATTGCGTATATCCATGCTAAGCGCATTAAGTTGGTAGAGTATGTCCTCACTACTGTAGCTAACATCGACTTAAGGAGTGGTGCACTGTGGGTAGCTATCTCACAATTCCCGCAGTCTCCGCCGCCCATTGGAATTCTGGGTTAAGCTCCCAATGCCATCCTCTGCAGTGGAGTGGTTGGGTGTCCAGAGCCTCACCCCACCACTTTCTTAGGCGTCTGGGTGAGGAGGCTATGCAACATGGGGAGGAGGAGAGGCAGTTATACAGTGGATGTAATGGGGGCCTGTGCTCTTGTTGGTTTTCCTGCAGCTCCAACAGACGCTTCACCTTGTCTGTTTGCTCCCCCAACAGATGCTTCATCATGTCCATTTGCTCCCCCATTAGCCTCAGCATCGCGTCCTGCCTCTGCTCATCATGCTCACTTAATTCTTTCCTGGCCTCTGCCACTGAATGCCTCCATGCATTAAGCTGTGCCCTATCAGTGTGGGAGGACTGCATGAGCTCCAAAAACATGTCCTCGTGAGTGCATTTTTTCACCTTCTAATCTGCGATAACCTCAGGGATGGAGATGATAGGGGGAGCGTAGAAACATTCTACACCCTACAATTCTGGGGGGACTGCATGGTCACCTGTGCTGCTGAGTTCACCACCCTGACCAAACAGGAAATTAAATTAAAAAGTTCCGGGGGCTTTTCCTGTGTACCTGGTTAGTGCATTAGAGTTCAAAGTCTGTCCAGAGTGGTCACAATGGAGCACTCTGGGATAGCTCCCAGAGGCCAATACCATCGATTTGCGTCCGCACTACCCCAAATTCGACCCTGCAAAGTCGATTTTAGCGCTACTCCCCTCACCGCGGAGGAGTATAGCAGTCGATTTTAAGAGCCCTTTAGGTTGACAAAACGGGGTTGGTTGTGTGGACGCATTCATTTTTAAATTGACCTAACGCGGCTAAATTCGACCTAACCCTGAAGTGTAGACCAGGCCTTAGCCTCTGGCTGGGAGAGAAAACAATTCCATTCCACAAAATAGTAGAATGAGACCAAATCTTGCCCCATTTAGAGCAAAGCACAAGACCTATCTCTTCATAAAATTCTTCCCACAATTACTCCATCTGAAGAATGATTTAGGCATGCTTCCTTAGAGAAAAGCAGAAGGAGAAGAGAGAGAAAGGGAAAAAAACCATGCACAGTAAAGAAAGTTGTTCTTAAGAAGGGTGAAGAACAGTCCTGAGAACTAAATTTTCTGTAATTAATTTTAGGGAGAGAGATGGTAAAGAATATTAAGAGTGGCTGTGTGGAGATTTAGTCAAATAGTTCAAAATGATTTTCGTGCAAATCAACCTGTGAAAAATAATTATCAGAAAATTCACCCAAGACACAGGATATTTGATCAGTGTGGCTGTATAACTCAAAGTTGGTGTGTCTGCACTATTTGAGATTAACATTAGATTAATAAACTATGAACATTAGATTAATAAACTATGTAAACTAAAGCTGAGGCTCCCTCTTCAGATTTCACATTTAGAAATACTTAAAATTAAATTCCTTATGCAAATCACAGTGTCAGGCAAACTATAGAAATAAATAATCAGTTTCATTTTGTTGAAATATAAAATCCACACTCCTTCCTCATAGCCTTTGTCTGTTTTACTTACACATTATATCCTAAAAAATCTTTAAAATTAAAATAAGATGATGTCCTTCAACGGGATGCAACAAATGTGCAGCTACTGTATAATTAAATCTTCCTTCTTCTTTCTTTGATGCTCTGATTTTCTTGTAAAAGATAGTTTGTTTTTCTTACTTAACCAATAAAGACTTTCTGCATACTTAGTGCATTTTGTGAAACCTCCCATGTGGATCTGTGTTTTTTATGTCTATGCGATGAAAAGGCAGCCTGGAACATATTATGAATTTATTACAAAACCCAGAGGGGTAGTATGAAAACACAGGGGTGGAATCCAAAGCAGGTGCAGGTGCAATGAACACCGATCTATCTCTAAGATAATTATTTGTACTGTGCATTAAAGCTATAGAACTAAGAATGGAATCAAAGAAAGTTGAGAGATATACCAGGGAAAATTGAAAATAGTCCCTCCTTTAAGTTTGCTTTAATCATCCGGATAAGAAAACAAAGTGGAAATCAAATCCTTCAATATTTTTCCAGGTATTTGTAATAATTCTTCCTTTAAAGCCATATGCAGAATCTATCCTGAACGTGCTTTAATAATTTTATAACCAGTGACAAATAGACTTATAGCTGCAATTCTGATAAAAATCAGCTATTGCAGAGGGATAACCAATTTTACTGTGATCATTTATACTGGCACTCAATTAATACAGTGATCGGGGCTACATATGAATCTAGATAGACAGAGAAAGAGAGATCACTTTGGAATAGATTGCCCCGGCCGTTACTTGGCAATGGAAAGGAGTAAGAGAATAAGCCCCTCTCACTCCCCTGTTTGTCCCTGTTCAAATTATGACTACGGCTGTGGTGGGAAAAGCAAGAGGTAGTTACCTATTACTCATCCCTGTGAACAAGTGGATGAGGAAGTGGCAGAGGAGGAAGGACAGTAGGATCAGCTGTCTCCATCCTCCCTTTGGTGCAGGAAAAGAACTGAAATAGTTAATCCCTCATTCCACAAAGCAAAGAGGGAGCAGGGGAGGAACTCAGACTCTCCTATGACTATGTGCCTGTGGCAAAAAATAATTTAGTCTCCTATGAGCTAGGCTGTAAGGTTAGCTGTAATATTTTGGTCTAATTTTGGTTGTTGGGTTTTGTGTGAAGGGCTTGGGTGGTGGTGGTGGCCTATGATATTCAGGAGGCTGAACTAGGGTCCCTTCTCACCTTAAACTCTATGGGCAGGTCTTCACTACCCGCCGGATCGACAGGTAGAGATCGATCTATCAGGGATCAATTTATTGCGTCTTGTCTAGACGCGGATAAATCGATCCCCAAACGCACTCCCCATCAACTCCAGAACTCCAGCTTGAGAAAAGTGAAGGCGGAGTCAACGGGGGAGCAGCAGCGGTCAGCTCCCCACTGTCCTCACAGCCAGATAAGTCAACCTAAGACACACCAACTTCAGCTATGCTATTCGCTTAGCTGAAGTTGCGTATCTTAGGTCGACCCCCCACTCCCAGTATAGACCAGAGCTATGACTCTGTGATTCAGTCACAATGTGTTCCTGCTCCTGGGGCAGTGTAACTACATGCCACCCCTTACTCAGAGTAAATCATTGAGTTACAATTTCAGCAAGCTAATATGAGGCATAACCATCCCAAGCACCTAGACACACACACACACACACACACCCAATGGTCAGAGACTGACCAAGATCTGTATCTTTTGCTATAGCTATAATTGCTCCTTACCCCAAAGCCTAAATTGTGAACTATGTATTTCACATACAGATATTTAACCACATACTGAAGAGGAAAATGAGCGTGAATGAAGCCCCTAAGGACAGCAGAAGCCTGTAGATGACAAAAGTAATGGAATTTAATCTGGCAAAACTAGGAAAAGACAGATGTGAGACGAAGCCAGAACACTAGGAAAGGGATAGCACATACGTGCCATCTGTAACTAGGAGCTAGTATACTGATAAGTGCAAAGAGATTCATTGCTTAAAAGACAAATGTTACAAATGGAGAACATGGTCCTCAGTAAAATTCTCTTTCTAGAGATCATATGGCAACACTGTATTGTAAATTTACAATTGCATTCAAGTTCTTCCCTCACAACACCAATTTTGTCACTACTAAAAATGTAACACTGAAATTTAATTGCTTTTCTTATCCAAACAGATTTAGAAATGGAGGCAGAGATGTAAAACTCTTTTTTGTAAAAGTGTTGAAATGTATTTTAATTTTGCCTTCTGATACCAGCTTAATGTAAGCGCCATGAAAGAAAAAACGCAGACTGTTACTTTGGAAACCGACATAGACTTATCACTGCATGTTCAATTCAATACCCATTAATGCTTATACATATGGTATTAATTCTGCGTTAATTCTGTCAAAAGTGATATCATGCTTAGAACTTCCAAATTATGACATCACTAAAACAACTTTGCTCTTCATGGGTTTGGAATATGTCTGTGCCAGAATTGGCTTGAATTTATTCACCCAGCCTATTCTGACAAGTTAAGTTTAATTAGTTCATGCCCTCATAATGAACAGGAGACTATGTTTTTGAAGATTTGCCAAAATAGTTTCTATTCTCTTCCACTTAAGTGCCAAACGCTTGCACTTCTCTATGCTATTTATACCTTTGCCTATAATTACTGGTCCCTAAGGTGTGATTGTCCTATTTCATAAGAGTTTGTGCAGCTGCCAACATGAAGATGTAAATAAATTGTAATACCGTTGCTATGAGGTGTAAAAATCCCACAGCTCATATCCAGACCCTTGTATAATAAACTGAAGTAAACATTCCATTTCCTGTAAGTGATTGTGGTTTGTGACTAGATTTAAAAGGCAGTGCAGTAAATCATCACTTATTTAATGACTTGGTGAAAACAAACCCATATAAGCATGAAACGAAAAGCTGTATTTACAAACATTTTTGTCCTTAAAAAAGGAAAAAATATTTGTACACAAAGGTGCCTAAACCTCTACTATTGAATAGAATAGGAAGCTGGTTACATTTAAATTTACTGGACCAGAACTTGGGGTGTGGCTTCATCACACAAAACACAGGTCAGTGGGAATCTGCACAAAGGACGGACTTAAAGATCACCTTTGCACTATCCTGACCCCACTGCAACCTCTGTGTATGGCTGGGTTCCTCAAACCCAGTTAGAAAACTGTTTTTACATATTCAAGTCTACAATAGGCCAAAATCCACAGCTGAGTATGGGCATGATGAAGGTACATCCTGACCATGCCCTCTTTTTCCTTCCAAACAACAAGCGGAAGGTGAGGCTCTTAAGGAGCCCATGCTGTTTCTGTGGCACCAGAGCGTCACTCTTGTACAAGGGTGACCTTCTGTAAGCCAGTTAAACTTGCATAAGGGCCAGATTATGTCAGTGGTTTGGGGCAATCCATACTGGAGACTCTGACTCACTACTTTTCTTCAGCTGGTCTATTTAGCCAGTCATTATATCATTACCTTCTCCCTGTCCAACTTGTTCTACCACATGCCCATGACCAGTCTGCAGCTTTATTGCTTCACTTGGTATCCAACGTAATGAAGTTAATCAAGATGGGCTCTTTCAGCATTGTTAAGGTGCCTGTATCGTGGAAGCTCAGTATAAAAGAGCAACTATTACCTTTTAACACACAAGTTTGATACATATATGGATAGATGAGTTAAACAGCGTGTTAGGGAGGTGAAGTGAGAGAGATGGAATATATGATGGTGTTGTGTGAAACCATAAATGTTTTCTAACTATGGACACAAAATTCATGATTAGTGACTCTATGAGGGAGTTAAGCAGGTCAATCCAAAGAAGTGTCAAAAAAACCTATATATCACACTGCATCATCATCTATTTTATGTTACGTGTCACAAAGAAAGTGGTTATGTTTTAGCGTTTTAAGAATTTTATTACTATAATTTTAAGTCTCTGACTATGAAACTGTATTGCCTTCCTGTCATGAATCCAACTGTACAGGACTCAGAGGGAGGAGAAATATAGCTAATAGCTTATCCTGGGGGGCAGTGCTATCTAGTGTATAAGACACTGGATGGGGAGTCAGAAGATGTGTGTTCTAATCAGAGCTCTGACATTGACCTGCTGTATGACCTTGGAGAAGTTACTGCACCTCTCTGTGCCTTTGTTCTCTTACTCTTCATCTATCTCACTATTTTTCCAGTAAGTTCTTCAGTACAGGGATTGTCTTTCATTAGGTCTTTCATTGGTCTTGCCTCAATGTGGCGGGAGGAGAAGGGAAGGCTGACAGGGGCTTGCACAATGAGATCTCAATCTTGGTTGGAGCCTCTAGATGCTATTGTAATATAAATATTGCAAAGCCCCTAAAATATCAATATTAGTATTGATTTTAGGGTTGAAGATCTCACATCCTACCAGGGCTTAGATAAACAAATGCATTATCCTATTGAAAGAGGAGAATTCCCAGCCTACAATGATATAAACTTTTTCTGGTCCAAATGAACTGGTCATTTGTCCAGGACTGAACATTACATGTCCTGGGAAGCTGTTCAATGTAATTTGGGTATGTAAGTGTAGATAGCAATGTCATGTTTGTGAGGAAAGAAAGAAATACTTTTCTGGCAGGTTGTTTAAAAAAATGGCAGCTGTTTTAAATTGCCTGGGGGGCTGGATTGTTAAAAAAAGTCTCCATGGAGATGGATTAATGCCTGTGGGGTGATCAAAGGTGCAAGATGAATGGAATTTATCACCTCTTCACAATTTATTGCATAGAGAGTAACAGCACATGCTGTATGTAGTACATGTGTATAATAAGTGATGACATGGTTTGGTACAAAGGGTTTATGATTGATATGACTTTGGAATGAGTGCATTACTCATGAAAGACCAATATGTAAGTGAGTTATGCAGATCATCCAAAAGGAAGGTAAATAAACCTTTTCCTTCACACCACAGATTGGTGTATCTCCTTTAGCCATTATATTTTACAGGAAAATTATTCTAGAACTGACCCACCAAACTTAGAGAATCATAGATGTGCAGGGCTGAAAGGGACCTTTAGAGGTCCAGCCCCCTTCGTCCCCCCACCACATTGAGGCAAGACCAAGTAAACCTCGACCAACCCTGACAGGCGTTTGTCCAACCTGTTCTTAAAAAAACACTCCAGTGATGAGGATTTCACAGCCTCCCTTGGAAGTCTATTACAGAACTTAACTACCCTTATGGTTTAGAAAGTTTTTCCTAATATCTAACCTAAATCTTGCTTACTGCCAATTAATATCATTATTTCTTGTTCTTCCTTCAGTGGACATGGAGAACAATTGATCACCATTCTCTGTAAAACAGCCCTTAACATATTTAAAGACTCTTATCAGTTCCCCCCTCAGTTGTCTTTTCTCAAGACTAAACATGTTCAGTTGTTTTCTAAAGCTTTTTTCATTTTTGTTGCTCTTCTCTGGACTCTCTTTAGTTTGTCCACATCTTTCCTCAAGCACGGCACTCAGAACTGGACCCAGTATGCAGCTGAGGACTCACCAGTGACAAGTAGAGTGGGAGAATTACCTCCCTTGTCTTATATACAACACTCTTGTTAATGATATAAGCCTTTTCACACCTACCTTGCAATATTGACATATTACATTTATGATCACTATAACCTTCAGATCCTTTTCAGTAGTACTATCACCTAGACAGTTATTCTTCATTTTGTAGTTGTATATTTGTTTTTTCCTTCCTAAGGGAAGTAATCTGCACCTGCCTTTATTGAATTATCATCTTCAGATTCACTTCTCCAATTTGTCAAGGTCAATTTGAATTATAATCCTGTCCTCCAAAGTGCTTGCAACTCCTCCTAGTTTGGGGTCACCCACAAATTTTAGAAGCATACTCTCCCCTATTGTTCTCTAGGTGCTTGCAAATTGATTGTTTCAGTATCTTTCCAGACATTCTCTTACTGGTTTCCTGTTTCTAATTCACTTAAACAATTTCTTGGCCTTTGGTGTTTATTTGTTTTGTCTATGGTTACCTGCCTTTCACAATACCTCTTAACCCTCCTAATATCCATTTTACCTGCCATAACATATGGTCCTTTCTATTAGTTTCACTTGTGCTGGATTACTATTTAATGGAGGCTACCAGTTTGACTTGAATAGCCTCTTGAACTTTACCATCTAGCTATATTGACTTTTAATTGCCTTCCTATTTTCTGTTTTGTTTAGGTGCATTCACGCCTTCTATGATTCTTATGGGATGCCCATGCAGCCTTCATGCTGAGTCTAAGGATTTTAATTTCCTCACTTTTGACTTTAGGGTCTAGCTAACTTATTTTTTTAAAATCTCCCTATCAAAAGTTTAGTGTCACAATGATGTGTTTGGTACAATTGCTCCCTTTAGGATGTTGAACTTATTTATATTGTGGTCAGTATTAATAAGTGGCTCAGCCATAGTTACTTCTTGAAACAACGCATGTGTTACATAGAGCTAAGAATAGCTTCTCCTCTTGTGTCCTATAGAACTTGCTGGTACAAGAACAAATAGTTGAAAAGGGTAAGAAGTTGTTTCTCTAAACCTTGCCCTGCAGGGGATGAGTTTTTACACAGTTATCTGAAGTGTCCCCATTTTACTATTTTATTAGACTGTTACCTTTTTTATGTCCTTCAACATTGTGCACTTAACATTAGAGCTGATGGAAAAATAGAATTTCCATCCTGTGGGAAATATCACTATTATTATTTATCAATATTCTGATGTGCCATTTCTGACCTAATTGATATTCCAACTTTTCAATCCAAAATTTTTTGCAGAACAAAAAGCTCCCAAAAATATTAGACTTTTTTCATGATGAAAACACTGATGTGCAATTCCTGACCAGCTGTCCTCAATATCTTTTTCATGATTCGGTGGCCAGCAGCATAACACTACTAGTATATCTGTATTCTTCTAAGTTGGGATTTCTAGCTATACAGATTTCAGTGAATGGTCTTCTCTGCACTGAAATGTTATTTCATTAGATTTTATGGAATAATTGGAGGACAGTGAGTGCCTCGCTCCTATAAACTATTCTGGCCTTGCAACAATTTAAAGCCAGTACTCTATATATTTTTGTCATATCATTATGTTTCTGAAATTCCTGTTATGTCAAGGTTCTCTGGTAGGAATTCCACTTCATTTATTTTTGCTTTTAAGTTTCTTGAATTGATATATAAAAAGTACAGTTTTCATTTTTGGCTGTGTGACCTTATCTGACACTAATGTATTAGTGTACAAACAGCCAATTAGACAGTAAGCTGAGCATGTGTGCATGAAAATAACTGATTTGTATCCATAATCATAGTAACCAAATGTCCTCATTAGGGACACAATAAGTTAATGCATTTTTTAGTTGTGTTCCTGGGTTTCAGCAGTTTTAATTATTTATAGCCATCTCTGTGGTACTTATCACCTTAATATCTGAGTCCCTCTGGAAGATGAGGCTTTCAATGTCCACAGCACCAGAATCTCTGTTTTTAAGGACTTGACTGAAAGTTGAGAAACCTGAAGAAGCAAAACTTCAAACAAGCATGTCCAAACTATTGATATTCTGTCAGCCATAATTTACAGTGCTTGGTGGTTCTGGCAAATGAGGATTTTCCTGTGGAGTTTAGTGCTGTGATTTCACATGCCTTAACAGACATGCTAAATCAAAATGCATCATCACTTATACATTATGACATTTCTCTATGAACAGGATAAACTTGAAAGGCCAGATTTTGAAATGGAATAAAGTAGGTTGGCTCCATAGAAGTCAACGGCTCTAGTGATGTAAATGGAGCTACACCCATTTATGTCAGCTAAATATCTGGCCCACAAGGCCTCACGCATTATCTGGTGGCAAAAGTGTACTATTAACTTCTTCACATTTTAAAAATTCAGATATATTTCTGACTAATCACAAGCCCAACATAGGGATTTTGATGCAGGCATCTGTCTCTTGTTACTGCTACTGCTTGGTCCATTCAGAATACGCATCCTGAGATACAACATTTAATTCTAAATCCAGGTTTCAAACACCCCATTTCAGGAAGGTTTTTATCCAAGATGATGCTTCAGCCCATAATACAGATACTGTAATATTCAGGTATAGGTTCATATTATTCATAGGTTCTAAGGCTAGAAGGGACCACTGTAATCATCTAGTCTGACATCCTATGTAACATAAGCATAGAATTTCCCCAAAATGTTTCTTGTTTGTACTACAGCATATCATTTAGAAAAATATCCAGTCTTGATTTAAAATGTTCTAGTAATGAAGAATCCATCCATTATCGACACTTTACCCCTAATAACAAATAAGAAAATAAAAATAACAAAAATAGTAATTTTTTTAAATGGTGTAATTGGCTTTTGATTTGGGCCCACTTTTACAAGATAGTTTGGGAAGCCAGAAAATGAAATTTAGTCTGAGGATGGTGGAAATATCAGGTGAAAATGCTAACACAGATTTTTGGATATGGTTTAAGCTGTGCCAAGGAGGAAATGGAAAATAAAGAGACTCTTGGAAAATGAAGAAGTTTTGACTGACAATCAGGACTCTGGCCAAGAGACCCTGAATTTCCTTCAAAGACTGTTGCCAGCTCACCTCACTGAGGACAAGTGGAAACAAACCAAATAAGTTTATCAAACTATCTCAGTGACAGAACCTGTAATTAATAAATACATAATATGCAAATAAATTAATTAAATGAAAGCATGTGTTTATAGTTTAACTTTTTAATTAAAGAGCCCAAGTATAGAGAAAAGCTGGCAATTTCGACCTTATTCTCAGTTAGTGTAAGTCTTCTTTACATTGCTCTGACAATAATAAAGGGACCTTAAAGGGTCTGTCTAGCCAGCATTTTAGAGCAAGCCTTCCAGCCCAGGTTGACAGATTTGGGGTAACAGGGCTCATGTTAGTACTTTAAGAATAACTGTATAAACAGCATTTTGAAGTTGTAGCTTGGGCTGATGCTCAGGCTTGGAAGATGGGTATACTTCAAAGCATGCGCTCCAGCCCAAGCTGCAGCTTCAAAGCACTGCCTGTACAGTAGTTTTTAGGGCACTCACACATGCCCCACTAGCCGAAGTCTGTTGACAGTGAGCTGGGAGGCTGGCTCTAACATGGTGTGTAGACATATTCAGAATGACCTTGTGGTTAAGTTTATATAACAAAGCAGTTAATTTTCCTGATGTTTTCTCTTCTGGGATACCAAAGAGGGTCACCAAATGTGAGTCACAAGTTATTCGTGCATGTTACTTGGCAAAACCACAGGTGTGTAAAATCCTGACCTCACTGAAGTCAATGGAAGTTTGGCCATTGACTTCACTGAGGCACCATTTCACCCTAGATATCAATGTGTGTCCTGTTTTGTGTTTCCTTTTATTGAAAAGGAGCCCTCCTGTTATAGTTGCTAGATTGTATAAAGGGTAGATATGTATCAACAATGTTTTTATTTAATTGTTGATAGCTATCATTCTACAATGTCAAGTGAAAACCTGACTAAAAGCTTAACATCCCCCATTGAATGAAATATTTTGAAAACAGAAAATTGGGTTTTCAACTAAACATTTTTTTTTTGTGGAGAGTGTCTGATCTCACAAATTTGAGTTTTTTTATTAGAAATCCCAAACCTTGCAAAACCCCAATTTTTAAAATATTTTTGTGGCAGTTTTTCACTGCAAATTTTTTGGTTTTGGGTCCCCAAAAAATTCATTTTTCTGATACCAATATTTTCAATTTTTTGACAATGAGTCTAAATTTTGTACAGAGGTAAACAAGGGAGGGATTTTCCAACCAGCTCTGTCACTATCCATAGTGTTTCTATGAACCTGATACAGTACTTACTTTATCATCAGAAATTATACTAAGTGCAATACATCAGACATGCTGCATCACAGATTTAGCAACTTGTATTTTATGACACATGTTGACACATCCAACCAGAATATTCCCAGGTCAAGATAAAATTTAAGTCAGTTAGGATTATGGCTAAAGAGAGATAAATTATTTCAGATAATATTATTAGAACAATGTAGCTATCAGAACACTGAATGTTTGAAAATTTGGAAATTCCATCTTAAGAATTTGTTAATAAAATGCTCAAGAATTCCATTGCCCAAACCACTGGATGTCATCCACTGATGTAGAAACTAGTCTATTAAAACTAATATAATTACTTGTTAATCAACTCCCCTAGTTCATCTAACTGCTACAGGTAGGGTCACGGTCACAGCTTCCCTCTCTAGTTTATTTCTAGAGAATGAGGTTCCTTGTGGTCGAGACCATTATTGGAACAGTGCATGGGGTGAGGCTGGACAATAACATTAATGTATGTGGACACTTAGTTCTTCAAACCTATGTTAGGAGGGAGAATAAGATACTTAGAGTGGTGTTCGTCTTCTTCACAGAAAAGGTACATGAGCTAGAGTGGCCTTTATTCTGGTTCTGCTGCACTGCCTTTGTTTCAGAAGCACCCAAGGATCAAATAGGACTCACAGATGGTGAACTTTGGTTACAAAAGATGGGTATGTCCCTTCAATCAAAGGTGCTTTTTCATATATGGTGATTATGATCTAATGGGCATAATAGAAACCTGATCATTCACATAACTGAAATGTCATAGATGAGTATAATTTATAGATCAGTATAACGTATATAGAATTAGAAAGTGCAAAAGATGTGGAAAGTGCCATTCTGTAATTGGAGCCTTTGAGTGTTACCATAATATAAATATCTAATAATAATTATGACAAAAGACAAACACTATGGCAAGATATGCCATAGAAATATCTCTAAATAAATAAAAAACATTTTTTAATTTGTATGTATGTATTTCATTTTGTATAAATCTACATTCCTTTTCAAGAACATCAGAATTAAAAAATTGTTAGAAACCCAGTAAATGCAGAGTCAAGTTTGTACTTCTCAAAACAACCTGACTTCTACCTCACAGGGATGCCTTGAAAAAAAAATCAGACACAGACAGTTACTTACCTGTACTGTAACTGTTGTTCTTCAAGATGTAGGTGGAGACATGTATTCCAACATATTAAAGGCAAAGAACTTTGCTTAGCAGTACCCTTCTGGCCCTTGGAGCCCCACAGCTATATAAAGGCAGCAATGCCACAACCCCCCTCAGTTCCTTCACACCAGAATCTAAGATTGAAGATTCTGATGTTGAGGGGCTAGAGGGTGGGTTGTAGAATACACACCTGCACTCACATTTCAAAGAACAAGAGTTATAGCACAGGCAAATAACAGTCTTCGGTGGCTGCAAATGTGTATTTTACTCAGGTGATTCACCAGCAGTAGAGATGGGGCTCAGAGTTTACTTACACAATGACTGCAAAACTGCCTTCTCGAAGTTTGCATCTGGCCTAGCTGCCACAGTAACAGCATAATGTTTGGTTAAAGTATTTACAGAAGACCATGTAACAGCCCTGCAAATGTCACTGAGGCCCTCATCAAATCAACCCATAGCTTCTATGGGGACATGGTCTGGAAACTGTCTGCGCAGAGACTGGCTGATCTTTCTTCCAATCTGTGTAAGAGACAAAAAAGCTGAGGTGATGAACAAAATGGTTTAGTCCTTTCCAGATAGAACACTAGGCACTGCCAGACATCTAATGTATGAAGACACTGTTCATCTACATTTGAGTGTGGCTTTGGAAAGAATACAACTAAGATAACAACCAGCTTAAGGTGAAACTGTGAAACCACTTTGGACAAAAACTTTGGATGTGGCCTCAAAGACACTTTGTCTTTGGAGAACTGTATATATGGAGGCCGTGCTATTAGGGCCTGCATTTCGCTGACTCTTCTTGCGGATCTTATAACAACAAGAACAGCTGTCTTTTGTGAAAGGAAAGCCAACGAGTAAGTTGCTAGTGGCTCCAATGGGGAACCCATCAGAGTGCCAAGACAGTACACATTTACACTGTTTCCTTCACAGTTGGAAACAGACAATACATATCTGAAATCTCACTATCATGGAGTTTGTGAAAACTGACTTTGCTTGGACCAGGGGATGGAATGCCAAGATTGCCACCAAGTAACTCTCCATGAGCTAACAGCCAGATCTGAGGATTTCAAATGTAACACATAATCCAAAATGTACTAAGCATCAGTTGAATACCCTCAGATATTGACCAAACCAAAAAATGCTTCCACTTGGCCAAACAGGTAGTCCTAGTAGATGGTTTTCTATTAAGTAGGACCCTCCAATCTGCTTCCAAACATTGCCCTTCCTCTTTATCTTCTTCTTGTAGTCCGTCGATTCAACAATGACATTTTCATGTTCTCTCTTTTTGTGGATTCTAGAGTGACTCTGAAGTCCAAAGCGTGATGCACATGCTGTGAGCAGATTGGGAAAAGTCATTATGAGTCTCTTGGTAGCTACCACACTTTTCTCTTGTGGCTAACAGTCAATTTTTTCTATTCTCTTCAAAAGCCTGAAAAGCTGTAAGTGTTGTGTGTTGCCATGCTGATCTATTTAACACAGCTGTCTCAAGATCATCTGGTTTTATTGTACCAAAGTCTATGCTGTTCTTGATGCTGTCCTTGTAGTGCTCTGGGCAGCCTTGATTTCGGTGTCCTTGTGCCAATTCTCCATTGAACATTTTTCTGGGGCATCGATGTCCGAATGATATGTCCAACCCAGTGTAGTTGGGCTTTTATCGGCATAGCCTTGATGCTTATGGCATTTGACTTTTGGAGAACCTCCAAGTTGGTAATTTTGTCTTGTCCGTGGATCACCATAATGGTGCACAGAGACTGCATATGCAAGGCCTCTGGATGTTTGATATGCCATTTGTATGGTGTCCAGGTCTCACAGCCGTAGAGGAACGATATGAGCACAAAAGCTCCCTATCTAAACATGTACCATCTCCACCATGAAGTGCAGACTGCTCAGCACTGGATGCGCAACATTGCTGTGGTATTGAGTCAGTATGTCAGGAAGGAGAGGAAGAGATCTGGGAGGTCAAATAGACTGAAAAGGGTGGAGAGAACCAAAACTATCTTGACCAACTGCCGCAGTAATAATCAGTTTGGCATGGTCCAACTTATGTTTGAGGATAACCCGAGAGGCAAGAGGAATAGGAGGAAAGGCATACATTAGGACCACTCCCAATTCAGATGGAAGGCATTGGTTAAAGGCCCTGCACTGAGTCCTGCTCAAGAACAAAATTGACAGCACTTCTTGTTGTCTTTTGTTGCAAACAATCAACTGTCTGGATGCCCCAGTCTCTGAAGATTGACCTCACCACACTGATCTTCAGAGGCCATTCATGATTCTCAGATAAAGTTCTGCTGAGATGATCAATCATCTGGTTTTGAGAGTGGTTGTGGGCATGATGAATTGTTTGATGCAAAAGTGCCAAAACTTTACTGAATCCTGACAAAGCTGGTTAGAGCAGACTCCTCCCTACTTGTTCACATAATACATTGCAGAGGTTTTGTCAATAAGTATGTGAACTGCTGTTCCCCCATATATTATCCCAGAAGGCTAAGCAAATATTATAAATGGCTTGAAGCTAAAATAAGTTGACATGAAAAAATGCTTCCTGTTCCAACTACACACCCTGAACTTTTAATGTCCATAGATTGCACTCCCCAACCTGTTGTGGAGATATTGGTAACTACAGTCCTGGTCAGCAGAGTATGGGCAAAGGGAACACCCTGACATACATTCCTCTGTTCCACCCACCATTTTAGAGTGTCCAGTATCTCTAGAGACAGTTGGACAAGCCTGTTCATGACTGACTTGGGCAACAGACCAATTTCAACCATGACTGAAGATGACAAAGACTCAGTCTCCCATGCTAGACTATGTAAGTGTATGAGGCCATATGGCCTCGTAACTTCAGGTATACATAGACCACTCAAGGTTGAGATTGGAGGTCCAAACACAGGTGTTGAATTGTCTGGAATTGGACATGGGGGAGAAAGGCCCTCAAATTCATAGAGTCTAGTAGGACCCCAATGAACTCAATTTTTTTAGTTTGAATCAGTATTGACTTGTTTTGTTCAAAAATCAACCCCAGTCGATCAAAGAGATCCAGTGTGAAATGGACATGACTAAGGATTTGTTCTTCAGATTTGCCCCTCACAAATCAGATATGGGAAGAAATGAATTCCTTTCCTCCTGAGATAGGCTGCTACCACCATCATGTATTTGGTAAAGATGTGTGTGTGCGAGGGGAGAGGGGGTGACAGATAAAAGGGAAGAACTGTGTACTGATAATGTTGACTGGCAACTAGGAATCTCAGAAACCTCCTGTGACACGAGAGAATAGCTACATGGAAGTAAGCATCTTGGAGACAGTAAAAAGACGGTTACTCACCTTTGTAACTGTTGTTCTTCAAGATGTGTTGCTCATATCCATTTCAGTTAGGTGTGCGCGCACTGCGTGCACGTTCGTCGGAAGATTTTTACCCTAGCAACACTCGGTGGGCCGGCAGGGCGCCCCCTGGAGTGGCGCCACTATGGCGCCTGATATATACCCCTGCCGGTCCATCCGTCCCTCAGTTCCTTCTTGCTGGCTACTCCGACAGTGGGGAAGGAGGGTGGGTTTGGAATGGATATGAGCAACACATCTCGAAGAACAACAGTTACAAAGGTGAGTAACCGTCTCTTCTTCTTCAAATGCTTGCTCATATCCATTCCAGTTGGGTGATTCCCAAGCCTTACCTAGGCGAAGGGGTCGGAGTGAGACATTGTGGAATGTAAGACCGCTGAGCCAAAGGCAGCATCGTCTCTGGACTGCTGGACCAATGCGTAGTGCAATGCAAAGGTGTGGATGGAAGACCAGGTAGCCACGCGGCATATTTCCTGGATGGGAACATGGGCCAAGAACACGGCCGATGAGGCTTGAGCCCGAGTAGAATGGGCGATGAGATGGCCGGTCGGAACGTGAGCCAAGTCATAGCATGCCCGAATACAGGATGTCACCCAAGATGAAATTCGTTGGGAAGAGATTGGCATGCCCTTCACGCACTCTGCCACCGCTACAAATAGCTGGGGCGAACGTCGGAAGGGTTTGGTCCTCTCAATATAAAAGGCGAGAGCCCTGCGGACATCCAGAGTATTCAGCTGTTGCTCCCGATGCGATGAATGGGGCTTCGGAAAAAAGACTGGTAGAAAGATGTCCTGATTAACGTGGAAGGCAGAGACCACCTTAGGGAGGAATGCCAGGTGCGGTCGCAGCTGTACCTTGTCCTTGTGGAATACCGTATATGGGGGATCCACAGTCAATGCTCGAATTTCTGAGACTCGCCTAACCGAGGTGATAGCGACGAGGAAGGCTGTCTTCCAGGACAGGTACAGCAGCGAGCATGCGGCCAGAGGCTCAAAGGAGGGACCCATGAGCCTAGATAATACGAGGTTTAGATCCCAGGTAGGGGCTGGGCATTTGACCTGAGAGTAGAGTCCCTCCAAGCCTTTGAGGAATCTGGAAACTATGGGGTGAGAAAAAATGGAACTGCCGGTTTCCCCAGGATGGAAGGTGGAAATAGCTGCAAGATGCACCCTGATAGAAGAGATTGCCAGGCTCTGCTCTTTGAGGGACCATAAATAGTCCAAGATAATGGGACTTACCCTGTGGGGTAAGGTCATGCTGGGCGCAACAGTGAGAGAAGCGCTTCCATTTAGTGAGATATGTCTTTCGCATGGAAGGCTTTCTGCTTCCCAGCAGCATTTGTTGCACTGAGGTGGAACAATGCAACTCCGATTGGCTCAGCCAGACAGCAGCCATGCTGTCAGATGAAGGGACTGCAGGCCTGGGTGGTGAAGCCTGCCGAAGTCCTGCATTATGAGGTCCAGGCAGAGTGGCAGGGGAATCGGGTCTGTCAGAGAAAGTTCGAGCAGCAGGGTGTACCAGTGCTGTCTCAGCCATGCCAGAGCGATCAGCATTAGGAGGGCTCTGTCCCTGCGGAGCTTGAATAGAACTTGGTGGACGAGAGGAAATGGTGGGAAGGCATAAAATAGGTGACCTTTCCACAGAATTAGGAATGCGTCCGAGAGGGAGCCCGGGGAGCGACCTTGCAGGGAGCAGAACAGCTGGCATTTCCTGTTTACTCTGGAGGCAAAAAGGTCTATGTGGGGAAAGCCCCACCTCCGGAAAACAGAATGGAGAATGTCCGGACGGATGGACCACTCATGCGACAGGAAGGATCTGCTCAGTTGATCTGCGAGAGTGTTCCGGACTCCTGAGAGAAAAGAGGCTACCAGGTCTATTGAGTGGGCTATGCAAAAGTCCCACAGTTGGATTGCCTCCCGACAAAGGAGGGAGGACCGTGTCCCTCCCTGTTTGTTTATGTAATATATGGCCTTTGTGTTGTCTGTGAACACTGTAACACAACGGCCCTGTAGATGGCGTTGGAACGCTCGGCACGCCAGCTGGACTGCTCTCAATTCTCAGACATTGATGTGTAACATCAACTCCCGGGACGACCAAAGCCCTTGAGTGCGAAGGTGCCCTAGGTGAGCACCCCAGCCCAGAGATGACGCGTCCGTTGTCAGGGACGTGGAGGGCTACGGTGGATGGAATGGCAGACCTGCACACACACCAGGGATGACATTCGCCACCAGTCAAGGGAGTCCAGAACACTTGGTGGAATTGTGAGTATAATGTCTATGGTGTCCCTGCCCGGACGATAGGTTGAGGTGAGCCAAGTTTGGAGAGGATGCATTCGCAGTCTGGCGTGCTTTGTGACGAATGTGCATACAGCCATGTGACTGAGGAGGCCAAGGCAAGTGCAGGCAGAGGTTGTTGGGAAGCTCTGAAGTCTTTGTACAAGGGAGACTATAGCCTGAAAACGATGTGGGGGCAAACTGGCCGTCGCAAGGTTGGAGTCCAGCATGGCCCCGATAAACTCTATCCTCTGCGTAGGCACCAGAGTGGACTTTTCTAAATTGATTATCAGGCCTAGACACATGAACAGGTCCTTGATGATGGTCACATGACTGATGACTTGTGCATCGGAGGCCCCTCGAATAAGCCAGTCATCGAGGTAAGGAAAGATAGGTATTCGACAACGCTGTAGGGAAGCTGCGACGACTGCCATACACTTCGTGAAGACCCGAGGGGCCGAGGAAAGGCCAAAGGGAAGAACAGTAAACTGATAATGTCGATGATTTACCACAAAGCGTAGATACCGTCTGTGTGGGGGGTAAATTGCAATGTGAAAATATGCATCCTTCGTGTCGAGAGCGGCGTACCAATCTCCAGGATCCAGGGAAGGAATGATGGTTCCCAGGGATACCATGCGGAACTTGAACTTTTTCATGAATTTGTTCAGTCCCCGCAGGTCTAGGATAGGCCGGAGGCCCCCTTTTGCCTTGGGGATTAGGAAATATCAGGAATAAAACCCCTTGCCCCTTAACTCCTCCAGTACCTCCTCTATGGCTCCAATTGTAAGGAGTCTCTGAACCTCCTGGAGGAGGAGTTGCTCATGAGAGGGGTCCCTGAAAAGGGACGAGGAGGGGGAGTGGAAGGGAGGAGGTGAAACAAACTGAAGATGGTATCCAAGTTCCACCGTGCATAGAACCAACGATCTGAAGTTAATTGGGATCATGCAGGGAGGAACAGGGAAAGGTGGTTGTAGAACTGAAAGGGATCCTGGGAGGCAATTGGTACACTGCTCTCGGGCGCACCCTCAAGAGTTTGATTTGGGTCCCGCTGTTGGTTTGGTGGGACCGGACCTGGTACCCCCTTGAGGTCCAGACTGACATCTGCGGTTGGTACGACCTCGTCTTTTGGCAAAGTCTTGCCTTGGCCTAGGCGGGGGGTAAGGGCGCTGAGGTTGGGAGCTGAATGACCATCTTTGAGTCTGTGGCACATGCATTCCCAGCGAACGCATAATTACACGGTTGTCCTTTAGACTCTGCAGCCTGGGGTCCGTCTTTTGTGAGAACAAGCCCTGTCCATCAAATGGCAAGTGTCAAAGTTAGACTCAGGACTCACAGTTTGTCAGACCACTCTGTTTTATTAGCACAGCGCTCTGCTAATACACCCAGATAATGTGAGCGGCCATGCAAGACCCAAACAGTCTTATTTATACAGATAAAAGAGCGTCTGATTTAAAGAGATAGCCCCCTTTAAACCCCAAGTTCCAGCAACTATCACACACCTGTAAAAGGAGACAATTTAGGGTGGGAGCATATAAACAGCCTATTTGCCTTGTGGCCTTTGTACTCACACTTTGTAGGAAAATATTAGAAAGAAAATAGGAGTTAGCAGGAAAAGATGTTTCCTCCATAGCTGGGAAAAACAAAAGACCTAGAGTACACAATTCCCGCCCCTGGGGACTTTTTTAAAATCCAGTTTCTGATTGGTCCTTGGTCAGGTGTTTGGTTCCCTTTGTTCCCCTTTACAGCCAAAAGAATTAACCCTTACCTTACCTATCTACTTTTATGACGGGTGAAAAAAACTGAAGATGGTATCCAAGCTTCCACTGTGCATAGGACCCAATGATCTGAAGCTAACTGGGACACGCAGGGAGTAACGGGGAAAGGCGGTTGTAGAACTGAAAGGGATCCTGGGAGGCAATTGGTACATGCTCTCGGGCGCACCCTCAAAGTTTGATTTTGGGTCCCGCTGTTGGTTTTGGTGGGACCGGAATTGTTACCCCCTTGAGGCCCAGACTGACGTCTGCGGTTGGTACGACCTCGTCTCCTGGTCGATCTAAGGCTAATACTTCACCAATTGCCCTTAAATGGTGCAATTGTTCTATGTTAATGTCTGTATTCCTGACACCTGGATTGCAGCATTCCAACAATTTTGCTTAAAGGTACAGACAGCATTTCTTTAATCCTTTCTATTTTCACAATATAATTCATTCTACTTTCATACAAGTCTTCTATGGTATGCTGAAGTTCAGGTGGCAGTCCTGACATTTGCAGTCATGATATACATCGCATGGTTATTCCAGAGGCGACCGTTCTAGCCGCCGAATCAGCGGCATCTAGCAAGGCCTGTAGGGAGGTCCGTGCAACTCTCTTCCCCTCCTCCAGGAGTGCTGTAAATTCCTGGCGGAAGTCCTGCACGACCAGCTCTGTAAACTTCCCTACCGCCTCCCAGGTGTGGTAGTTGTATCTACTCAGGAAGGCTTGTTGGTTCGCTACCCTGAGTTGGAGGCCTCCCGCAGAATAGATTTTCCGTCCCAACAAATCCATATGCCTGGCCTCCCTTGATTTAGGTGCAGGGGCTTGTTGGCCGTGGCACTCCTGTTCATTGACGGACTGTACAACCAATGAACAGGGATGAGGGTGCACATAGAGATACTCATATCCCTTGGAAGGCACCATGTACTTCCATTCGACCCCTCTGGCTGTGGGCGGGATGGATGCCGGGGATTGCCAGATGGTGTCTGCTCTAGCCTGGATCGAACGGATGAAGGGGACAGCCACTCTAGTTGGTGTCTCCGCAGACAAAATGCTTATCACCGGGTCCTCCACCTCTGGAACTTCCTCTACTGGTAAGTTAATATTCTGGGCAACACGCCGCAGAAGGTCCTGGTGTGACCTGAGGTCAATCGGAGGTGGGCCCGATGATGACGTTCCCACTACTGCCTCATCCGGAGAAGAGGAGGATGACAGCCCAGGGACGAGTGGGTCCTGCACTGACTCTTGATTCTGGGGGACCTCCGGAGCCGTAAGATCGTGCGGTTCCAGTGCGTGAGTACGGGTTTCCTCTGTACCAGCCGGGGAAGGTCTGCTCACAGTGGCCTCTAGCACGCGGTGTTCTGAGTGACTGGAGCGTGATGGGCCAGCCGGTTCCCCTTGGGCTTGATGATAATCCCAAGGTGTCCAAAAGGACCACTGATGAGGTCAGTGGTCCGGGCCATGGGTATGCGTATCTGAATCCCCATAGGAAGCTGTCATGGTATAATTCCCAAATCTGAACCTTAGCGTCCAAAATATGAGTACCAGCATGAATCCTCTAAGCTTTATTACCAGCTGAGATCCTGTAGTGCTGCCACCAATCAGGACTTAGGTTAGAGCGCCTGATAAGCTCTGGTCTCCCCCAAACCTTCCCTGGGGACCCCAAGACTCAGATTCCTTGAGTCTCACAACAAAGGGGAATAAACCATTTCCCTTCCACCTCCTTTCTTCCTCCCAGATTCTCCCCGCCCTGGGTACACAAGGAGAGATAGACAGATTCAAGCTCCATGAATCTAACACAAAGAGATAAACGCAGACAGCAGGTTTTCCCTCCCCCCTGTCTTCTTCCTCCCACCAATTCCCTGGTGAGTGCAGACTCCCTTCCCTGGAGTCTTACCCAAGATAACCAAAAGATCAATTAGATTATAAAAAAGAGGAAAACTTTAATAAAAGAAGGAAAAACATAAAAATTGTCTCTGTAATCAAGATGAAATATTACAGGGTCTTTTAGCTTATAGACATCCAGCAGAAATACAATTTAAGATACTTCCAGCAAATACACATCTGCAAATAAAGGAAAACAATTTAAAAGACTATAACCGCCTTTTTACTTACTCACTCTTCTGAATAGATAAGAGACTGTAGCAGGGAGATTGGCAGAAACCTGGTTGCACCTCTAGTCCTGTCCAGGATCCAGAGAGAACAAAGCCAAACCCAAAAACCACAAACAAAGGCTTCCCTCCCTTGAGATTTGAAAGTATCTTTTTTCCTGATTGGTCGTCTGGTCAGGTGTTGTTTGTTAACCCTTTCCAGGTGAAAGAGACATTAACCCTTAGCTATCTGTTTATGACAGAAGCACTGTCCGCATGGGATGAGACGGATGACGAGAAGGCCACGGAGGAGCTGAGGCTGATTGGATTGGGTCTCTGCGTCCATTCGATCCTTCTCTACGCGGTACTGGAGAATGGTACCGGGAGTCATATCGGTGCCGAGAGTGGGACCGGGACCTGCGATTAGCGCAGTGCCGGGAGATCGACCGGTGCCTTGAACCTCCGTGCCAAGATCGGCTGCGACGGGTACAGCAGTGCCGGGACCTGGACTGGTGCCGAGAGTACCAGGATGGCGACCGGGATCTCGAGCAGTGCCGCGAGTACGACTGGTACCGAGATGGAGAGCAGTACCGGGACTGCGTGCAGCGTCGGGATCGGGATCGATGGCGGGACTGAGAGTGCCTGAGAGACCTGGATCATGACCGGCAACGTCCGATGGTACCAGGTGAAGATGGCCTCATCATGGCGGGCTTGCCCAATGATTGAACAACCCGCACCGGCGGTGCCGGGGGCTGAGGCAGCTCGGGCTCCGTCAAAGCAATCAGTTCTCGTGCTGTGGAGAAGGTCTCCAGCGTGGAGGGCATGACAAGCTCAACCACGGCATGTGCTGGGGAGCTGATAGGCACTGGACTTGACAGCTCTTGTGAGACCGGAATCAACGGTGCAGAGGTCTTTGGTGCCACGGCAGTTGGTGGTGCCAGGTGGTCCGACTTGGTTGTATGCTCTGACTGCGGCGTAGATACAGGGGCCGCAGGAGTCTTATGCCTCTTGCTCCTTGGGGAGAGGGAGCGGTGCCAGGCAGAAGCTTGGGCTGGTGAAGGCTGGTGCCAAGGAGCCTTCACTGCAATCGTGCGCTCCAGTGTGGAGGAGGCACTTGTCCCTGGTGCCACAGTCGGTGCCGAAGATGGAGGAGTTAGAGCTGCCTCCATCAAAAGTTGCTTCAGGCGAATGTCTCGTTCCTTTTTTGTCTGGGGCTTGAAAGCCTTGCAGATTCAGCACTTGTCCGCGAGGTGGGATTCGCCCAAGCACTTTAAACAGGAGTCGTGAGGGTCTTCTGTGGGCATCGGCCTATGACAGGCCGCGCAGGGTTTGAAGCCCGGGGAACCGGGCATGGGCCCGGTACCGGGTGAGGAAAAGGGGCTAACCCCCGATCCTCTTTAACTATATATAATAACTACTACAAGAACTACTAAAACAGAACTAACTAGAACTATATACACAATAACTATATAAACGAGCGAATAGCTAGGGAGGTGGAGATCAGCTAAGCCACGCTCCACTGATCCAACGACTGACATGGGCAGTAAGAAGGAACTGAGGGACGGATGGGCCGGCAGGGGTATATATCAGGCGCCATAGCGGTGCCACTTCAGGGGGCGCCCTGCCGGCCCACCGAGAGTTGCTAGGATAAAAATCTTCTGATGAACGTGCATGCGGTGTGCGCACACCTAACTGGAATGGATATGAGCAAGCATTCGAAGAAGAACCAGTCGTTTTGCTTCAAGGTGGGAAGAATTGTAACTAGGATGACAATGCAGAATCTCATATTCTATGTACTTGTTGAGACCACAAAGATCAGAATATAGGTCTTACCCCTCCCTGGGACTTGGGGATGAGGAAATAACATAAGTAGAGCCCCTTTCTGCAGTGCTGCAGGGTAACCTCCTCTACAGCTCCCAAAGTTTGCAGACTCTGGACCTGATGAAGAATCCATGACTTGTGAGATGGGTCCCTGAAAAAGGACAGGGTAGAGGGGTAAGAAGGGAGAATGGATAGTAATAGCCCAATCTCATAGTGTTTAGAATCTATTTGTCTGAGATTATTAAGCCCCAAGAGGTGTGGAAATTGGACAGCTTGTCCCCAAACAGAGGGAAAATCTCCTGAAAATTGATGACTGGTGCACTGCCTTTGAGGGTAGATTCAAATTGACTTCTTGTTGGCAGCTCATGAAAGATCAGCTGACTGATTAACATTGAAATCAGAGGGCCTTCTCTTGTGAGACTTGTGTCCTCTCTTAGAAAAGACCTGTTGCCTTGCAGAAGTAAGCAGGCTGTCTGAAATACTGTTGGAAATACTGACAGAACTGCTGTTGTAGTTGCTGACCCACCAAGGTGCCTTCTAACTTCTGGGTTATAAACTTCTAAGGATCAAACATGGCCCTAGAGTTCTTAAAATAATGTAAGGCCTCATCTCTCTTTTCAGAAAAAGACCATCTGCCAAATGGTAAGTCTTCTCTGGTCTGTTTCATGTCCAGAGCAATGCCAGTGCTTTGCAGCCAAGAAGCCCTCCTCATTGTTACAGCTGAGGCCACAATTCTAAATAAGGTCTCCAACATAATCCTATATGAGGTTGCTGCCACATCAAGTGCTGACTGTAGCAACTTCTTAGCCACTAGATGGCCCTCTGCCAGGAAATCCTTAAACTCCTCCCTAGCATCTTCAGATAATTTTTCTGTATCTCTGAACATTGTGTTCCAATTCACAAAGTCATACTTAGACAAGAGCACCTGCTGATTAGCAATTAGCATTTGCAAGGAAGACATAGAATAAACCTAACTCCCCATTAAATCCAAGCTCGTGGCTTGTTTTTCATTAGGTGTGGATTTATCATGGAATCATAGAATATCAGGGCTGGAAGTCCAACCCCCAGCTCAAAGCAGGACCAACCCCAACAAAACTATTCCAGCCAGGCCTTTGTCAAGCCAGGCCTTAAAAACCTCTAAGGCTGGAGATTCTACCACCTCCCTAGGTAACCCATACCAGTGCTTCACCACCCTCCTGGTGAAATAGTTTTTTTCCTAATATCCAACCTAGACCTCCCCCACTACAACTTGAGACCATTGCTCCTTGTTCCGTCATCTGTCACCACTTATATCTGCCTTGTCTCATTCTCTCATTGGCAGCAGTCACCACAAGCAAATTAGAGCTGGGTGTGAATAGTAACACTCCAAAAATCCTTACAAACAGACATAGTATCATTTGTTGGTACACTTGAGAGCAGGAGGAAAGGACACTGCCATGTGCCATAGGGACTTTGCAGCTCCAAGACAGCACCATTTATAGGAAGGGCTCCTCTCTTCAGGGCTGAAGGTTGCAGGATTTCCAATAATGTATTGGCATTCTCTTGGACAAACTCCACTTAAATACCCAGGGCTGCAGCCCTCTTCCCTAAAAGACCCTGATAAAACTTAAAGTCTTCTGGAACAGGGGAGGATGAGTCCAGGATGGCAGAATCATCTACTGAAGAGGATGATAAAGGTGATAGAGTCAAAAACTCCTCCTGAGGCAACGTGTGCTCCTGTTGCTCCATTGTAGATTCAATAGGAGCCATATCAGTTTGTGTCTCCCATCTTCACAGGGCAGGAGAAGAAACAACCAGAGGATTCAAGGATCTCTGCCAAGAGTAAGCAATTGACCAGAATCTTGGAAAATATGAGACACCCCACCAGATTCCAGGAGCCCAATGTGGAAAGTATTATGGCACCAGAAGCCACTAGGTGCTGATCCAAGTCCTGTTGTACCCACATAGATTTTGACATCAATATCAGTCCTCTACAGAAGGTCTAGAAGACTTACGAGACTGGATCATGGGAGGAGATGGAGGGGAAGAAGCTGATCCCAAACTCAAGAATGAAGAGCCCTCCTCCAAGTAGTTTGTACGTAATGGAGGGAGCAAAACTGTTGAGACTACTCCACACTCCAATCTGTCCCAAGTCCAGTTCTGCACTGACTTTACAAGCGGTACTGCAAATTCTGTTGGTACGAGCTGGAGACTTGAAGCTGCACTAACATTTGGTGCTGGCATCAACAATGGGGCTGAAGTTAGTACCAGAGTAAAGGTCAGGACAAGAGGAGAGATCAATCCTGCTGGTGTGGAAGCCTGGACTAACATGGCCCTTGGTACAGAAACTGGAGTCAGTGCTGAGGAAGAATGTCTCTGTGATGATTACGGGACATGCATTACCTCTTTAGCAGGCCTGCTAACTGGTACTGCAAAAGGCTGCTCAAGCAAACAATCCAGACCATGCTGGTACCAGGCCACAGAGGGCCGTGGGTCCAAATCATAGCTTGTTCCATGAGGTGTAGTCTTAAATGCAGGTCCTGCGCAAGCTGTGCCCTTTTCTTGAAGGAGCGACAAATGGAGCACTTCTCCTAAATGTGCCACTTTCTTAAACAGAACAAACACCAAGTGTGGGAGTTGTTATTTGGAATAGCCACCCCACACAAAGGTAAGGGCATTGCACTGGGTAATATTAACAAACAGTAACTAACTACTAAGTTACCTAACTAACTACAAGGATACTACTACTAACTAAACTAACTATTTACGAAAGCTGACAAAGATATCTCTGTTCACAAAAACCATGAGGTAACACGATTTTAGGCCACAGGTGATGAAAAGGAACTGAGGGAGATTGGGGCAGTGCTGCCCTTATTTAGCCATGGTAGGGTTACAAGGGCCAGAGAGCATGAGCGCCACTCCAGTGGGTGCTGCTGAGCAAAGTTCTCTAACTTCAGTGCACTGAGCGCGTGCATCCCGAGTGGAATACCTGTCTGCAACCACTCAAAGAACTCTGACTTCTTTGTCTATCCATAGCAAATAATTTAATCTTATAAATGGCCAGAAGAACTTAATTGGTTTCCTCTAAAACATACAGCAGTTGTCCAAGTTTGACTTTACTTCATGCCATACACACGCTACTAAAAAATTGTATTTGACAAATTTCTGATTAGACAATAAATATCATGCTAAGGACAGTCATTCTCTGTTTCTTATTAAGGGGCCCCAAAATGCACTGTGTTGAGGGAAAAGTGCAGGTTAAGCGATCAAATGTGTGTGACACATTTAATACTTGCTTCTCACTATTTATCACAGGAATGTCACTAATAAAAATTCCATAAGGTTTGCTTAGTTAATAATATTTATGTGATTCTTTCTGTGACGTGAGTGTGTGACAATTTAAAAATCACCATAATCTGGAGCGTTGCATCACACTGCCCACAACCCCCAGTCCAAACAACCTCCTTCCCTGTGCCACCCTAAAGAACATAATTCTAACCTAGTGATGATCCATAATCAAATAACGTTTAACCAGCATGAAATGACTTGCACTGTGCTCTGAAGTTTAGTGAATATTTTATATGCAGTAAAATAATATTTGGCACTCAGATAGCACCATTCATCCAAGCATCTCAGGGAACTCTGGAAGCATTAAGTAAGGAACAACTAAAGACAAAATTAGTTGCATCTGAGACCTGCTAAAAGACTGTTAAAGGAAATGATCCAAAAACACTACACATTTTAAGTGAGACTAAATGAAGGCGCTTCAGTGCCAGCAGGAGAAACCAGATTTATTTTCCCTAAAGTTTTTACCTTACAAAGACATAATGAGTCTCCCCTCTAGCAGGAGTTCTGCAGGATAGAGGACAGCATGATCAGGCCCTCAGTTTAAAACTACACGTGTGTTTGTAAGATTCCTAACACATTTATTCCTGTTTATATTATTGTATCATTTCTTTCTCCTCCTCTCTCTGGCTATGTTTACTCTGCACACTCCTCATGGCAGCATGTACAGCACATACACTGCACACCTCCCTGCCCTGGCATGGGTATAAACAGCAATGTAGACAGTGCTTAGACAAGTAAAGACACATCTGAACCCTGAGGATACATATCCTACACAGCTTTCCATATGCACAAGCAATGCCTCCCACATCTACACGGCTGCCCCCTGTCAGAGTCTTTTTCTGCTGCAGGAAAAGGCTCCAGCAGCTCCCTATTTCTGGAGCCTTTCCCCACTGCCTTCCTCCTGAAAGAGCCTTTCACTGACCTGTGTAGCTACATACTGCAGTGTGGACACAGTCTGCTTTTCACCACAGTGTCTAGCTACAAATACCTAACAAGACACCAGCAGTGTGCAACATAGCCTCTGTAGCTATGCAGCTGTTGGGAATAGCAGCTGTTCTTGTCTCAGAAGCAGGGACATTTAAAAACTATCTTTCTTCAGATAGCAACTAGCCTTTAAACAGTTGCACAAAGGCAGAGTGTACAAGGAACCTCCACTAAGCAGGGCACCAGGATTTGGCGGGGCGGCATTTTGCGGCCCTCGGCAGCAATTCGGCGGCGGGGGGTCCTTCCGCGCTCCATGTCTTCGGCGGCAATTCAGCAGCGAGGGGTCCTTCACTTGCTCCGGGACCCACCGCTGAAGTGCCCCAAAGACCAGGAGCATGGAAGGACACCCCCCCCCGCTGCTGAATTGCCGATCGGGAGCGCGGAAGGACCCACACCTAGGGCACCAAAAACCCTGGCGCCATTCCTGCCACTAAGCCACCACACACCCACTCTGGGCCTGTTGCAAATACAGTGTCTGCTCTCGGGAGAACAGGGGCTGCTCATTCCATGTACCCTGCAGGCAGTCATCACTGCAATGCGGGTGGGGAAAGAAATATGGTCATGCCCCACCCCCATGCCAGAGGGAGCAAACTGCAGTGTGCAAAGGAATGGTGGAGCCTGAACATCCCCAGTACAACTGGGTAGCTCAGGGAGGGGTGTACCTCCCCAACTTCCCATGAAGTGTGGGTCTGACTCCCCCCTACTCATGGTTGTACCTATCTGGTAAAATCTACATTGGCATAATATTGATCCTCCTGGAGGGAGGAGAAGAGAATGTTCACTACACTATTCTACAGTAAGGGTTCAAATGCAGCACCTTAATAGCATTTCCACAAATAGTGCCTTGGTTTATTTTCATAGGGTACATTAGTAATACTGTATTTATAAAGATTATAAAAATTTGAGCAAAAATATAGACCTGATTTCATCCTTCTAAGATACAATCTCTGATTATCCTAAGAATTATGCTGCTTTGGATGTTGTGCCTCAGCTGACCTTTACTTTGCTGTTTCGTGACTGCTATACTCCATGAACATCAGTCTTCCATGTCCCCATTCCTACCTGTTTGTTCTCCCACAAACAAGGCTTTAAAAACGTACACTTTTTACCAACTAATATGATTGTAAATTTCATCTATTTTCTGCCATTCAACTGGAAGAACTTTGTAAAACTTTTGAGACATACTTACTTGTGTGCTAAGATTTCAAGAACAACAAAAATGGGCTGTTTTCCCATTCTACCTTGATTGATATGTGGAGTTTAGCTATGCTGCCTCAAGCTGTGATCTTGCCACATCTGACAGCTATGGACACTCAGGCCTGCTCACTACTTGTGTAAGTAACTTCTAAGAGACACTTACTGTAGGAGACAGAAGAAGTGAGTGCTGGCGATTCAGTAGTTGGCACTCTTCCTTCTGTGTCAGTACTGAACCAATGCCCCAAATACGGCATTTGGGAGCAGCCATGCTGTTGAAAAGATTATTTTTCAAATGAAATGTAAAACCAATGTCCTGACTACTTGCAGTCATTAGAAATCTCATGATACTTTTCACAAGACTAAGGGAGCTAGCCTGGGTGTCCTGGACACATTCCAAATAACTAATCATATGCCACCTACCTAAAACACTCCCTATAGTTTCATTTGGGAGAATTATGTTTGGCCTACTTCCGACATAATATTTATTATTCACTTTCTGTCCTGAATGGTAGTGTAATGCCACTGTTGCACTATTTGAAAGTTTGTTGCCTTCTACCTGTGAGGTGGCTGCATTACAATGAGGTGAAGCAATCTCTATGTATTTAACTATTTGTGGAGAGATTTGGAAATTTTCTCTGAAAGATGTTATATAAAACATCAATTGTTAACTAGAAAAACTAATACTGACAAATCTAAGAAGAACATATATAATTTATGTAGATCCATTTATTTCATGCTTCACTTGGCCCTTATTATACAGCGTGTTGCCCCAGATCATCTAGATAATTTTGCATATCCCCTTTCCAATCCTCCCATTTTCTTCTCCCCCTTTAAAAATATTACACAGAGTAATTGTGTAGTAAAAGTTGCATCATGGTCTCTATTCTAGCCCCCTGCTTTCAGTTATTCATAACATTCTGAAATTACATGTTTCAGGCTGAAATACTCAAGATTTGGTCTCTGCCTAAAGGTGAACTTGTTAGAAAGTTTGAGCAGAAATTATTCAGCTATTATTTAGTAGGAGGAAAATAGAATAAATAGAAAACTATATTAAATATACAATTGCGCCCTCATATACACACCTTTCCTCCCTGGGTTACTTGGGAACAGACAACATTCACCAGCATAGCTGGGTGCCTGATGTCGTTGACACTAAAGGAGACCTTGAGTATCCCAGTGGTTATGTTGGATAGGTGGAAATCCTCAATCCACCTCTCTGCTGCAGTACTTGTCAAGGAAATAAATCTTGGTGCTGCCTCCACCTGGCTCGGCCCTGTACATACTCTGTGGCATGCCATGGGAGCTTCCAAGAATAAAACTGAGCTAATCTGAGCAATGGGTCTAACTCAAAGGTACAACAATATACACCCAATATAAACAATATACACCCAATATACATTTAAGTAAAGATGTGTTAACTCTCATCTAACAAATTAAAAAAAACATGATATAACAAGATTGAAATTTAAATCAGCAGGGGGCTTGTCAATAAGTCAATTAACAAATGCAATTTACAGTAGTAAATGAAACAACCAACTTGAATTTACACTCCACCCACTCCCACCCCAGAGCGCACACGCCTCTGAATTTCAGAATTCTAGACCTTGAAGCCTGGGACAAATCAGTCCAGCCAAGGCAACAAGGGGCAGAGCAAGTCTAATTTGGATCATTCCAAGCTGCACAACCCCTCTGAAGACTGGAGTTGTTTTAACCAGAGGTCAGTAACCTGGATTCTGGTCAGATGACAACACTACTCAGTCTCTTCTCAGACTCAGGCAACCCCCTTAAAGTGTCTTTGCTGTCCCCCTTCCCTTACAAGCACTTTCCCCAATGACAAAGGTAGTGGTCACTCACGCTGCCTTCACGGCAGGCCCAGCTCTGGGCACAGCAATATTCTCTGCGCTGGCAGCAATGAAGCCCAGCAATAGCCTCTGTGGCTCCCTGCTTGATCAAAGCCCCAGCAGGCTCAACAGCAGCTTCTGGCATTCTAGCAGCAGCTCCTGGCTTGAATAAAGTGCCACAAAGTGATCTCAGTTCCCCTGCAAGATGCAACCCACAGCATGCTCTCTCTCATTCTCTGGAAGTTGAAGTCTCTCTCTCTTATCCATATACCAAATGACTGGAGGATAGCTAATGTGATGCCAATTTTTAAAAGGGGCTCCAGAGGTGACCCAGGCAACTACAGGCCAGTAAGCCTCACTTCAGTACTGGGCAAATTGGTTGAAACTATCATAAAGAACACATAGATGAATATAGTTTATTGGGAAATAGTCAACGTAGTTTTTGTAAAGGGAAATCATGCCTCACCACTCTACTAGAATTCTTTGAGGTGGTCAACAAGCATGTGGACAAAGGAGATCCAGTGCATATAGTAATTTAGATTTTCAGAAAGCCTTTGACAAGATCCCACACCAAAGGCTCTTAAGCAAAATAAGCAGTCATGGGATAAGAGGGAAGGTTCTCTCATGGATTGGTAACTGGTTAAAAGATAGGAAGCAAAGAGTGAGAATAAATGGTCAGTTTTCAGACTGGAGAGAGGTAAATAGTGGTGCCCTCAGGGATCTGTACTGGGCCCAGTCCTATTAAACATATTCATAAACGAACTGGGAAAAGGTGTAAACAGTGAGGTGGCAAAATTTGCAGCTGATACAAAACTACTCAAGATAGTTAAGTCCCAGACAGACTGCGAAGAGCTACAAAAGGATCTCACAAAACTGGATGACTGGGCAACAAACTGGTAGATGAAATTTAATGTTGATAAGTGCAAAGTAATGCACATTGTAAAACAATCCTAACTATACATATACAATGATGGGGTCTAAATTAGCTGTTACCATTCAAGAAAGAGATCTTGGTGTCATGTGGATAGTTCTCTGAAATCATCCACTCAGTTGCAGTGGTAGTCAAAAAAGTGAACAGAATGTTGGGAATCATCAGGAATGGGATAGATAATAAGACAGACAATATCATATTTCCTCTATATATAAATCCATGGTACGCCCATACCTTGAATACTGCGTGCAGATGTGGTCACCCCATCTCAAAAAAGAAATATTGGAATTGGAAAAGGTTCATAAAAGGGCAACAAAAATGATTAGGGATATAGAACGCCTTCTGTATGAGGACATTAATAAGACCGGGACTTTTCAGCTTGGAAAAGAGGCGACTAAGGGGTGATATGATAGAGGTCTATAAAATCATGAGTGGTATAGAGAAAGTAAATAAGGAAGTGTTATTTACTCTTTCTCATAATACAAGAACAAGGGGGGCACCAAATGAAATTAAAAGGTAGCAGGTTTAAAACAAACACAATACAGTATTTTTCCACGCAACACACTGTCAACCTCTGGAAATCCTTGCCAGGGGGTGTTGTGAAGGCCAATACTATAACGGTGTTCAAAAGGGAGCTAGATAGATTCATGGAAGATAGGTCCATAAATGGCTATTAGCTAGGATGGGCGGGAATGGTGTCCCTAGCCTCTGTTTGCCAGAAGCTGAGAATGGGTGACAGGGCACGGATCACTTGACGATAACCTGTCTGTTCATTCCCTTTGAGGCATTTGCCATTGGCCACTATCAGAGGACAGGATACTGGGCTTGATGGACCTTTGGTTTGACCCAGTATGGCCGTTCTTATGTTATCATGGGAGTTATAGTCTCCAAGGCTGGATTGCAGTGCCCAGGATCTTCTGAACGGAAACACTTCCAATTAAATTCATTGGCCCCTGTAGTAGAGGGAGCACAAACAATTGTCTCTCTTTTTTTCTTTTTAATTCTTGAACAGTGTGAAATGCTCAAACAACTAGAGACTGAAATTTTGCATGAAAATATAGCCTTTGATAAGGTGAAATATCTTTCCCTGTTTTGAAGGAAATTAGTTTTCATTTGCATATTTTGAATTTTTGAGTCTGCTGGACTAAACTTACTTAGAGAAAAATGTATGCTATGGCAAGATCAACTGAAAGTCTTAGAATATTTTGCTAATAAAGGAGTGGGTGAGCAAAGAGCCAAAGCTATATCTGTTTGGATGCATCTGGACCTGAATCACTCTAAGAGAAGGAACTGTGAAGAAACTAACTGGTTCATAATTTCAAATTCTTGAGCTAGGCAAGAAAATTCTTGAGCTAGGCAAGAAAAATACCACTTAGTAAGATATAGCAGGCCTACAGTGGAGAAAACAGTGTCACTCAAGCCACTTCTTAATCACATGATTTAGTATATATGCTGTGTGATACAAACTGAGGGAAAAAAGTAGAGAGCTCTCTCTTTGTGCCTTATATGCATAGTATTAAGTGACAATCAATAATATAAAATACAAAGAGCTAGTGTGAAAGTTTCCTTTTCATCCCAAGTAAAGAAGGTAGAGCTACTTTGGAGAGCTATTATTCTCAGGTCTCTCAGGAAAGCTGTGGTAGACCTGACTGCACCCATAATATTGAATATCATTATTGGAATCCATCTTGTCTATGTCACACTAGTTCGAACCTAGATAGTATATTGCCTTTAATTAACAGAGCGTTTATGCATTTAAAAGTTATTCATTTATGAATATAGTGAAATTTCCAGGATTTATGATGGGAACATTTTATAACAGCGGCATGTGTTTCCCTACAATTTGTATGGCTTCATTCATTATAATTTTTCCTGATGTTTTGCCTACCATATTATTAACTTCCCCAAAGTAATGAAATACCAGCTTGTCTTCTCACAGCAGAGAAATGAGAGGACTAATTATGAATGTGGAAATCCCAGTGAAAACATGCTTCTATTGAAAGAGGCTAGTGGTCCAAATAGGAGCTTGCTGGATTTATGAAGACTATAAAAAAAAGCAAACATACAGGAAAACAGATGCATTTTTTCATCCAAAATCTTGGAAGCCCTACACATTGAAAAAAGGGTATTTTTTTTTTTAAAACATTCATGCCACTATTCACACAAAAATATATTTTACTATAAGTTATAAAGTTTGAATAAATCATCAAAGTTTCAAGTACTTGCCATGCATAAATATTTAATCGTTTAGAAGTGTTCTTTTCAAAATGTAAGAGTTTGTAAGCACAGTATTTGATTTGTTACTTCTGCAGTAGTGAGATTGCTTTTGATTCAGTAGGATTGCTCTTTAGAACTCTCTACAGTCAGGAATTACAACAACGGGAAAATGGATAGTGTTCAGCGGTAGTAGAGGGTTTTTTTTCTCTCCAGCCTGTCAGTGAGAAGATGGGGTGAAAAGCCTTTGAAAGTGTTGTGGATCACTGGTTATTTTACAAAGATCCAAAGCTGACAGGACCACCATGGTCATTCATGTTTATTGTTCAAGAGGGTGTTTTTTTGGATCATCGCTTGCAAAACCAAGCTTGTAAAAGAAAAAAAAAGTTACAAAAGGGGGAAGGTGTGGAGTGTAAGCAACTGGCCTCGTGAAACATTAAGACTTACTCTAAGATATTCCTCCCCTCTGTTTAAGGCAATTTGTATTATTACATGTGCACTTTTCATTGTTATTTCTCACAACAACTCAGGCCTGCTTCTGCACTCAGTCCTCCGGGTGGCCACTCATAAAAAACTTGATTTACATTCTTGCTTCAGACTCTCCACCTTTTCACTTCCTGTTGCTTCTGCAGTCTATGTTTTGCTGGCCTTTCCTGATCTTTTAGTTTTAAGATTGGACAGAAATATTTTTGCATGTGTACAGCAGGAAAAAAAAAAAAACAACTGGCTCAGTTTTTAAAAGTAATGTGTTTATAATTTGTCTTTCGAGTTACTTACAACCCCTTGGTTTTCTGAATCCTCGGAGATTTTTTGATATTGACAAAAGTACAGGTGAACATTTCTACCATAGAACTGTTCTGTGCATACAAATTACATCAATTATTATTTCATGTCTAAATTTGAATACAAGCCTGTATTTCTTTATGCTGGATTTTATGCATATCTAATTAACCATATCAAAATCAGGGTTACATTTAGCCCATGATAAAATGTTCATTACTGTGGATCAAAATCCCTCCTCATGTCATCAGAAACGTAATCACTTAGTAACAAGTTAAAGACTATGGGCGAAGTAATGTGTGGTGCTGAGCATCTGCATGTTCGCATTTTGCAGAAGTTTGCAAGTGGGTGCTCAGCACTTTTTAGGGTCAAACCCTGTGAGGCAGATCCTTGGTCTTCTGTGTGGAGCTATAAAAATTAGCACTAGTTAAGGATCTGCCCCTGAGACTATAATTCAGTGACATGGCAGGAAATATTAAATTTCTAAATATTTTGGGTATATCAATAATAATACAGTAGAACCTCAGAGTTACAGACACCTCGGGAATGGAGGTTATCAGGAACTCTGAAATGTTCATAACTCAGAGCAAAGTGCAGTTTGGGCTCCAGATCCAGCAGCTAACACTCCAGGCCAGGCTTCAGCAGCAGCTGAGCCTCCTACTCAGCTCCAGCATATTTGCAAGTTTGTCCCTCTCCTGCAGGGGTGTGTGTGAAAACAGCATGCCCCCTTCCCAGGGGAGGAGAAACAGCACATCCCCCTCCTGGTGAGGGGGGAGGGGTGAAAACAGTGCAGACCCCAGCACTGCTCCTTCTCTGCTGGCTCCCTCCAGCTGCCTTGGACTGGCAGCCCCAGGTCTTGCTGTAAGTGTCTGTCCTGAGGGTGGGGATGGAGAGTGAGGACAGGCAGCCCACATGTGCCTACTTTTAAGATGCAGGATGCAGTACAGGCACAGTAGAGTATTTGCCTTTTTTTTTTTTTTGGTCTCTGCCACCGCCTGGTTGGTTACTTCCAGTATCACTTGGTGTCCAATTGACCAATCAGTCTGTAACTCTGGTGTTCGTATCTTTGAGGTTCTACTGTAATACTTGCACTTATACAGCACAAAGGATTTCAAGGCACGTTGAGAACCATTGCTGAATTTGGCTTCATGTAGTTTTGATCGTTTTTACACCAGTGTTATAAATAAGTACACTAAAGCAAAGAGAGGATAAAGTGAAATTCTCTCCTGTGCTGCTGGCCAATGCAACAATTATTAATTGTATTCAGCAATGCCTGGAGGCCTCAGTTGAGACCAGTCCCAATTCTGCTAACATATAATAAAAAACTAAACAGCCACAAAAAGTTTACAACCTGTATAGACAAGACCAAGGAAGTATTAGGATACCCATTTTACAGATGAGGCACTGAGGCACAGGAAGATTACGTCAGTGGTGCCCAACCTTATTACACAAGAGGGCCACATAAACTAAGCACAACCTTGTGAGGACCAAACAGTTTCTACATATTTTAATAAGATTTAAAGTCACCTGTATTGATTTATATTTTAAGTTCAGTTTGTTTTGTATGTATTTGTATAGGTTGTTTCTATGTACAGTATTGTTTTTTTACACACTTTTGTAAACTAAAATGACATAAACATGACGACAAAACACTAATGAATCAGCCATTAGCATATTGTGTTGAAGCAGGCCATAGGCCTTATGAAATACTCTGGTGGGCCATGTATGGCTTGTGGGCCATATAGGTTGGGCACCCCAGGATTAAGTGATGTGAATGAGATTACACAGGAAATATATGATGTAGTGAGAAACGAAACCAAATTTCTCAACTCTTAGTGACAGGACAATCTTGCCCTGGTACATCTTAAGTTCCATTACCCCCTCTTTTGAGGACTTAAGTAGAGCATACACTTCTGCTGCCCCTTTGTGGGAGTGTCAATTTCACTTAAGTGACCTGGCTCAAGTCACTTTAGTGAACAGAGAATAGATCTCAGAGTGGGCCTCTCAATCAGTGGTTCTAATCATTTGACAACACAGCCGTAAGCCAGCAGAAAGAGAGGGGGAAAAACACTGAGGATTTCTTTGAGGGGATAAAAAGAAAAATAAGCAGAAGCAGTGGCTAATATGGCTAAAATGTGCCAGTCCTTCTTTACTTTGAAAAACCTTCAAATACAACAAATCTCATTCAGACTAAAACCTCTTTGATTTCAGAAGTTTCATAGTGTCTTTCTTAAGTGTTTTGTTTAAAATGATGAAGTCCTAATAAATAGTGGACACATAATAAGCGTCTGTGGGATTTGGACTTTATCCCACAAGTGAGAGGAAGACCTCATAACTCAGAGAGTGATGAAGCCGCAAGAGAGTTATGAAGGTTTTCCGCACTAGTGGGATTAATTCCATATTCCACAGATGCCCATTATATAGAGGTTCTCTGTTTATACTGCATGGAGGCAAAAAGCATTTTTTATTAAATTAAAATGTCAAGGTTTAATATAAATGTCTTAGTCAGAGAAGTAAAGAACAGCTGCTTTGTGATGTCACAAAGGATCCTGAAAGTGGCGGTAGAGTTAGTGGAGAGACATCAGATGAAAATATTAATTCATTAATAATATTTATGTTATGAGTATGCACCATTACTGGTAACTTTCTCTCTATATATTTTTAATTCATCGATCAGTCTCAGAAGGTGAATTAAAGTACATTTATTGAAAAGGATTCTTAATATGTGGATAGTTTCAGTTTATCACTTATATAAATTAGAAATCTGTTGCTAAAAGAAATGTTAGGTTAAATATCTACTCCTCTTGAGTTGTGTTGCCTCATGTCACTCATACAGCCCATCTTAACAAATTCACAATCTTCTTTTACCTCAAAATGGGTGCAAGAAACTACAAACCCTTAAACTTAAGCACTATCCTCCCTCACTGTGGAGATACCTGGATTTTTAGTAGCTTATTCTGCAAATCTTAGATACAGAAAACCAATGGGCTGAAATATTTTCACAAATTTTAGAGGTGGAGTCAAAGTGTGGTGTTTGTTTGGTTTTTTTGGTTTGGCTGTTGTTGGTTTTTTTTAACGGAACATAAACTTCCCCTGAATCCTTGCTCTCTCTGCAATACTAACTTTCAATCACAGATTAAATTAATACTGAAGACTCCCCTTTACTCATTGTTATAGTAGAGCCAGAACTTTTGATTTATGTGGACAGAACCAATTTAAATAGTTTCAAAAACAGAATAATTATTTTGCAACATTCTGCACATAAGCTCTGTAGCAATGCATCACTGTGTTGCATTCAGCATGAGAGCATATATTGATGGACAGACACACACCTTGTCATTTGTTATTGTGCTTAGACTTTAAATATATACATATATATTGGGAAAGAGAATCAGTTTTCATTACAGTTGCTCCTGAACCAGAACCCTGAATATGGGATTGGATCAGAGTTTACAGTTCAAATTTTCCAAATAAATGAGCCAAATCTGAATACCAAACCCAAGCTTTATTTCTAAAGCCAAAGGGTAAAATCCTGCCCTTACTACAGAACAAAGAGCCATAATAAAGGCTGAGGATATCAAAATGCTGCCATCTTCCATCATGTAGTGGAGACACCATCATCCTTCTGGCTTAGAGGGTAGACAGTGCAGGGTCCTTGAGACAGTCTAAAAGGTAATCCCTTACTATGAAAATGTTTGGGAACACCTAAATTGTGTTGGCACTGCACCATTCATTCTGAGAGGACAAAAGACTGAAAAGCTGTCTGACTATGGCCTTTTGGAACCCTTTATTGCTGCTTAGGTAATAGTGATCCAGAACCCTGGAACACGGGGTTGCAACACCACTTTTCTGTTGCATGTAGGGCAGGAGGAGAAGACATTCCTGCCTCACACACATACACTCCACAGCTCTCTTCCCCAGCTAGTACAACGGTGCTGTGAGGACACCTAATGTATTTATTTTTAAGGTACTTAAAACATTGTTTATCTGCTTTAAATAGCTAAAGATGTAGTTTAGTTACAAAACCACACATGTCAATTTGTCTTTGCTAGAACTCTGAAGCTACCTCCATATCAAAAGGCTCTAATCCAACAGCAGCAACTGTGGAGATGTACTATCATAAGAACCTTAAGCTGGGTCTCAGGCAATGGTGTGGTAGTTGGGCTGTTCATCCAAGAACAGCAAATGGAAAGAAAAGAGGTAGTAGAAGATCTTGAGGTGAAGGCAAAAAGGAGATAAGGGAGAGGAGGAATGATGGCTTATGTACACCTCTACCCCGATATAACGCCGCCCGATATAACACAAATTTGGATAAAACAGCACTCGGGGGGGGGGGGGGGCAGGGCTGCGCACTCCGGCAGATCAAATCAAGTTCGATATAACACAGTTTCACCTATAATGTGGTAAGATTTTTTGGCTCCCGAGGACAGCGTTATATTGAGGTAGTGGTGTACTAGTACCTTAGGTCTTCCTACGGTTCCTCTCACAATAGTATCTATGCACTGAAGGCTGTCCTCACTCAAGAAAATTCCCTCTGAGCTCAATAGGAGAGTAGTCTGAGTAAGGATGGGAGGAAGAGAAAAGGACGTTTTAAAAAAGTGACTCCAATAAATTTTTAAAACTTAGATTATAATTAATTTTGTGAAGAGTCGAATTTTTATTTCATTTTATCTTGGTAAATAGTATTTTATAAAAACAGACTTTAAAAATTACATCTCTCCTGTCACCTTTTATGATTATACACCAGCCTGATTCCATTAATTTAAATAGAGCTATTCCTAATTTGCACCAGTGAGAAAAGAAAATCAGACCTTTTGTGCTGACCAGCATAGCAATCTGGTTGATGAAGAATTAAGACCCTATGCATGAATCCATTAGTCCATTATTTATGTTATATTTATTATAAGTGCATTATTTATATTACAATAGCACCAACATGTCCTAAATGAGACTGGGGCCCCATTGTACTAGGCACCATTAAATATACTCAGTAAGAGAGTCCCTGCCCCAAAGAGCTTATAGTCTATATATACAAGACAAAGAATGGGAGAGAAAATAGAGTTAAAGTAATTTTTTCTAAGGTCACACAGCAGCCCAGCGGCAAAGTTGGGAATAGAAACCATTCCAGTGCTCTATTAACTGGATCACTGGATATGTATTTGGAAGCATCTTCATCTAATCAGATAGCTGCTGAAGCCCGTTTTAAAGATGTTTTAAATTTTAATACTGTTAAATCCTGGGGTTTCTAATGGTGTTGTCCCAACTATTCTTACTGCAGGAGGAAGGAAAAAATGGAACATACATGAACCATAGGAAAATGTCTGGGTGGTGCAGATTTTCTTGAATTTATTAGATCCTTACAGCTGTCTACATAATTTAATTAATGCTTACTGATTACTGTATAGGTGTACACAGCCCTTTTATAGGTTGTTACTGTACCGGATTGTCTGTTGCTAGTTTCAGTGGGCCAGATCATGCACAAAGGCAGGAAAACCAAGCAAAAAATGCACACACAAAAATGACCAAATTTTGAGACTGGGCTCACATGGAAAATCCCTCTAACCCTGGGGAAGCCTCTGCTCACACTCTCTGCATCTTAATTTCACTGGGGGAATGGCTGGGTGCTAAAGGGACAGGACTGCAGAGAACCACTCTTCACCTCATCATCCCTCTCTAGATACAAAAAGATTTCTCCATGTAAGATAAAACTGATTGCCTCCCTATTATTCTAGACAGAATCACACTGCATGCTGTCAGCCCTGGGGCAGGACTTTGACACCGGCATGGTTGGGGAATCAATGGAAGCATGCTCTCTCAGATAGCCATCCTGCCTCAAGGGACACAAAGCTCTGGGAGTGGTCAATGCACTAGATGTCTGCAGTTCATGGGATTTCCTAGCAGGACTTGGGACATTCACAAGTGAGGACGCCTTAGTGTGTCCACTTCACAAGTGAGCAAGTCTCTCCCCTTCCTGATGGGATGATTCAGAGCAGAAATTCATGGAGGGCAGGATTTGACACTAAGTCCTTTATGATCTAAAAAGTTCTTTATTCCATGAAAATCAGCACATCCCTCTTCTAAAGTCTCCTTTTCTTGAAATGTACTTAGCCTCCACAGGGAAGCAAGGGAGGAGGTAGTGCTGGCGGATGACATACTGGAGAATACAGCATCCTCGCCCTAGGGATATGACTTCAATTCGTTCCTTGGAACATGAATCAAGCAATGCCACAAACAAATATATTTCTCTGTCAAACATTTCACTTCCTCTGGAGTCTGCAGACAGTTTAAGAGCTAATGTGCCATACTGTATGTGTGTGTGGGGGGGGGTGTTGTTTGCCAGCAAACTGTATCAGCATCTTGCTAGCTCTCAAACTCAATTTGCATTTACCTAAAGGAGGATAGCAAATATCTTAGAAGCAAAACCCACCTTGCCAATAAACTGACTGATCCAAAGCTTTCAGATGATAAGGAGATTCTCAGATATCCCACCATGATGGAGCTAAAATATCAAAATTCACTGGAACATTCACAAGAGAGATTAAAAAAAAACACAAATTTGGTGTGCCAACTTCAGCCCAAAGGCTGATATAAGAATCACTGAATAAAGTCTAGTTTTACAGATGACAGGCTCATATGGTGCAGTTGCTGTCATGTCAACATACCAGTGTTACGTAACTTGTTTTTGAGTGGAATTTAGAACTGGTGAAAGAGGTTGGATTGTCAGTACAGAAAATGGAAATGCTCCATATACACAGATTAATAATACGTTGCCTTTCCACTGCACCTCCCCGTTAAAAATTTTGAAGCAATCATAAATAATTAATGAATTAAGCCTCAGAATGAATCACCAAGGAAGCTAAGTATTTTCATCATTTTACATGTGGTGAAACTGAAGCACAGTGACTTTTGTGTCTTGCTCAGAATGATACAAAGTCAATGGCAAAGTCCTGAATAGCAATCTTGCAGCCTGATCATGCTTTCACTTGAATAAATGAAAGCCAGATTACACCCCATGGACTCCATTCTCAGGCCATGACTACACTGGCGCTTTACAGCGCTGCAACTTTCGCGCTCAGGGGTGTGAAAAAAACACCCCCCTGAGCGCTGCAAGATACAGCGCTGTAAAGCCTCAGTGTAAACAGTGCCGCAGCGCTGGGAGCGCAGCTCCCAGCGCTGCAAGCTACACCCATAGAGGATGTGGAGTATGTGCAGCGCTGGGAGAGCTCTCTCCCAGCGCTGGCGCTGCGACCACACTCGAAACTTCAAAGCGCTGCCGCGGCAGCGCTTTCAAGTGCAAGTGTAGCCATACCCTCAGTTTCTCTATTGTGCACTAAGGACAAGACTAGGTAGTTTTAAATGTGGTGTACTGGGGAAACTGGGGGCGTGCCCAGGTTAAAGCAGACTCAGGGTTACTCTAATAAATGCTCTGCTCTGCTTCCTATGGCCCCTGAGTAAACAAAAAAGGCCATAGTGTAGGGCCAGTGTAGAGCCTTAATACCAGTTCTGTACAGGATGTATCCTCAGAGGCATGTTTCTCTTGTCTTTAAGGCTTCTTTATGCTGCCTTAACACTACAGAGAACTGAGTCCTGTGTTTTAACAGCTAGACTATGCTCCCCCTTCCATTATAGGCAGAGCTGGTAGTGCCACCTATTATTAAGGTTGCCTGACCCTTCCCATTATAAGACTGTTTTCAGTTGCTTACAACTTTGCCAGACTTTAAGCATTTAGGCAGAAATTTTCTATGCAGAGTGTCTGCCTCAGGCTGAATTTATATGAAAGTTTCAGCACATAATCCATTTCCAAGAATCAGGTTTAAGGGGGAAATGTTGTTCTGCCATGTTACAAATGATTACACCATTTTGTTGAGAAGCTCTGCAGCTTGCTTTGGTGCAGGGACTTATGACTTGGCAGAGGGCAGCCTTTGTGTCAGGGATGAATGTGCCTTTTGCTATTCCCATGAAAATCTGTCCAAATTTGGCCAAGTTATAGCCTTTGAAACATCTCAGTTTGTACATGGTCAGTACAGACTTGTTGGAGCTTCACAGCTAAATTCCATGAAGGTTCCATTTGCACTGAGTATGCCCCATCCCATCACTTGTCCTACATTTGATCAGGCTGTGCAAGCACTACTCCTACAAAGCAAATGAGCATGCTCCATCCGACACAACAGTAGGGGAAATTGGGACTGGCAGCTGATAGTGTGGAGAGAGAGCAACTCGGAGCAAGGGACTGCCTGATGAATGGGACTGAGATTTGGAGGCAGTGAGGGGGGAGACTGAGAGAAGGAGTCGGGGAGGGAGAAGATTGGATGAGGAGATTGGTTGGGACAGGGGGTGAGGGAAGATGTGAGATTGGGACTCAGATGAGGAACCTGGAGTGCGAAACTAGGACTGGCTGGGCTAGGAGACTGGGACTGGGATGAGGAACCAGGGTGAGGAAGAGACAGAACTGGGATAGGAACAGGTTGAAGGGGACTGAGCAGAGGGGATCAGTCTTCACGGGAATCAGCAGAAACATCTGTGCCCACTACAATACACTTCCCTCCAGTGACTGGAAGGGAACCCAAGGTTCCTGAGTCTCATCATTCCTCTGCTATCAGCGAATACCTGTGAAGCAAAGAGTATGCCTCAGCTAGTACACACAGAGGATAACAATTTACTACTGCTATCAGTTACTTCATTAGCTCAAGTGGCAGCGGTTTGTGTGGTGAATCTAAAGGTTCAAATCTGTCTGAAGAACCATGTGGGTGTCAATATGGCTCCACATGATGGAATGTCTTCTTTTTCAGTTTGTAACCTCAATTCAGCCCTGTTGTGCACATATATTATGACTCAGTATTCATTATATATCAAATATTTTTTTCTACAGCACCACTGCCACATATCACTACCACTTAGCTCCTATGCGGGCTATACCCTTGTGGAGTCAGTAGAAGAAATTGTGGCCCTAATTAAAGATGAGACTCAACAACTGAATGTAACAATATGTTATACCTTCAAAAACAGCAGCAAAGAATCCTGTGGCACCTTATAGACTAACAGACATTTTGGAGCATGAGCTTTCATGGGTGCATGCATCTGACGAAGTGGATATTCACCCACGAAAGCTCATGCTCCAAAACATCTGTTAGTCTATAAGGTGCCACAGGATTCTTTGCAGCTTTTACAGATCCAGACTAACATGGCTACCCCTCTGATACTTCAAAAACAGGTTATTCCAAGTTAATTATGGTTACTCCAAGTTTATCACACAAACAGTTTGATGGAAGGGATGAGGCAGGACAAAGGTATCTAACTGAACAGCTTGATGGTTCCATATAATTTAATGTCTTAAGAATTATTATTTTAAAGTTCCCCATCAAACCCTAATTCTCTGTGCAGCAGTAAAATCTGCCCCTCCCCCATCTGTCACATACAAACTGACAGCAATAAGGTCAGGGTTATATTTACATGTTATTTTGTTTTTTTCCCTGTGTATATAGATCATCCCCAACTGCCCACTCCCACCATAAAGTATTATTAATTCCTTTGTTAAAATTATAAACATTCTTCATGGTTCTCTATGATCAAGGTATCTACTCCAACAAGACTGAAAGGGATTAAGATGGCCAGGTGAGCCAATTGACTCCACAGGCTGCACCTGGAGGAGGAGCCAGGGAGCAGGGGATTTATTGGAGGCAGGCTCCGCTAGACAGGAACAGGATGGGACTGTATAAAGCCCAGGAGCTGACAACTGAAAGGGACTGCAGGGAGATAGTAGTCTGCAGTCACTTCTGGGGAGAAGGGAGGTGTGTTAGGGGTTAGAGGGTAGTCCACAGTTATTCCCTGAGAGGAGGGAGTCAGGAGGCTAGTGAACCCAGAGAGGGGGGAGCCAGGAAGGTAGAAGAAGGCTCAGGGGAAAGCAGCAAGATAGGAAGTGCAGGTCTTGGCTGATGGCTAGAGGGCCCTTGAGCTGGAACCTGGAGTAGCAGGCGGGCCAGGGCTCTCTTAACACCACAGGGGACATGGCACAGGCCAGGCAGAAGACAGTGGACTTCCTCGACAGTTTGTCTGGGAAAGGTTTGGTTACTCCACCCCTGGAAGGGGAATATGTGTGGTGACCCAGCCAGAATGCCAGATCACAAAAAGGAGGCTGCAGTTCCTAGAGCGAGAGGGGCTGCAGGGCGAGACAGGATCGTGTAGACATTGCCACTATCAGTGACTGGACCTCCTCACACTCCCTCAGTTGATAGTTCCCTCCTTCTGTATAAACTCCCTCCCCTTCATGTGGCTGTCTCTATCTATCCAACCATATAGCCCACATGAATGCAGTATCTGAGCACCTCAGGTGGGGTTAGGATGCGAACGGTACCCAGTTGTTCTATAACTAACTCTCCTTCTGGTGCTGCTAAGAGATGGGTCTCTGCAAGCGTTAAGCAGAAAGGTCATTGGTTAGTTTTAGGGGGCATAATGTCATGGTCTGGGGCTATGAAAGTGTAACTGGAGCATGCCCATTACCTAACCTCCTTGTTCAATTATTCCCTTTCCCAAACCTCTCACACCCAACAGTCAATCCCACCAAACAGATCAGATGATGTCTGCCAAATCAGACTTTGTTGTTTTTAAGTAGGAGAGTTTGGCAAGAGTTTTTATTTGTATTCTGCTAATTAAAACAACAGCAGCATGAAGGAACCTCTTTTCAGAAACAGAAATTAGGAATTTTCTGTCAATTTGGTGCTGAATACCCTAGTGCTTTGTAACTAAGGATTAAGACACAATGGAGAGTGATTTTCTATGCCATTATAGAATGCATTAGTTATTGTTGAAAGGCCTGAAAACAAATGTCCCTACCATCTGCGCTGTTTCACATTCCACTATAACCGTGACTCTTCCCTCACCTGGGAAGGGATACATATAGCTTATTTCAAGGATCCCAACACATAATTCATCTATCTAGGAAGGTTTTAATACAGTTACTGACACTTTTCTTCCAAGACCCTGATTGGAACCAACAGTTTATCATGTCATTAGATCTAAAAATGTGTGAGAGGTTACTTCTTGATTTTACACATATACCTGGAATGGTATAATCCAGAAGTCAGATTAATTTAACTGAAATGCTCATCAGTAGGAACAACAGCACTACTTGCTAGGATAGATTCTCCAATTATGTTCTGTAAGGATGTTTAGATAGATGATGGATACATACAAATAATAAGAACACACGTATGCAACAGAGATCATTAATCAAATGAGAATTTACGATACTGACATTTTCTTTTAAAAGGAATGGGGGAAAATGGTTGGATAGATCCTAATCTTCAAGGGGACAAATTTTAGAGAAACTGTTTCAACCACAGCTATTGAAATATTTATGTACTATTTGCATATTACTTCTATCAAAATTGATTTTAAAATTCGTATATATTTTTGTACAGGTAAGTTTACCAATGGGGTGTCCAAAAATCTTATTAGTACAAGTGACAGAATTTGTCAGTATTCCAGCAGAGATTAAAGCTTTACTTTAGAAATAGGAGGTAAAAATAATAAACAAAGTTAACCTGTCATAGCATTTTGTTTAAGAGAAAAGGATTTAATTAAGGGAAACCAAGATTCCCTTCCTATCCTTCCTTCCTTATGAAAAATGAATATTTTACTACTTTGATCTTTGACCTTTATTCCTACAATTAATTCCACATCATTTTTCTACATATTGCTCTCTAAGGAGAATCAAGTTTACACTTCCCCCCAGTCCAAACTGTAACAGCACTTAATTAGGTGATAATTTATGTAGTACTTAGCATGAACTTTTGGCACTTGTTGAAGTAGCCAGCATAAGTGTACACATGTTATCACCTGCCTACATCAAGTAACAGAGGCCATGCAATCATCAGGTATCATGGGCTTTATAAGGTATCAAGTAACATTTAAAATCCTGTTGTACCTGGATTTCTAATAGGTTAGACCTGTCTCCAGTGTATATTAATATATATGTCTGTAGCAGTCAAAACACTGATTGTAAATGGTTCAAAACAACTAGAAAATAGGGGAAACAGATGTTGAGTAAGCCTACAGCTAGGCTATTAAAAACTTTGACATTCAGTTTGAGGGGAAGAGAGCAACAGACAAATATTTCTTATTTTCACACCCACTATGTGAACAGAAGAGGTAAGCCAAATTCTGCTTTCATTACTGTAAATCTGGAATAACTCTACTAAACACTATACTTGTTTAGAGAGACAAGGTGGGTGAGGTAATATCTTTTACTGGACCAACTTCTGTTGGTGAGAGAGACAAGCTTTCAAGCTTACAGAGAGCTCTTCAGGTCTTCCTGTGAATAGCATAGGTCATTCAAGGTGCTGGATCTATGACAGAGGTAAGATGGTGACAAAATGATGACGGACACAGAGAAAAAGACAGACATTCAGATGTATAGCCTGGTGTGTCTCTGTTATCTTGTATCTATGCAATGGAACTTTGCTAATCTGTACTTCTATAAAGCGCACACACTCTTTTTCCCCCACTTCTCAAAGATTTAATAGAGCAAGCGCTATTGTGAGGTCTTATCTCATGGTACTAAGACTAATTTATTTTCACAAATGTACTACAGAATTTTTATTCTAATTTATTTTATTATAAAGTATTTTCCATAAACAGTTGAAATGAAAATCACCAAAAATTAGATTCTAATGTGAACAATCCTTGATTTTTCATCATCTTTGTTCATGTCAGATTATGGTATCCTTTCTCATGTTTACTGGTACCTTACTCCACAAGTAGTCCTATTGAAATCATACTTGGTATTACAGTGCCAAAACTTCTGATACTCTGGAAATAAAAACACCATTGTGTTTCTAGCACACTATTGATTAGTACTAGAGTGTTTAAAACAGATTTGGTTGCCATTGCCTTGTGTTTTTTGAATATACATATCAATTTCTGTACAATCATTACCATCATGAAATAATCTGAAATACAGTCTAAAGAAATGAATGAATCACAGCATTTGGGAGAATACAATTAAAGAGAAGGGATTTTTTCTTGCAATAACTTCATGTGTGGCTAGCTAAAGTTCACCTGGTAGAATATTAAATGTACTCAAGGCCTATATACTGCTTGTAGGTAATAAATATTTAATTGTTCCATTTTTATAGTCATTATTCATTAAATTTTTCTATAAAACTATAACAATCTTAGCTAGTCAACCATTTACAATTTAAATGCCACCTCTCCCCAAAGCAATTTAAAGTGCATATTATTTAAAAGCTGGTATTTTTCATAAGGTAGGAGTAAAATGGAGTACAAATAGGTTGGCGCTCAGTACAAAAAGTTCACGTGTAGAGCAAAATTAGCAAATTTGGGTTCTTCTCTAGTTGGAACAAAGGCAAAATCACTTACCCAGGCAGGCGCTTATTACAAGTGAAATGTTGCATAACATAATACTAATATTTTATTTCTTTTGTTTTTTGAAGCAGAGAAGAAAGTATGGAGGATACAAGGGAATCTTTAATTTCCACCTATGTTCTTCCCCACCATCAAAGACAATCTCCACAACAGATAGGCAATAGCAAAAAAATAATGAACAGCAGATAATCTTGAGGTTGAAGGGGTCTTCTCTAATGCCTGCACTTGAGACTGGAAGACAAGTACTCCTGAATTCCAATCCTGGCCTGACAGTAATCCTCTGGCCCTGATTCTCCAAAGCCTTGTACCCTGGGTACACCCATACAAAGTGGGCATGAAATGTCATCATTCTGATTGGATAGTCATGTTTTGTACTCACTTTGCACAGCTGTAAATGCTGCCTGAGGTACAGGACATTGAAGAATCAGGCCCAGTTTGTGTCCTTGCACAAGTTACTAGCCTCTCTGTATCTCATCTTTTTTGTTCCCCAACCACACACACACTTATTGGGAGGATTAATTAGTTAGCATTATATCATACCTTTAAAGCACAGTCTGACATTAGGAGTGCTATGGACCTGTATTGGCCCAGCAAGAGTCGCCTGATTTAAAAGTCCACAGTGCAAAAGGAGAATGCAGGCACTGTAACACTCAAACAGCTCTGATGGGCAGGTGTTGAAAGTTGCTGGCTATTTTGGGGAGGCTAGCCTGACAGTTGGTGATAACACTGCAGAGCCCTGTTGCCTAGGGGAGATCAAGAACCAGAATGGATCCAGTCGTAACCCAGCCTCACTTCTTCCAGTCACATGCAGTCAGGACTAGCCACAATTGAGTCTTTAATGACTGGCTCATTCCTGAGTCCAGTCATGGAGCCTGAATCCTAGACGAGGTTCCATCACGAAAAAAATAACAAAACATAAGAGCAGGAAGAGGCAGAGGCTAGTTTATATTTTGTCTATGATTTAACAAATGACCACAAATTGTGTAATTACAGTGGGCCTAATTCAAAGAAAAAAATGTTTGAGCTTCTGCACTGTGGAACTCCATGCATGGCCAGGGAAAACACAGAACAACAATTTTCCAGGATTTTTTGCCTTGCCTGGGCTTCCATGCTATAGAGGCCAAATATCCAGTAGTTTTAACTGAACCAAGGCCAAGGTTTGTAGAAGTGCATCCACTGTAAATACAGAATAATCTTAGAGGAAAAGAAGAAATGGTGATGCAATAAAAACAACAGCAAAGAATCCTGTGGCACCTTATAGACTAACAGATGCGTGCATTCTGGACAACATGCATTCTGGATGAGACCTGACAGAGGAAGTAATGGTGACCACGATTTGCCCTTTCTCATTATAAAAAGGAGGACAATCTTTGTGTTACTTTTCTTTTCAAAGAAAGACAAGAGAACTTGTCCCTGCACTGAGGCTTTTTGATGCCAGCTAAATCAGCCCTGAGAGGTTGCACCCCTCAAGAAAACCCTACCTGACAGACTTTCTGTGAGAACTGCAGAGCCAGTCCTTGTAGCTCTACATCTCTCAGCTCAGTATAATATTGTGGACTGGGTATGATCAGGAAGAGTGTGTTGTGGGGAGCCAGCTGCCAGGATGGTCCTGTGCCTCAGCTATTCTGCACTTCATTGAGCCTCAGTGTTTCTGTGCCACTAGCAATGGCCCGTATGGACTACTGCAGATGAGGTGCACATTAGAGGAGTTCAGAGGGGAGCAAAATTGGGGTGGAAGAGAGATGGGTACAGGAGGAATATGATGGCAGAGATAGATAGGTATAATAAGGTCATTGAGGTAGAGGTGAGGATTTTGGGGGAGAGATCAGGAGCAGTCAGGAAGATGTAGGAAGCAGAGGCCAGGGATTTCCATGCTCGTTAACTTGGAAGTGATGATAAGCCAATTTATAGGCAGAGAAATGGGGGAAATAGTAAAGGGGAACCAAAAATTCTGGTCTGATTATTTGTTTAGTTTTCTTCAGTTTTTCTGTCTCTGACCACTGAATGCTCTGGGTCCAAGTACAATCTTTTTTGAAATTATAAAATGATAATTAGAACCAAGGTCCAAAATGTAAAACTCTCCCATATTCCCTCAAACCTGCTCAGTCCCTCCTCCGCCCCAGAAACAGGCACAGGCCAACATGCAGAAAAGACATTTTCCAACATTTGTATAATGAATGGAAGGAGGAAGAACTAACTCACTCACCCAAGGCTTTGTCTCCTCAGAATTCTGGTTCCCTCTATAAGAAGTGCCAGCCCGGCACATTTTTATAAGAGGAAATATGATCATTACAGGACCACCATTTCCTTCATTTTCCCTCCTTCACCCTCCTCTCCTATTATCCACCACCTCCTCTCAAGAAGATTCCCACTGCTCTCATCCACCCTCCCTCTTCTTCCTATTTCAAAAAAAAGGAAAACTTCATTGCCGCTGTTCCTAGACACACCGTTGTGTCTGAACAGGCAAAAGTGTGCCACATTCAGTTGAAGATACATTTACATTCCACAGCAAATCATAAATACCCAAGCAAATGCCAACACTTTTCATTCGCACAAGTCTCAGTTTGAGTAATCAAGTTTTCCCCCATGCATTTTCTCCTAATTATATTATTTTAAAAGACATGAAATAGTAATTCCACATGACATTTTTATCACCTGCTTAACATTTCAAATGAAACTTTTTATTGCATTTGATGTTATTTAAACATTTACCATGTACTCTTCAGTCTTACCATTTTCAATATGTTCTGGCTATATTAAGCAAATATTTAGAAACAGTTGGAGTATGTGCTGTTTTTTTCCATTTTTAAGTGTTTAATCTGTAATTAACATATGGCATATTGGAAATACATTTCATACATAGACCTGTATGTGTTAAGTGTTAAGAATATATTTTTGCATTGCCACAGTTCAGTTTGTCAGATTTTCCATTACAAACTTTTAATTTCAGGGGTTTACAACTTGTCCATAGAGCTTCTCCTTCAAGGAGAAACTTGGCATACAATTTCCCAGTCCGAAAGTGTGGCAGGGGAGTTGGCGGGTATTCAACTCTTTCAATTTAGAGACATGAAGGGGTAAGGGGAAATGCAGGAGTTTGGGTTCTGTTTGGACTTCTAAAAATGGCTCCATTACAAAAAAAGAAATTCTGTGCCTTTAGCATACAAAATAAATTCAACTTTTCTGATATTTTCAGGAGACATAAAAAGGTCACAGATATCAATATTTTTAAGTGCATATTGACTCCAGTTTGAAAGGATTTCTGTGGCTCCATTCCAGGGGCAGGTGAAATAATTCCTGGATTAACTTGGCAGTTAGCATAAATAAGCATATCTCCAATTATTCTAGTTACTGACTTCTGTGGAGCTATGCCAATCTACACCAGCTGAAGATCTGACCCAGTTCTTTAATGGTTTTGTGATCTTACCAAACTGGAACTAGATGAATAGTGAAACCCTTAAATCCTATCTCTTCATATGCTGTTCATAATATCACGCAGTTAATTATTCATAAATATTCATTTATTGTTCAAAGCCCTTGTGACAGAACCCTCATTGGCCGGGCAGCCACTGATCGTTGGTTAGGGGGGCTGTAGGGGGACCTGACTCCTCTGTCTCCCTCAGGTCCTGGCCCAGGGTCCTGTGTTGCATAGCCCCTAAACAGGGGAGATGGATCTTTCTCCCAGCCATGAGGGGGGTTTAGGGCCTGTTTTCCTGGCATGCTCCCTATGCAAGTCCTTTTAGGTTGGGGTGTAGTCCTGCTAGTCCAGTTGCCCCACAGTTGGGCCTTCTCTGTAGGTTTCCCTTGGCCAGGGAAGACTTACTTGCCTCCAGTGGCTGCACTGGCAGGTGGGTTGCCGGTCTGTGCCTTCAGGAAGGAATACAGAGAGCTCCTGCCTCTTTGTCAGTCAGCCCCTGACTGAGCCAGGCTCCCTTCTTTTCTTCCCCCTCCAGGCCTGGCATTGGCTACACGTATAACGGGGTGCGGCTAGCTGAACCCACAGGTGTTGTTTAACTCCTGCTGTGCCCAACTGCAGTCTCTCTTCTCCTTCACACTTTTTCCCCCTCATAACCGCTCCTCCAACTGCTCTCTACCATCCTGTGAAAAGAAGTCCACATTCAGATGGGCTCTCCCAGCCTGGTTCTGGATGCAGAAGGAAAAGGACTGGAGGGAAAGTTACCATCTCATGATTCGAGGATTTGTGTCCTTTATGGCGTGGAGCCAGCATAGGGGGGGCGTGGTTGGTAACTAGGGTGAAGTGCATGCCCAGAAGATAATAACGGAGTGAGTCCATGGCCCACTTTACTGCCACGGCTTCTTTCTCGATTACAGAATAGGTCTCCTCTCCTGAGAACAGCTTCCTGCTAATATACAGGATGGGGTGTTCATTACCCCTTACTACCTGCAATAGAACTGCTCCTAGGCCCACGTCTGAGGCGTCTGTTTGTAACAAAAACTCCTTGGTGAAGTTGGGGCTGTATAAGACGGGTTCCTGTGAGAGCCGGGCCTTCAGAGTTTGAAATGTCTCCTCACGGGCTCTGGTCCACTGGATCTTTTTAAGACTCTCGTTCTTGAGGAGATCGGAAAGCGAGGCCACAATGGAGAAGAACCCTGGGCTAAAGTGGCGGTAATAAATTGCCTACGGAGGATGTGGAATCTCCATCTCTGGAGATATTTAAGAATTGATTAGATAAATGTCTATCCAGGGTGGTCTAGACAGTATTTGGTCCTGCCATGAGGGCAGGAGACTGGACTCGATGACCTCTCGAGGTCCCTTCCAGTCCTAGAATCTGTGAATATCTAGCTAGTCCTAGGAATCAGCATACATGCTTCTTTGAGGAAGGCATGGGGCACAACTGGACTTTGCTAATCAAGGGTCAGATTATGCCCTTTCCCAATGTGTACCCAAGGTCCGTGGTCTCTCTTCCCAAGGTGACATTTGGCAGGGTTCTTGGTCAGCCCAGCCTCTTGGAGGGACTGCAGGACCGCGGTCACATGTTTCAAATGGTGTTGCCTGTCACGACTATAAATCACCACGTCATCTACGTACACGGCTGCATATCTGCTATGGCAGGGGTCGGCAACCTTTCAGAAGTGGTGTGCCGAGTCTTCATTTATTCACTCTAATTTACGGTTTCGCGTGCCAGTAATACATTTTAATGTTTTTAGAAGATCTCTTTCTATAAGTCTTTAATATATAACTAACCTATTATTGTATGTAAAATAAATAAGGTTTTTAAATGTTTAAGAAGCTTCATTTAAAATTAAATTAAAATGCAAAGCCTCCTGGACCAGTGGCCAGGACCTGGGCAGTTGAGTGCCACTGAAAATCAGCTTGCGTGCTGTCTTTGGCACACGTGCCATAGGTGGGATACCCCTGTGCTATTGGGACAGAGAATTCAGTCCATCAGCCACTGAAATGTGGCCAGGGCCCCATGCAAACCAAAGGACATGGTCTGGAACTGGAAAAGCCCAAAGTGAGTGGAGAAAGCGGTTTTTTCCCTGGACTTGGGTGTGAGGGGGATATGCCAATAGCCCTTCATTAAGTCTTAAGTGGTAATATATTCCACCTTTCCCAGCTGGTCAAGCAGTTCATCCACCCGTGGCATCGGGTACCCATCGAACTTCAATACTGTATTGACCTTGTGAAAGTGAATGCAAAAGCAGGTGCTTCCATCAGGCTTAGTGACAAGTACCACAGGGCTTTTCCAGTCACTAAACGACTCCTCTATCATCCCCAACACTAGCATCAAGTGGAGTTCCTCTTCCATGGTCTCTCCAAACTCCTGGGGAGGAGCCAGGGGTTTTCCCTGGCTCCTTGCCACCGGGCCAGGAGCTTTGACTCTGAACTGGGCAACAATAGCAGCACCCAGTCACTGGGCTAAAACTCCCAGACACGCGCACGTTTATTATAGGCTATCTCTTGGGTATCCTGGGCATATAGGAAATTCTCCCTGGCAAACGAGCCTAGGGCCTCAAGCCTCTTCCACAGGTTTAAAACATACTGCACCACGTTGTTGGCTCAGGATAGTTGCTCCTACCACATTTCTAGCACAAGGTCTAAAATCTCCAGGGTTGCCTCCCATACAAAAGATCAAACGGTGAGAAGCCAGTGGAAGATTGGGGTACTTCCCGGATTGCGAACAAGAGCGGCAGGAGCAGCTGGTCCCAATACCGGACATCCACCAGGATGAATCTTCTGAGCATTGTTTTTAGTGTTCAATTAAAGCGCTCTACCAGGGCATCCATTTGGGAGTGGTATACAGATGTTCTTAAGATCTTGATTTTGAGTAACCAGTAGAGCTGCTTGATCATCTGGGACTTAAAGTTTCTCCCTTGATCTGTCAGGATTTCCCAGGGCACCCCAACTCAGGCAAAGATGTTCATAAGTTCCGTAGCCACCCACTTGGGGTTCATGGAGTGCAGTGGCACTGCTTCAGGGTACCGGGTCATATAGTCCACTACAACAAGAATGAACCAGTACCCAGCAGTGCTCTTCTCCAGCAGGCTAACTATGTCAACTCCAATTCACTCAAAGGGTACACTTACAAGTGGCAGGAGGATCAACGGGGGTCTCTCAGCTGGCCGAGGGGTGGTGAGCTGGCACTCTGGGCATGAGACACAGAAGTCTTGGTAGACTCCCGGACCAAAAGAACCAGGCTAAAATCCGGGATTGCATCTTTTCCTTTCCAAGGTGCCCATCTGTAGGTATGGCATGGGTGAGTCACATAACTTCCCTTTGGTATGGGTCGGGGCACCAAGAGCTGATGGCGGATCTCTTCAGTCAGTTGGTCTCTCTCTGTGTGGTACAGATTGGTCACCTTGAATCTCAAAGCATGGAAACCATCCCGCTTAGTGGAGTTCGACAGTCTCCACATTCACTAGTACCACCTGAGCGTATGCTTGACTTAGGATGTTGTCAGCCCATCGCTCTTCCACTAAATCAGAGAGGCAAGTCAAGATCTCTGATTTGGGTAATGAGGGGATTTCCCTCCTGGATGGGAGGGCGCCTGGATGGCCTGGGTTGACTTTGAGGACTGGGTGAGGACCCTCCACCAAGGTCATCAAGCTTCCCCACCCCCACAAGGGTCACATCTTCAGGCCAGCCAGGGGCTGGATGTAGGGGCCCCACCAGTTTTGCTGACAATTCCCCAAAATAGCTCCAGTCCCTGCCTAAAATAACTGGGTAGGCCAGGGTAGGGTCCAGACTGACCATAAGGGGCCCCTCGCATCTTCCCATCATTAAAAGTCACTTCCGTGTGGGGGTAGACCCTCACGTCTCCATGCATGCCCTGTAATATGATGGTGCCCTGGGTTGGGCTGGGATTAGGCACCACTGTCCTTGGTACCAGGGTCTGGGCACACCCTGAATCATCCAGTCCCATCACTTCTCTCCCATTTACCCACACTGGGATGGTCAGTTCTGCTGGGACCCCAGGGCATGCTCGTGGAGTCCAGATCTTTCCATAGCTACATTCCATGTACAGTCAGTCTCTGGACCAGCGTCCAGAATGGACATACATGAAACACCGGTCCTGATCTTGGGTGGTGCGTGGGGTTTCCTGCTGAGGTACCCAGGTGGTCTTGTCATGACAGGTGTCCTCAAGTTCTGGGCCAAGTACGGGCCTGGGCTGTGCCTTCAGTGGACCCGTGGTCTCCCGAGCTGGAGTGTGGGTGAATGGCTCTGTACCTCTGGGTTGGGGAGCCCTGGCACGCCTGGATCCTCGACCCCTCCAAAGCTCTGGTAGGGAGGGAGCAGGCTGACGTTTCTCATGATCCTGGGGTCTGTGGGTGGTTCCCTCCTTTAGAGACATGGGGTTCTTGATTCCAGCCAACCTCAAAGGAGGCCTCATCATGGGGGACTCGCCAGCTAGGTAGTTCTCCATGAGTTGGATGGCATCCATCATGGTGTCAGGGTGATGTCGCAACACCCACTATCTTCCACGCAGGGGGCAGGATATGGACAAACTGCTCTAGCAGGACCTGCTCAGCAACCTGTGCCCCCATCTTTGCTTCTGGTTTGAGCCATCTCCAGCATGAATCGCACAGCTTCTGGGTGACCAGACGGGGTCAAGTTCCCATTAGGTACTGCACCCCCTGAAAGAATTGCCGGAATGTTTCCTCCAAGATACCTAGGGTGCTGAGGATTGCCTTGGACATAGTCCAGGGTGGTGGTGGGGTCGAAAGCACGGTATGTGGTGTGTGATACTGCAGCCCATTGGTCTCGCGGCCACTGGGCTACCATGGCCACCTGCTTGAAGGTCTCTAAGAAGGCCTCAGGATCACTGTCAGGCTCCATTTTGGCAAGCCGGGTAGGCGCAGGGTTTGGTAGCTCTGCTGGAGCAGTGGCTCACAAAATAGATGCCTGTTGGACCAGTTGCTGCTGCTGCTGTTGGGCTGCCAATTCACGAATTAGCTGAGGCTGCTGCATGGCCATCTGCTGCAGGAGCTGTTGTTGTTGCTGTTGATGGTGGGTGTTTTGCTCAGCCATCTATTTCAGCAGCTGTTCCATCCCCATTCAAGGGTTTGTCCTCGGGATTTTCTCTCTCTCTCTTTTTTTTTTTTGTTTCGTTTGTTTGTTTTCCTTATAATTCCCTTCAGTGGTGACTAGGGTGATGTCCACATTCGCCACCATTTGTGATAGGGCCCTCAGTGGCCAGGCAGACTAATGGCTGGATCATTGATTGGGGAACCTGTAGGGGGGTCCTGACCCCTGCTTCTCCCTCAGGTCCTGGTCCAGGGTCCTGTGTTGCTCAGCCCCTAAACAGGGGAGATGGATCTTTCTCCCAGCCATGAGGCAGGTTCAGGGCCTGTTTTCCTGGCATGTTCTCTATGCAAATCCTTTTAGGTTGGGGTGTGACCCACTAGTCCAGTTGCCCCACAGTTGGGGCTTCTCTGTAGGTTCCCCTTGTCCGGGGAAGACTTACTTGCCTCCAGGGGCTGCGTTAGCAGGCAGGTCGCCGGTCTGTGCCTTCAGGCAGGCATACAGAGAGCTCCTGCCTCTTTGCCAGTCAGCCCCTGACTGAGCCAGGCTCCCTTCTTTTCTCCCCCCTCCAGGCCTGGCATTGGCTGCACGTAAAACGGGGTGGGGCTAGCTGAACCCACAGGTGACCTGCTGTGCCCAGCTGCAGTCTCTCTTCACACCCCTCCTAAAACTTTTGTAAATTTATATCAAATGTGCCTTATTCACTTTTCATTTTTTGTCTTTGTTCTTCTGTTTAAAAGTTTTGTCCAGTCAGGGACAGACAAATATACCATGGGACCAATCACACACCATAAATAACAGACATACAAAGTCAACAGTTCATCATAAAAAAACACCTCCTTTTATGAAAACGATAGAGCCAAACTAATTTATGAACAACAAATATATTTACAGAAATCAGGAATCATTTGTGAATGAGATGAACCCAATTATATATTCTACCAGTTATATTCATGATTCACAGATGCAACTTTATTGTTGCTATTTTCATAATGTATTTTATATCCATAATTTCAGTTTCTCAGATGCAGCTGCTAGTAAAGTTTCTACAACTATGATATTCCATCTAAATGAATCTCAGTGTTGCCAAGTCTCGTGATTTCAAGTCTTGTGATATTTGATATTTAAATTCTGGATTTATGTGATTAGGTAAGAATCTCAGTTTTCATTTTAAAATAGAGTACATTTTTAGCCCTCATGGTTGCAAAAAAAAACTTTAAACTTTACGCTGTAAGCATTCTGATTTTTGACCCTTTAGAAGACATAGTTTATATATATATTTTTAAATCTCATCATTAAGCCAGTCTCATTATATTTGAGGCCTAACATTATTTTTAAATGCTTGCAGTTGACAATCCCACTATTTATATATTTCTAGCATGCTCATCTGAACACTAAATGCACAGACTGGTTTTTGATGAGCAAGTTCTACATATTTCCCCCCCCCCAAATCTGCCTTTTTGATCACATGAAAAGTAGAGCTTTTTGGGGTCCCATTTTCTATTTAACCTGAAGACTTTAGAATGATTTCTGCTGTATTTGAATGTTCTTTCATCTGTTTTTAAACAACAGGCTCTGGGCAATGGACCTGAACAATCACTTGTCTCATACTCTTTCCTCTGACACTTGGCATGGTTATAATCAGGAGAAAGCCAGTGTCACATCACACAATTCTGACCTGTTCATTGTTTTACTTGTGTCCTCCCTCTATCTCATCTTGCCTCTCTAGGTCAAGTACTGTGCATTAAAGTGATGATTCCCCTATTGATATACAGGGATTCTTCATGTGTCCACCTACTTATGCCTCTTCTGCTCAAACAAGAGACCGCAATATTGTTGTCCTCTGCAGCCACAAGGGAATGATGCTATCCTAGTGATGCTGGTTTTATTTTCAAGCTGCAGGGTAAATATCTGAGCAGAGGCGTATGCCTACATTTTCTTCTCACACAGACTAGTCCATTTTCTGCCTTTGTTTTGGTTGGGTCATGTTTTTTCTTTAGTCTCTGCCTCCATGGCATAGCTCCTTACTCCCACTGTTTGTTTGTTTTAAACATTGCATTCTGATAAATCTCCTTTTTCTCTCCTTACCCTCTAACTGCAACCAATTAAAAACATCACTTATAAAAGTACAGCTTTTAAAACATGCTTTGAGAAAGACAGCTCATCTAGTAGAACAAGGGACTGACACTGATCTCACCCAGTCTAATTTCAAATCGTTACAGATATATGCTGTTCAGGGGGTTGGAATTTGTGCACACGTGGGACTTGAGTGAAGTGCAACACCAGAACATGTGCAGTCTAACCATTATGGGACCGAAATCTTTGATTTGGGGGAGTCTATCTCAGGCTCTGTCCATTTTCAAGGTATAAACTTAAATGTTTTTTCTGGTAACTAAATGCAGCACATATATATCATCGCAGGACTGCAGAGGACAGCTAAGTGGCTAGCAAATACTGAGGGAGGAGGAAGAGAGGGCTCAGCTGAGAAGTCAAAAAAGAAAGGAATTGGGAAATCAAGTGGATAGCAGAAGCTTGGACAAAACAAAGGTATTGGCTGAGCTAGAGTGTTAATCAGATGTAAAGATCTATCAAAGGTAGCCATTTATAGAACACACCTGTAACAGAAGGACCCTGAATTCACACTGGTCAAAAGTATTAGGAATATATGATATCTTAGGGAAATACTAGCAAGTAAAAGACTTGAATCTCAGACAAGTTGAGAGAGGGAATGTGTAGTCTGGAGAACGTCTATTGGAATTAATTCAGTTTGAAGAACAGTGTGGTAGGTTCAATTACTTTTTGATATGTCAGGTAACTCAGGCTCAATAAGTTTATTAGTCAAAGATAGAGCAACACAATACAGAAAATGTTAATACTTCATTCAACCTGGGAAACAGATTTGGAGCTTCACTTCTATTCCAAAATATGAGCCCATATCTGCTTCTATATATAAACAAGTTGTTCACAACAAACAGAAGATTCACAAATCCCACTGTATTATCACAAGCCTTACCTCTCGTCTCGTATCTAGCTCCATACATTTTGCAGAGATACTGATACCAGCCAGCCTTATTGTAATCCTCAACGAAACACACCTCTTCTTTTCTGACATATTCTACCAGACTCTGCACATACAAAGAACCAAAGTATATGTAAACAGGGCAGAGACTGCAACACTTTAGCTACCAGTAAATTTTCACAGCAGAGTTTAGACCAAGTATAAAGAATTCTGAGCACAATTCATGGATATAAAGCACCGTAAAAATAGGTGATATATCCTATGTATTTACTACTAGCTACTTCTTATTTTAGTTTAGCTTGCGACCAGGGGCTGCTAACAGGGAGTTTCGCAAGGGAGTTCTCCAGGTGAAGGAGGAGCAAATACAGCATCTGTGGGGTAAGTGACTGTCTGTAGTGTTTGTGTTTGGGGGTTACTTGCTGTGTGCTGAGCTTGTGTTTGTCAGTCTGTTAGTTTGTTTGTTTGGTGTTTGAAGGACCATGTGCTGTGGCTGGCAGTTGGAAGCCGTGAGCTTCAAAGGAAGGTTTGAAAGCTCGAAGCCTCTGGTAATTGGCTGAGCCTTAATCAGTGGGCAGGGCATTCACTCAGGCCAGGGCTTTGTAAAGCCACGCACAAGCGACCAGGGAGCTTGAGACCAGGGGCTGCTAACAGGGAGTTTTCGCAAGGAGTTTGGAGGGGGAGGGGGAGGGTCAGGGCGTCCCTTGTCAGTCGCTACTTGTTCCCCTGTAGGCCCCTTAAAACTATATCCAAACCATATTCCCAAAAAACCCCCTTTCTTTAACCCACCCTGTTCATTAACTAGAAAGACATGCAGGCAGGAAGCACAGCGAGTGGGGGTATCCAGTTTATTGCCATTGATGTAGCATGTATGATTACCTTCCTTGTTGGCGAGGTGGCGTTGTGTACAGTCGGTGCAAGCGCTCCTGGCCCTCAGAGACACGTACGGACTTTGAGGCCAGGGTGGTGAACTGGAGGAGCTAAGACAGCAGATGAAGTATGTTGATGTGGCTTTTCCGGGACACTGTTAGAATTGTCCCACCTCCGCCAGACAGTCTGTGTGCTGTGAGGAGGAAGAATGCCAGGGAAGCAGAGCAGTCAATGGGAGACAGGGGGAAACCTTCCCATATTGGTACCCTCCTTCAGATGGTTGCTGGGGTTGCTTTTGCACTCAGGTTACCTCCCGAAGGGAGGAACTCCAGTTGTTAGGAAAAGGCAGGTGTTAGTAATGGAAGCATTCGATCACTAGACATGTAGATGCTGGTTTGTGGTGATTGGAGAAACCGGTATGGTGACTTGCCTTGCCTGATGCGAAGATGGGATCTCTTCCAAGACATCTAGACGACTTACGTTAGTGTGGGGAGGAGCCGGTGGGTCGGGTACATGTAGGTACAATGACATAGGGAGGGTAGAGAGATTCCTGGAAGCCAAATTTAAGCTGCTAGGGAAGGAGAAACTGAAATCCAGGACTCTATTGGTGGCATTCTCAGAAATTGGCTTCCAGTTCCACGCTGGGCCAGGTAGGCAGGCAGAGCTTCAGAGTCTCAATGCGTTAAGATTGAGGACGACGGTTTGTAGAGAGGAGGGGTTTATGTCATTAGGGAACTGGAGAACTTTTGAGATGGAGGAGCCTATACAGGAGAAGATGGGCTCCACCTAAACCAAAGGTGGACCAGGCTGCTCGGCAGTAAACATTAAAAAGGTTGTAGAGCCAGTATTAAACTAGAGATTGGGTTAAGGGAAAGCCGACGGCTGCAGAGCGCAAGCATTGTGGATCGGACACAGACTTCTCTTTTAAGAGGAGAGTCGTATGATAGAGAATCATCCAGGTCTTATAGTCAGGAACAAAAGGATGGAAGAGATAATGTAAAGCGGCACCGGATCAGATGATAAACGTCACATAAAAAGAATCTGGTACATCAGAAAAGGGCAGACAAATAAAACAAGGGACAAGTTTTTTAAACAGCTGCTTTTACTCAAATGCTAGAAGTCTAAATAATAAGATGGTGTGAACTAGAATGCCTTTGATAAAAGGAGGATATTGATATATAGGGCATCACAGAAACCTGGTGACTGAGAGCAATCAATGGGACACAATCTTCCGGGGTACAAAAATATATTGGAAGGACAGAAACAGGTCGTGCAGGGAGGAGTGGCACATATATGTGAAAGAAATGTAGATTCAAATGAAGTAAAAATCTTAAGCAAATCCACATGTTCCATAGAATCACTATGGATAGAAAATTTTCATGGCTCTAATAAAAATATAACATTAGGGATTATTATCGACCACCTGACCAGGACAGTAATAGCGATGATGAAATGCTAAGGGAAATTACAGAGGCTATCAAAATTAAGAACCACTAATAGTGGGGGATTTCAATTATCCCATATTGACTGGGAACATTTCACTCAGGACGAAAATGCAGAGATTAAATTTCTTCAATACTTTAAATGACTGCTTCATGGAGCAGCTGAGTATGGGAACCCGACAAGGGAGAGGCAACTCTAGATTTAATTCCTGAGTGGAGCGCCAGGAGCTGGACCAAGAGGTAACTATAGCCGGACCGCTTGGAAATAGTGACCATAATACAATAACATTCAACATCCCGTGGTGGGAAGAACACCTCAACAGCCCAACACTGTGGCATTTAATTTCAAAAGGGGGAACTACCAAAAATGAGGGGGTTAGTTAAACAAAAGTTAAAAGGTACAGTATAAAGTGAAATCCCTGCAAGTTGCATGGGCCCTTTTTAAAGACACCATAATAGAGGCCCAACTTCAATGTATACCCCAATTAAGAAACACAGTAAAAGAACTAAAAAAGAAGCCCCGTGGCTTAACAACCATGTAAAAGAAGCATTGAGAGATAAAAAAAAAAAAGACTTCCTTAAAAAGTGGAAGTCAAATTCCTAGTGAGGCAAATAGAAAGAGCACAAACACTGCCAGCTTAAGTGCAAGAGTGTAATAAGAAAAGTCAAAGGAGTTTGAAGAACGGCTAGCCAAAAACTCCAAAGGTAATAACAAAATGTTTTTAAGTACATCAGAAGCAGGAAGCCTGCTAAACAACCAGTGGGGCCCCTTGACGATCAAATACAAAAGGTGCGCTTAAAGATGTTAAAGAATCATTGCGGAGAAACTAAATCGATTCTTTGCTTCATCTTCATGCCTGAGGATGTTAGGCGAGATTCCCAACCTGAACTGGCTTTTATAGGTGACAAATCTGAGGAACTGTCACAAAACTGAAGTGTCACTAGAAGAGGTTTTGGAATTAATTGATAAACTCAACATTAACAGTCACCGGGATCAGATGGCATTCACCCAAGAAGTTCTGAAAGAACTCAGATATAAGCTGCGAACTATTAACTAAGGTTGTAACCTGTCCTTTAAATCGGCCTTCAGTACCCAATGACTGGAAGTTAGCTAATGTAACACCTATATTTTAAAAGGCTCTAGAGGTGATCCCGGCAATTACAGACCGGTAAGTCTCTAGTCGGTACCCAGGCAAATTAAGTCGATAACAATAGTAAGAATAAAATTGTCAGACACTAGAAAAACATAAACTGTTGAGCAATAGTCAACATGGTTCTGTAAAGGGAAATCGTGTCTTACTAATCTATTAGAGTTCTTTGAAGGGGTCACAAAAACATGTGGACAAGGGAGATCCAGTGGACATAGTGTACTTAGATTTCCAGAAAGCCCTTGACAAGGTCCCTCACCAAAGGCTCTTACGTAAATTAAGCTGTCATGGATGAAAAGGAAGGGTCCTTTCACGGACTGAGAATGGTTAAAAGACAGGGAACAAAGGTTTAGGAATTAATGGTCAATTCTCAGAATGGAGATGGTTAACTAGTGGTGTTTCCCAAGGGTCAGTCCTAGGACCAATCCTATTCAATTTATTCTACATTTAATCTGGAGAAAGGGTAAACAGGGAGGTGCAAAGTTTGCAGATGATACTAAACTACTCAAGATAGGTAAGACAAAGCAGATTGTGAAGAACTTCAAAAGATCTCACAAAACTAAGTGATTGGGCAATAAAATGGAAATGAAATTTAATGTGGATAAACGTAAAGTGATGCACATTGGGAAAATAACCCCAACTATACTACAATATGATGGGGCTAATTTAGCTACAACGAGTCAGGAAAAAGATCTTGGCATCATCATGGATAGTTCTCTGAAGATGTCCACCCAGTGTGCAGAGGCAGTCAAAAAAGCAAACAAGATGTTAGGAATCATTAAAAAGGGGATAGAGAATAAGACTGAGAATATATTATTGCCCTTTATAAATCATGTGTACACCTACATCTCGAATACTGTGCACTGATGTGGTCCCTCACCTCAAAAAGATATTCTAGCACTAGAAAAGGTTCAGAAAAGGGCAGCTAAAATGATTAGGGGGTTGGAGAGGGTCCCATATGAGAAAAGATTAAAAAGGCTAGGCCTCTTCAGCTTGGAAAAGAGGAGACTAAGAGGGGATATGATAGAGGTATATAAAATCATGAGTGATGTTGAGAAAGTGGATAAGAAGTTATTTACTTATTCCCATAATACAAGAACTAGGGGTCACCAAGTGAAATTAATAGGTAGCAGGTTTAAAACAAATAAAAGGAAGTTCTTCACACAGCGCACAGTCAACTTGTGGAAGTCCCTACCTGAGGAGGTTGTGAAGGCTGGCACTAAAACAATGTTTAAAAGGGAACTGGATAAATTCATGGTGACTAAGTCCATAAATGGCTATTAGCCAGGAAGGGTAAAGAATGGTGTCCCTAGCCTCTGTTCATCAGAGGTGGAGACGGATGGCAGGAGAGAGATCACTTGATCATTGCCTGTTAGCTTCACTCCCTCTGGGGCACCTGGCATTGGCCACTGTCGGTAGACAGATACTGGGCTAGATGGACCTTTGACCCGGTACAGCCGTTCTTATGTTCTTATGTAGTTGTACACCTTATCCAGTCACACTTGTAGCTAAAATAGTAAAGGAATTTATGTTTTTGATTAACATATCTATTTGTGATAGCCAATTTCATAGTCCTTGGTACAATTCCATTTCTTGTATGGTGAACCTACCACTGCAGAATCAGTATTATAGTTTCACAAGAAGTATTTTTCCACCTCACCTTTGGTCTAGCCATAAAGCATTGTGGGACTCTGGTCCAGTTCAGTCAATAAATGGCAGCGCGGCCTACCAAAAGACAGTAACTTAAAGAGCCTTTCTTCTCAGGATTATTTCATAACCTGGTTCTTGTTTTAGTTGTTTGCTACTATAAATCCTTTCCATAGCATTTCTAATTGTGTCTCTGGTGAGTGTCTTGGGGGGCTTGCCCAGTTCATAAATACATGGTCTTGTCAGATGTACTTATTTAATTTTTGCTATATCATTCTTTATTGCAGTTTTTCCCGCAAGTGCCTCAGCTGAGATTTGGGCCCCATTGTGCTAAATGCTGCATATATCATTAGTAAGACACTGTTCACACCTTAAAGAATTCACAGTCTAAATGGATGGAAGAGAGAAAGCACTATATTACTATGATGCATTTTATCTTATTTTTTCCTGAATTAAGTAATTGTTTTAAAGCACATTAATAAACTGTTATAGCCAATCTAATAAATTATTATTGTGAGAATATGCGATCTTTGGACTACATTTCAGCCAGTATAATTTACTATAGCTCCATTAGTGTTATGTTCTTTGCTATATGGGTTCCTTTCTGTCATTCACTGCCTTTTATGTTGGCTTCACCACTTTCACTGGTGACTAAATTTGTGTCCTTAACACATGGTGAGCGATGTGAAGAATAGGGTTGATAGCAGAGATGGGAAAAGGAAGAAATAAAACAGGTTAATCTAAGTAAATTTCCCTTTAAACCAGTATTTTTCAAAAGAAAATTTGTAAAACACTTTCAAAAATTTTCAGAGGTTTTAGAGAATCCAAAATGTCTGAGCTGGGATAAAACAAGAAGTGGCCTTAACCATTGTGCAAAGAAACTGTAGTCAATGGAGTACTGTGAATATACATCAGCTGAGGATCTGACTGATAGATTTCAAAACACCATGTCTCACACCAGTTGAAGATCTGGCCCCCTAACATAATCTCATGGCCTTTCTGGCCAAATCAGGAGGCAGCAGTATTGGAAATCTAATGAGAAATCATCACTTTACCAGATTTTGTGCTCTGTTTTACACATGTAAGAAGTTTGAATTGTTTGGTTAGCATCCACATTTTTTAACCTTGGATGCTTATTTAATCTGAAACAAACTACCAGGCCTTTTGAGGTTCACCCATCACTAATTCTTTTCAGATCATAGTTATAGCACTGGAGAAGAGAGGACTCTCTCCCCCTCAAAACCCCACACATTTTGATTTTGTGTGTGTGTGTGTGTGTGTGTGTGTGTGTGTGTGTGTGTGTAAAAATTGTTGAAAGGATACATGTCCTCTCCTTCTTCCCCATTCCCATCCCCTTATTCATTTCTACAGACATGAGGGGTATAACTGAGGTATGCCTAATAGCAGGCAGAGGGAGTGTAGAATCTCATGATATTTGCATTTAGGCTTCCCTGAAAAATAAAGAGTGTTCCTTTCCTCTTTGCAAAGAGCCTGTGGAAACACAATAGGATGTGTACTCTAATAAATAAGGCTTTTAATGACTATTTTTGTCCTTTAATTTTCCATTTAGTGAACAAATGATTCATTTTCCCCGTCAGAGTTACAGGTGTGAAATTTACTGCTCTTTCAGAAATAACACTTGGGGCAAAATAATGAAATGCCAGAGTTCCAAAATAAAAGTACCAAATTCTAACAAAACTTCATGGGACAAATCTGATGTGCTTATTCAGTGTGTACTACAGCAAATGCCCAATGACTTCAGTGGGAGTTTGCCAGGGCAAAGACTGAGTAAAACCAAAGGGAAGGCATCAATTGAGGTAATGTTGGGGTATTCTGGCCCAGAGGTTCCCCAGTGAACAGGGAGAGTAATGGGTCGAGTGGAGCTCTAACTACTCCTCACCCACTTTCAGGCAAGCCCCTGCCCCATCCCCCACACAGGGATTATGATTTTGATTGGACTTTACAAAGGCCATTAAAGGAAAGTGTTTTATTTCCTGCTTTTCACTGCATGGCCACACAGCATCTGTCATGATCTTGCCCTGTATTACAAACTCCATGACGCTAAAAGTGATTCTTTCATTAAGCTAAATTTTGATGCAAAACTTATTATTATAACATCTTCAACCTCAAACACTCAAAGTCATGAATCAGGCCCTGAAGAGTCATGTGATTGGCTTAATTTTCAGGATTTTTAAAATAATAATGCAGGGGTTCGTATTTGCTAATTGGTTTTTCTTTATCCTTAAGGGTACACTTGGATCACATTTTCAAGCTTTTCTCTGCATCATGAGGGCCAGACTTTTTTTTTAAATGAAAGTTGAGATTTTTATGTAGTTACATAATGCCAGTGCTGGTTACCAAATATCACAAGACTGACAATAAAATGACAAGAGCTTGCAATACTGCTAGTAGTTAGTGGTGGGAGTACTGGCTAGATGAGTTTGTGTTAAGGAAATGTTAACATCAAACTATATAGATTGGTGTGATGATGAATTATAATAAAATGAATACGAGTACTTGTGGCGCCTTAGAGATTAACAAATTTATTGTAGCATAAGCTTTGTTAGTCTCTAAGGTGCAACAAGTATTCCTATTCTTTTTGCGGATACAGACTAACATGGCTACTACTCTGAAACCTATAATAAAACGGTACTACATTTCAGGGATATAAGAAGCGTTAATGACACTTCACATCCCAATGATACCTTCCAGTCATATCATTTACTTTTAGATATAGTCCAAAACCATAATATCAAAGTCAGTGTTCCTGCATGTTTTCAAATGTTAAAGATTCAGAGCTGAAAGACAAAATTGCCCCTATGATCTGGATTCTAGATTTGATCCAAAAGAAGGGGGCGTATTTTAATTGTCCTATTCATATCCAATCAAATCTCTTGAGAATGTCAGTTCATCCAGACTGACAAATCTTGCTGCAAATCTGAGCTGAACATTTTCAAAAACAGCATGCGAGTTTTCACCGCCACCATCAAAATTGTAACCTGATTTGGACTCAGACCTGACATCTAAGCATATTTCTTTTCTATTAAGACATTTCCGTACAGAGGAAGGATAACCCCATGGCAAGGGTGCTAGCCTGGGACTAGGGAGAGTCAAGTTAAATTCCCTGCTATGTCACAGGTTTTTTGCATACTTACTACAAATAATACAAGTTATTGTGTAAAAATGTGATTAGAAACACTAGTCATAGTCACTTGGCAAATCACAGTAATTGTATGTTTGCAACGTGCAACAGAATGAAACGCGTGTGATCAACAGGCATCAAATTTAATTCAAAAGTTTATTTTTATCTGCTTCTAACATTTAAGTAAAACTCATCAATTTATGATTAAGCTTTAAATTTAATCCATCATCAAATGGGACTTGGTTCTATCCTGGGCTCTGTTAGATTCCATTCACTGACCTGCTGTGTTACTCCATGTAAGTCAGTCTGCATCTCTCTTCCCACTCCTGTCTCACAAACTCATCTATTTAGGAAAGCTCATTGAGGAAGTGTGTGACAGGGCCTAGGTTTACCAGTGGTGCTGCCTAGTAATTAGGTCACTGGGTCCCAGATGTTCCCTGTTTCCAATGTCCCACACCAAGAATCACTCCAATGCTGTGGCTCTCCAATCATTACAACGCCCACCTTTCGGTAGGTAGCGACACCCTCTGGTCAGGTCACCAATCGAGTTCACCCCTTTTTGAGGTAACAGAGCCCAACAAAAGAAAGGGCCTTCAGCCCACCTCCAGGCTCATGTGTGTGGCATGCCTCAGGGATTACAATGCATCTGTTCTCTCCTTCACTCCAAATGGCAGGGGAGAGGAAGGAGTTTATGCCCTCTCCAGAAAAAAGGGTCCCCTAATCTTAGGTGTGGTATTTATGGAGAATTCATTGTATAATCCATGCCAGGTTTCTTTTTTAGAGTATTGAGTATAGCTGCCAGGTCACAGATGTCCATTTTCTTCCTGAGTCTCTTCCAACCCTAATATTCTATGATTCTATAATTCTACAGGAGAACAGCTTTTGGCTTAATTACAATATGGGATGTTTCTCTAAGTCTGGGTTAAAGAGCACCGAATCATGACATAACATCTCCTTCAACATTTTAAAGGCCGTTCCACATTTGTCTGACAACTGCACTTTCAGGGCCAAAAAATGGGGCTGCAATGGTGGTGAAGGTAGGCATGAATCTCCTGTATTATCAACCCAACCCCCAAAATAGCCAAACTTGTTTTTTGGTCATGGGTATCAGGTAGTTTGCCAAAGTTTGTACTTTGTCCATGAGCTGACAAATATGCCCATCTTCCACCACATACCTCAGGTCTTTCTAGTCTTGAATCTTCACTTAGCTGGAGTGGCAATCAGGCCAGCTTTGGCAATTGATTTTAATACTGCAGTGACATGGTGTCGATGGCTCTCCCAATCTGGCTATACATTACTATAATGTCTAGATAAGCTTGCCATACGGTCCATGTGAAAGATGCACCCAATCCATTAGCCTCTAAAAGGTTGTGGCTGCCCCATGAAGCCCAAACAGCACAGTCAGATAGTGGTACAGTCCTAGGGCTGCAGCAAATGCTGTCTTCTCCCTGGAATCTGGAGTCAATGGGTCTGCCAATAGCATTCTTTGTCATGCCAAGCCATTAGTAGGTTGACATGGTAGATTTGGGTCTCTTTTCTTTTTCCCGGATGTCATATCATATAGTCAACAGAGATTATGCATCGCAACACCTTTAAAAGTCCTTGCAATTGGACCAGTAGCTTGGACTCTGTGCTCAGCAACAGCAGAAGAACTCAGTCCCCTGGCTTGAACTCTTGTAACAGTTGTACATCACTGCCTGACATTGTTGGGATTCCTGTAGGTTCTGACAAGCAAAGGCCCCCAAATCGCCCACGCAACTGAAGGACATATTGGATTCGGTTTTCTGCTTGTGGTCCCTAGCTTTCCCAGGACTCTCCTAATAAATCAAGGATGCCTGGGGGCTGTTGGCCATATAACTGCTCGAACAGGGATAAACCCATGAATGTTTGGGAAACCTCCCAGATAGCAAATAATAATGGAGGTAACAGTTCATCCCAATTTTTGGGGTCTGTGGCGACATATGTCTTCAACATCCCTTTGACGGTCTTATTAAAATATTCCACTAAGTAACCAGTCTGTGGAATGTAGAGCAATATTTTTAACTTGTCTATATTCAGGAGACTACACAAGTCCTGCAGCAAGTTAGATGTAAGGTTGGGTCCCTGGTCAGTCAAGATTTCCCATGGTTGACTTACCGTGGCAGAGTGTCACTAACTCTCTTGCTATTGTGCTTGCACTGACAGATTGCAAGGGAATGGCTTCTGGGTAATGTGTCACATGACGCACTATTACCAATACATATTGATGACCTTCAGGTTCTTTTCTATAGAGACAACTAGATCTAACCCTACGCTCTCAAAGGGGTTTCTATAGGGGCAGTGGGACAAGAGGTGCCCATTTGACCCCCTCAGCTCCTGTGAGATGGCAGTCCGGGCAAGACACGCAGTTGTCTGCTACATCCCAGAACACCCCGACCAGTAAAAGCAAGCCGCAAGGCGGTCAAAGGTTTTCTCCCTCCTTAAATGCCCTGTACAGGAAATCTCATGGGCCAAGTGGCATACCTTTCATCTATTTTGGGGACTGGAAGCTGGGCCCTAGTTTTCCCAATCTGTCTTGCTCACTCTAGGCAATAAAGCTGTTCACCCCGTAATCTGAAATGGGGCCATTGTCTCTTTTTCTGGGGGTCTGTGACATCCCTGTTTACCACACATATTTGGTCAGACATGGAGAAGATGGGGTCCTACGTGGGAGAGGATGCGGCCTGTTCATTGTTCCCACACAAAGTTGGTGTCTCAGGCAAGCATAGCTGCAAAGGTCTCAGCTTTGGGCTGAGGGTTTGGAGGGGATGAGAGTTGGGCCCTTTGGTTTGATGGTCCCTCTCTTGGGACATCAAATTCATTCACTCCCACCCATTCAGTTTCTATGGTGGAGTGACTCAGTCCAGAGGCTGTAGGTTTGTTTGTTTTGCCAGAAACACTCCTAGTCCCTGCTTGGTATATATGGGTAGGCCTATGTGGATGCAGTGCCCACCCACATATTCAGCGAATGTGCCCCCATCTCCAGTCAGACTTACTGTGTGGGGTAAGGCCTTATGTCCACATGAACACACTGGAGGAGGATCATTCCTCCAGTGTACTTCCCCGGGTTTACAAGTTGCTGGCAGATCGGGGTCTGACTACATCCTGAGCCCACCAGCCCTACTACTCTCTTAATCTCTACCCACACTGGTTGGGCTTTTCTTACAGGCCCTAGATTCTGCAGTCCACACTTGTCCATAGTCACATTCCATATAGGGGCACTGCCTACAGAAGTGGCACGGCTGTCCACAGGAGAAGCACTTCTTGCCTGATAGTGCAGACATCAAGAAATAGCACAGCCCACCACTCCCTGGTTTCTCTGGCATCATGTTGGGAGAGACTAGGGGTCCTTTTTGGGTGGTAGAGGGCTTTGCCAAGCTATCCTCCTTTCTTGTTGTTCCAGCACAGGACTTAGCTTCTTCTCCACAATTGTCTGTCCTTGTGAGATCCCATCAGACCTTCTCTGGTTATTCACTGTTTCTCTCTGTCTCTCTGGGTCCAACCTCTGGGTATCTTGGGAGAGGGAGGTTGCAGACAGCCAGGTAGTTTTCCATAGGGCTTTTGGCATCCTTCATGGTCTCAGGCTGATGTCTCCAGGCCTGTCCTCCTGCCAATAAAATCTGGATGAATTGCTCCACGAGCATGAGCTCTGCAGTGTGTACCCCTGCCTGGGACTCTAGTTTCAATCACCGCCAGCCCACTTCTGAGTTATCATTTGTAAGCATGTCCCAAGATGGTATGCCTCTTCCTGGAATGGCTGCCAGTAAATCTCCTTGGTGATCTCCAGGTAATCAAAGATCATCTCTTTTACTTTTGCATAATCTTGAGCTGATGCTGAGTTCAGTTCCTACTGGGCGATTTGGCTGCTCCCAACAAGTGGGACACCACTAGCATGGCCCACTGTTCTGCGGCCCACCTCATGGCAGATGACACCTGCTCACAAATGGTGAGGAATTCCTAAGGTTCATCACTTTGGCTCATCTTGGCCAGCTTCAAGTGCGGCCGGGGGGGGGGGGGGCGGGCGAGTTGGTGTTCGCCTCCCCTCCAATCATCCCTTGAGTTTGGAGTACAGACAGAATTTATTGCACTAAATTCTGTTGCTGCCTCTGCTGGCATGTGGCTAATTCCTTTATTAGCTGCTGCTTCTGCTGCTGTAGCTGTTGTTGCTGCAGGATGGCCCGCTGATGATGATTTTCAGTGACCTATTTTAGCATCACTCTAGATCCATTTCTCACAATAGACTTTAAAACCCCAGGCCTCCTCTTCTGGGGGCATTTTTCTTCCCTTCCCAGCAGGGCTGACTGACTACTCCTGTTCTTCACCACTTGTAACAGAGACTTTAGTGGTTCCTCTTGAGGGATTGAGGAACATGCCCACACCCAGTTAGCTACACTGGGTGGTCACAACCCAGGCCCTGCTTCCCCACTATTTGCAGGAGGGACTCTGCCCTGTATGGGTGGCATCACCTTTTCCACAAAACAGTTGTAAAAATTTTGCTTTTATCATGATCAAAACAATGTATTTTCTCTTAGCCTTGGTCTCAAAAGAGCTGAACTCTTTTTGCTGAAATTGTCCAAAGAACAAAAAAAACACCCTTGGAATGAGGCAAACAGCATATAAAATTTCAGCCAAAATACTTGGTAAAACTACAAGCAACTTACAGTGAAATCTCCTGATGGAAAGTGATGGGCAATCTTAACTATAGGCACTGCTGCTACCTAGGTCACCTTCAATAATGATAGGACTAGACTGATCAGGTCAATTTCAACAATGTCAAATGAAAAAAATAAATATATAATCTGTCCAAAAGACTAGTTTTATTTCCCAGTGAAGTTTTGTGATGCATTCCAGTAGCAAAATATGAGATAATTGAGGTTGTTTATAAATTCATAGATTCCAAAGCCAGAAGAGACCATTGTGGTCGGTCATCTTGAGTGACCTCCTGTATAACATAGACCACAGAATTTCCCCAAAATAATTCTTAGCACATATATTTTTTTTAAAAAAATCCAATCTTGATTTTAAAATATTCAGTCATGGATAATCCATCATGACCTTAGTAAATTGTTCCATTGGTTAATTACTTTCACTGTTGAAAATTTACACCTTCTTTCCAGACTTGAATTAACATACAAACTAGATACCATAGATTTAGGCTTAACTAGAGACTGAGAATGTCTGAGCCATTACACACATTGAACCTATTTTCCCATGTTAAGTATCGTCACACCTTCTTGTCAAACTGTCTGAAAAGGGCTATCTTGATTATAATTACAAACTTTTTTTTCTCCTGTAGATAACAGTTCATCTTAATTAATAAGCCTCTTAGAGTTGGTAGGGTAACTCCCACCGTTTCATGTTCTCTGTATGTATATATATCTCCTCACTATATGTTCCATTCTATGCATCAGATGAAGTGGGCTGTAGCCCATGAAAGCTTATGCTCAAATAAATTTGTCTCTAAGGTGTCACAAGTACTCCTGTTCTTTTTCCAGACTTTGTGTAGCTTCAACTTCCAGCCATTGGGTCATGTTATACCTTTCTCAGCTAGATTGGAGAGCCCATTATTAAATATTTTCCTTATGTAGGTACTCATAGGCTGTAATCAAGTAACCCCTTAAGCTTCCCTTTGTTAAGCTAAATATATTGAGTTCTTGGAGTCAATCACTATAACATGTTTGCTAATCCTTTAATCATTCTCTTGACTCCAGATTGCTTTGAATCCGTGACCTGTTCCTCTTCATTATTTACATCTCCCCCAATTTTTGTATCATCTTCAAACTTGATCAGTGATGACTGCATGTTTCAGTGTAGCAACAGTAATTAACACCCACAGTCTTTTCTCTGAATCAGAATATTGCATGTTATTCTATTTCTAAGCCAATATTTTTTCATTTTATTTTAAATAAGACTATGATATTTTGATCTACCTGCATGCTCCTAAAGCCTCCGCAGTTAAGTAATTAGAATGAGAACACACCCCACTTAAACTCACTGTAGCTGGGCTCTTATTCCTTGCTATGAAAAAAATACTTTTGGATCAGAATCTAGACAATCTTTTTTTGATTATTTATCTAAAACTAAAAGCAGGAAATGATTCATTTGATTTCTGCCAATACTGGAGTGTTGCCACTTTTAGCTCAGGAAGAGTAGGCTTCCCTTGGCAGCCCTTGCTTGCAAGATGATGAATGAAGTTCTATGTTTAGTGCTAGCTAAAGTTTTATAGAGTCTAAAAAAGCAATCTAAACATTTTGCAAGGGGTTGAGAGGGCTTTTTAGGTAGCTGTAACATAAGTTTTCATGCTGTGTCACAGCAATATCTTCAATACACATTGGGGGGACCCTTTCCAGAAAGATCTTAAATACCTGAGAATGCACTTGATGCTTATTTATTATTACAACTAATTCCCCAAAATGTGGGTACACTCATATTTACATTACTCAGAGAAAAACATAAAATGTACCTTTTTCTCTTAATGGTTGAGCACCAAAGTCATATGCAAACATGTTAATGAATAAAGATAGAGGATTGTTCTTGGTATTTAAAGAAACACATGGAGTTCTGCACCTAGGAAGCAAGCTGACAGTGGACTTGTCTCATGAAAGGAGTGACGTAGACAAACCTGGCTGTAAAGAGCTGCAAGGATTTTGGTTGAACAATATCTAGTTAGGGATTCAAATATCTTGTTAATTAAGTCTACACTCTAGAATGAGTTTTAGGATTTCATTTTATATGGAACCATTTATTTCCAATACTTCTACTTGTTATCCCTGGAATCTCTGTGCTTTGTTAAATAAACCTGTACTTGATTTCACTATAAACATATCTAAGTGCTGTGTGTTAAGTGGGGTGAAGCTCTGAAGTGGAACCGGTAAGCACCAGATAACCAAGGGGAGGACCACGCTGTGCGCATTGGGGGAGTGGAGAATGTAAACTGCACCATAGGTTCTATGCTAAGCATCTCAGTCAGTGAAGATCAGAACCACTGGGATACAAAGTCACCTTCTGTCATCTTTGCATACAACACTAGCCAGCACTCAACTAATCATTACTCATCTTATGAGGTTATTTTTGGACACCTCAAAATCATGCTTCCCTTTGAGCTGAAGTTTAGGCAGCAAGAACTGACAGGGCCCCCTGCACCTACATGGCTAGTTGTGGGTCCAGATTTAATGCATCCAAGGGTGCTGAGGGAGTTGGCTGATGTGATTGCAGAGCTATTGGCCATTATCTTAGAAAATTCGTGGCGATCAGGGGAGGTCCCAGATGATTGGAAAAGGGCAAATATAGTGCCCATATTTAAAAAACGGAAGGAAGAGAACCTGGGGAACTACAGACCAGACAGTCTCACTTAATCCCTGGTAAAATCATGGAGCAGGTCCTCAAGGAACCCATTTTGAAGCACTTGGAGGCAGGGCTGGCTCCAGGGATTTTGATGCCCCAAGCAGCAAAGGGGAAAAAAAAAGCCGGTATCGCGATCTGAAGCTCTACCGCTGCCACTTCAGTCTTTGGCAGCAGGTCCTTCGCTCTGAGAAGGAGTGAGGGACCCGCCGCCAAATTGCCGCCGAAGATCCGAACATGCCGCCCCTCACCGTTGGCTGCCCCAAGCAGCTGCTTGCTGGGCTGGTGCCTGAAGCTGGCCTTGCTTGGAGGAGAGGAAGGTGATCAGGAACAGTCAACATGGATTCACCAAGGGCAAGCCATGCCTGAACAACCTGATTCCCTTCTATGATGAGATAACTGGCTCTGGGGATATGGGGAAAGCAGAGGATGTGATATATTTTGACTTTAGCAAAGCTTTTGATACGCTCTCCCACAGTATTCTTGCCAGCAAGTTAAAGTAGTATGCATTGGATGAATGGACTGTAAGGTGGATAGAAAGCTGGCTAGATTGTCAGGCTCAACAGGTAGTGATCAATAGCTCAATGTCTAGTTGGCAGCTGGTATCAAGCGGAGTGCCTCACGGGTCAGTCCTGGGGCCAGTTTTGTTCAACATCTTTATTAATGATATGCATAATGGGATGAATTGCACCCTAAGCTGGGGGGAGAGAGAGATACCCTGGAGGGTAGGGATAGGGTTCAGAGTGACCTAGACAAATTGGAGGATTGTGCCAAAAGAAATCTGATGAGAAGTTCAACAAGGACAAGTGCAGGGTGTGATGGAGCAGGGGCTGTCTGTGTGGGGAACGGGAAAGCAGGGGATGTCTTTAGGTGAGGGACAGGTGCTCAGGCTGTAACCCGAACCCGGCAGGGGGAAGGGGGGAGCACCTGGGCGGAGGGGAAGGGAACAAAGGATTGGGCCGGCGGGAGAAAAGGCAGGTCAGTTTGGGTTTGGGGCTGTGGGGCGGAATTCAGGGTATCCTAGCTGGGTTCCAAGCACCCTGAACCCCCAAAAGGACTGGATGGAGGAGTCCTGACTGTGCCTGCAAGCTCTGCTGTAACCTGTGTTCCTGTTGTCCAATAAACCTTCTGTTTAACTGGCTGGATAAAAGTCACTGTGCGTCCCAGGAAGAGGGGTGCAGGGCCGGACCCCCCCCACACTCCGTGACACAGGGTTCTGCGCTTAGGAAGGAAGTATCCCATACACTGCTGGAGACCGACTGGCTAAGCAGCAGTTCTTCAGAAATGGACCTGAGGATTACAGTGGATAAGAAGTTGGATTTGAGTCAGCATGCTTCAGCTAAGCTCTAATGCAACAAATAAACAGGTTTGTAGCCTACAGTTCTCCCTCTCTTTTCATCAGCAAATATAGTAGTAACAGAGAGATTTTTCACTTTTTAGAAGGTAAATCTTTTTCTAAGCAAAAAGTGAAAGGAAAAGGCATGCCCCAATAGCATGTAGGTAAAAAATGATCTGCTCAGCTGGGAATTTCAGGAGCTTGGTAGCATCATAATGATGATTCATGATTACAAGGTTTACTGTCTTGAGTGGTCTCAAACATTTCCTTGTTATGTAGCCTCTCCATCATAATTAAAATCACATTTGTTTGTACATATACAGTAGTGCTGTGCAGAAACACACTTGAGACTTTTGTAAGCATAGCTCACACTATGAAAAATTGCCATTCAATTACAGAATAAAAACTCATGTGGACGTACTTTAATTTGAATATTAGCTTGATCCTCTCTCCTAGTGTTGCTGGCACACGAGGCTGCTTCCTCTACCTCCTCCACCAAAAGTAATCAATGTTAAGGCCACTTTTGAGGCATACTTGGCAGTAGCATATGATCCTGATGAGAAGCTGCATTATATATTTTCCAGCAGCAACATCTAGGCTTGTGGGTTGGCTCCTAAAGTGAGTGGACTGCTGATAGTAAGTTGTTTCTATTGATGGATGGCTATAAGGCTGTCCTGCTGCTCGATTGCACTCTGTGGTGGATTTGTTCTTTGATTCACTTATATTTTTTTAATCATTTGCTCATATTTCCAAGTATGAGGATAATGGCCCCTGCTTAGTCTTGAAAACATCTGTAGTCGTATTTGTACTGTGAGAACCTGATGTATCCTATAACACGACTCATTAATAATTCATCATGCCCTTTTCTGAATAGAAACCTATTTGAATTACACACTAGTAAATTTTCTCACCTGAAAGATCACTGGTTATCTTTCTACCAGAGAATATCATTTTCTGAAAAATATTTCCATTTCTCCTAAAACACCAAAGTCTCACTGTTTAATTGGTTTCACTTGGCATGCCAACATATATTTGCGATCCTATTTCCCATGGTGGGCAGGCGATTTCCATTCTTGAATTGTACCTTTCACCCAAAAATCTCTAACATTATGGGTAGGTCTACAGTTTGAGCTGAGAGTGTAATTACCCACTGAAGGAGACATACTCACACTACTTCTGATCAAGCTAGTGCGCTAAAGAGAGAGTATAGTGGCAGTGGCATGAGAGGCTAGCTGCCCTAAGTATGTGCCTCATGCCTCAGACGGGATCGTGCCTCAGGTGGCTAGCTCCTTCATTCATTCATGCCTCTATGGCTACACTTTAATTTTAGCATAGTAGCTTGCTCAGAGTTAGTATAGATGTAACTCCAACAGACCCCCAGGCATCGGCAGGCGGGTTCGAACCTGGGACCTCAGTGCATGAGCCTATACCGCAAGAGCTAAAAGCAACTGGCTGTTACCTAAGACTGTAGAGCAGACTCATTTTATCTCTCTCTCTAAGTCATCTCGACACCACTACCTAGGACAGAATACCACACCCAGCGACTTCCCCTAGCTGAGGAAGCATATCCTGAGCTTCAGAGACTTTCCAACTGAAATCCTGGACAAGCCTCCATTTGTAATGCCAACAGACCCAGGTTGTTGGCAGGCAGAATCGAACCTGGGGTCTCTGGAGCTTAGTGCATGAGCCAAAAGCCATATGGCCCTTAGCTAAGGCTATAGAGCAGACTCATCATTTTTTTATGCCTCTCTCTAAGTGGTCTCGATACCACTAGATGGGACAGAAACCACACCCAGAAGGTGTGTGGGTTATAGAGGTGTCTCCCCTTGAGATGGAAATGACACCCAGCTCGAAGTGTAGATACACCCTATGCCTACACTGTAATCAGGAATTGTGACTGCACCAAGTGTGGATATACCCAAGCTAGCATTGGGGATTGCTCCTGCTTTGAGCAGGGGGTTGGACTAGATGACCTCTTGAGGTCCCTTCCAAACCCTGATATTCTATGATAGCATTGATCTAGATCCAACAAAGGGAGGCTGAGTAATAATAGCAGCGAGGCCTCAGCAGCACAGAGACACGGGCTAGCCTCACCCAGCCGGGACTCTGGGTTCATACTCGAGCTGCCATCACACATTTCACTGTGACTTAACTTTTATTACTTCCTAAGCTAGCTCTGATCAAAGCTTGCTCGGGTATGTCTATGTAAGGGAACTGTTATCCCCTTACTAACGTTCAGTGGGGGTGTTTTGGTTGGCTAGCTACCAAAAGGGAAGGGTCGATGGGAAATCAGAACCATGAGACTGACAGTCCCCAGGGGCAATGGGGAGAGGCCAATGCACCAGGTCAGCCTGATTGACAGGACGGGCAGGCTAATCAAGGAGGCAGGAGGCCAGGGGGGTCAATCCTCCATGTAAGCTGGAATTGCCTGGGTCTGACAGAGGAGGGCTGAGCTAAGGAGAGAGCAGGGGTCCAAGCTAAGCTTCTGGCAGGGCCAGCTCCAGGCACCAGCCCAGCAAGCAGGTGTTTGGGGCGGCCAAGGGGAAGGGGTGGCACGTCAGGCTCTTCGGCAGCGGGTCCCTCGGTCCCCCTCAGAGGGAAGGACCAGCTGCCAAATAGCCGCTGAAGAAGAAAGCGGAGCAGTGGAACTACCACCAATCATGATTGCGGCTTTTTTTTTTTCACTGCTTGGGGTGGCAAAAACCCTGGAGCTGGCCCCGGCTGCTAGGAGCAGAGCTGCAGCAACCAGAGCCAGAGGGGCCAAAAAAGCAGCCCAGGAAGCTGGAGGTAGAGGAGCAGCAACTGTGCTGAGGCAGAGTGGAGGTGGAGCTGGAGCTAGGGCTGGAGTCATCCAGAGCTGGGTGCGGTTACCAGCTGGGGAGAGCGAGAGGGACCCTGGGCAGTGGGCCCAGCACAGGGAGACGCCTCAGCCAAGAAGCTCTGCAGGCCAGACTTGGAGAGGGATCATAACCCTGACAGGGCAGGGGCAACACTGGGAAGAAGGGTCCTGCCACCTAGAGCCTGAGAGCGTGTGGCCACCTCCAGAGCAAGTGTCCAACCCACAGTATCCCTGCAGCACAGCCAGGGCCTGAGCAGGAGGCCTGGGACCTACAAGGAACAGACTGTGAACTGCCTGGCATTCCAGAGACACTGTTTGTGATGTTCCCTGCCACAGAGTGGGGTGATGTGTTTCCATTAACTTTGCCCATTTTTCTTATTCCTTTTTAAACTAATTGTTAATGAAATAAACTGTATTTCTTTAAATCGTATATAGTAATCAGTGGGTCAGGAAAGCATCTAGTGCAGAGAGAGTACCCCGGAGTGAGAACACCCTAGCCCCTGTCCTAGGTGACTACAGCAGGGTGGGGGTCGAGTCCCCCAGGAATCCTGGGCCCAGCCGTGTTGGGGTTACGAGGACTCTGCCAGACAGGAGAGTGTAAGGGAAGTCCTTGAGGACAGGAAGACCTCTCGGTAAAGGAAATAGGAGCGAGGACTCAGATCCTTCCACTAGCCCATTTCGTTGGGGTAGTGCAGAAGCCAGCAAAGTTCCCCACAATAGCGGGACCTTTCCCCCGCTTACATCTACACATACTGCAGTCATGCCTCCCAACTGCATACCCTGATTAACAAAGCTACATAACTTCCTGGTGAGGTCAAGATGTATTATAATTACGCACACACAAACAACAAAAGAAGTTAAAAGAGTATTAATAAAGTTGCAAAGTCAAGCACTCAAAAGAAATGAGGATGCCTTTGCAATTTTACTTTGGCCTCCTTGTGCCTATGCACTATGAGACAGTCATTAATTATACAATCACATACTATTTTTCCACAGCACCCCACCTCATTCAGTGCAGAGGCTGGACAGTGCTCACTTAGTGAGCAACTAGCCAATATTTTATTTTCTCCTCATTGCTCAGTGTGTGGTACCAGGCCTTACTTACTGCATGCTATTCAAACCCTGCTCATGGATGTTTCTATACAGCCCATCACTATGCATATGAGTGCATCACAAATCAATCTTCACAATACACTCGTGAGATCAGGAGGTATTATTATTCCCATTTTATAAATGGAAAATTGAGGCACAGAGAGATTCATGTTGGAAATGTCCACTAATTTCGGGTGCCCAATCTGAGATGCCTATGCCTGATTTGTCAGAGAATTTTGCATTGCTCCCATTGATTTCAGCTGCAGTTGTGAGTACTCAGCATTTCTGAAGATCAGACCCCAGGGTATCAAGTTGGGCACCCAGAAGGTGGGAAATATGCAATCAGTGACCAACTAAGAAAAGTTTGGTTTAAGTGACTTGCCCAGCATCACACAGGAACTCTGGGATCGAATCCAATTCTTCAGGGTAGCATTCAACAGCCTTAACCATAAGATAGTTCCTGCCAATCCCTGCAACAAATAAGGCAGAGGTCTTACAGACAACAGCTTCCTTCACTAAACAACCCGGATTGATCCCCAAAGCAGATATATCCCATGTATGGATGAGGCAGGGCTCCTGTGGGGAAAAATAGTATGTGATCATATAATTAAAGATTAGGAAAGAATTCATATGCATAAGGGGGCTGAATTAGATTATATGGAATGAACAAAGAATGAACAAACTTGTAAAACCCATGATCTACATGTACCTAAGACATTAGACTTATCGACTTTAAGGTCAGAAGGGACCATTATGATCATCTAGTCTGACCTCCTGCACAATGCAGGCCACAGAATCTCACCCACCCACTCCTGTAACAAACCCCTAACCTATGTCTGAGTCATCGAAGTCCTCAAATCGTGATTTAAAGACCTCAAGGTGCAAAGAATCCTCCAACAAGTGACCCATGCCCCACGCTGCAGAGGAAGGCGAAAAACCTCCAGGGCCTCTGCCAATCTTCCCTGGAGGAAAATTCCTTCCCAACCCCAAGTATGGCGATCAGCTAAACCCTGAGCATGAGCATTAGTGGAAGAGGAGTCCAAACCTGTCAAATAAAGTGTTCCTAGTGAATAGTTCACCTAGCTCTAATGTTAAGTGAAAAATATCGGTACAAAAGTTGCATTGATCCATGGGGTTTTTAAGTGGAAAACTTGTCCTCCACATTCATATTTCTTCTTCATGTTGCCAGTGGAAGTGAACCAAAATGAATAGCACACAAAAGTGATTTAATGAAAGTGGTCAGCTGTTCATGAGTCAGATGTGAAGTCATATAAGGAAGATACATTTGCAGATTAAGTTTATGCTAGCTGCATTAACATCTAATGTATACTAAAGCTAGGGTCGGGGATGAGGAAATGCCTATAGGTTTAATACATATACAATTATAATCATCCTGGTCATTGTTTTTTTTATACAAAACTCCCAGTTGATTTCTGCATACAGATTGATGGGTGGATATGGCCCTAGAATGTTTACAAAGCTGATGGCAGGAAACAAAAAAAAAAGGGGTGGGCTCATTTTTGGAAATACTAAGAGTCCTTTGAAAAATGAAAAAGCTAGAACCTGGGGGGTGCCGGCTCTAGGGTTTTAAATGCTGTGAGGTGCAATCTGAGCAATTTCTTGGCATTCTGTGCAGTCTATTAATTAATCCTCTAAAGAAAGCTGACGAATAGAATGCCCTCAGTTTCAGGAGCTCATTTAAAAGTCAATGGTTGAAATTCCTAGGTGTTGGCTCTGAGTGCTTACACGGGAAAAGCTGTGTTGCAATAGAACTGTTATATTTCAGTCAGTAATTCAACTGTAAACCAGTTACAAAAAGAAAAAAGAAGAACAGGGAACTCAAGCTGACATGTAACAGCATGAGCGTGGAAGTTAGGTCAGTGCATACAGTACTGTAGCTTCATGTAAGAAAGAAACAGGCACATGGGGAAATATTCCTCTTGCCCATCAAAGCACTTCACATATTCACAGTGTGAATTTACACAAATATTTATGTAACGAACTATAGCAGTAGCAGTTAATATCTGTTGCATTCCAGCAGCAAAAAGAAAAAGGTAGCATGGACTAAACTAATACCTCAAATAATCTGACTTACCACATTTCCATCTTTTATTTATTATTTTTCACTGGCCTATCCACCATTCTCATTTTTCACACAAAGCACATGACAAACGCAGAAACCTAAAAATATACAATCCCATGGCAGGTTTGTTAAACCAGAGCAGCGAGATATGGAAAACACATCAGGTGTAACAATGACCAGCAAATGCTCAGTGGCGCAAAAAGCCTTTTCAAAGAGCACATTGGCAAAGATGTTTCTTTAAATAAAGGGCTTTCCTTTTTTATACCTCAAAGTAGCATACAATACAACAATGACACATAACACTCTCCAGGTTATCAGGAATAATGTCATGTGTATGGGCCCTTGAGATTTGCCATTTCCTCTCTCTGTGTGAAAACACAACACCAACACCATTTGCAGTTCAATGTTTTTAACTGTATGAAGGGCATGAACAATTCAAAGACTAGGAATCAGAATTTATGAGATATATTCCTGCCCCTGCCACTTATTTACTCACTATGGGGATGATCCAAAGCCCATGGAAATCAATGAGAATCTTTCCATTGATTTGACTAGGCTTTGGATCACGCACTATGCACCCAAATCTGAACCCATAGAAAAACTCACACTGAGTACAATAGCTGCAGAATCAGACTCTATGTGACCTTGATCTAATTATTCCAGCCTAAATTTTCAAAAGTGGCTAGTGATGTTCATTGCCTCCATTTTTGGGCTGCCCAATTTAAGGCACCTGATAAGACCCAGATTTTCAGATGGCTGCTGACTTGAAAGGTGTCTGAGGAGTGCAGCCACTCAGGAGTTGGCATCACTCAGGAGACTGCAAAAGATCTAACCTTTAAAACTTCAGAAGCAAAAATAGTCTTGTTGTGACCATCTGTAAAATAATCTCCCCTATCATGGTGCTGCTGGGCTTAGATAATTATTGCTTGTAAAGCACTTGAGATCCCGGACTGACAGACTCTAATAACTTCTAAAATTATTGTTATTCGCAGAAGTGAAAGAGAGCATTCAAAGTTTCTTCTGCAATTTCAGACAGCTTGCATTCTCGGATCATTTTTAAAATAGATTTAATGAGCCCTAGTACCCTACATCATTTCTATTGTAAAACTGAGTGCAATTGTAAAAATGCTGATACTTTAAAAAGAATAAACATTGCAGATAAGACAAAGTGTTTACGTTTTGTAGAAATATTTCTTCAGTGAGCTGATGTAAAAGTCTCACAGGTAAAATGTTGGAAAGTCAGTATTAATCTAAGAAAAGATGTTGAAAATGAAATATTTAAAAAATGTATGCAGCATTTTTGTTAAACTCTTTGATATCTGTGACTCTAAAAGGCCTGTTTTTTTTCTGAAATATTGTATAACTGAATGTACCTATTCTCCAGGTCTCAAGGACTGGGATTTATCTTAATCTCTAATAGAAAACTGAGTTGTTTTTATAAACCAAGGTGTACACTGACTCTTTCATGCTATACATCTTTCTACTCCTGTGGTCAAGTACCTTGCAGTTATTATCGCTTATTTGTTCAAGTGTTGAGGAAATATTAAATATCACAAGTTCTCAGCAGAGACTGGACAGTAATTATCAACAGATGGCTGGCAATAGGGTATTGAGAGGGGGAGAGAGAGTTCTTCCTACCAAAAAAACTTGTGGAAAGTTCTAGGCAACTCACTAGTCACACCTCTGGTTAGGATCAGATTCAAGTTATTTTCCCCCACTTTTCACATTACTTGAACTCTTGCTTACAGAACTGTAATGAAATGTTACCAATTTAGGCATAAAAGCTGCACCTTCACCCTTATGAAAAGAATTATATAATACAAAACAACACATCAAGTCTTGGGTAACTGGGCATATAGAATTTTGCAAGCCTGGCCTAACCTCCCATATGCATGTATCTTAAATGACTAACATTAACCTCCCGTGGAAGCAACAGAGGTTCAAGATGTAAAAAATACACAAGAGGGCAGATCTTCCGCTTGAGCCAATCGTCATAGCTCCACTGAAGTCAGTCATGGAACAATGACAATCTACACCAGCTGAGGAGCTCCCTCAATATGTTCAATACCTTGGTTTTCATTAGAAAAGTTTTACATGTGGAACTGTTAGACACTGGATGTTCTGCTTTACAGTTCTCTGGGTTTTTTTAAGGCTGTCTAGTCTGGAACCCTTAGCAGAAATTGAAGTCAGCAACTGTCTGCAGTGAGTCTTTTTGTGCGGCTGGATGGAAGAAAAGGGGTTGTTACCCCCATAAGGGCTTCCTCTGCAATTGGTGCAGAGGGAGAAGGAAGGGAAGGGGTACCTAGATGGAGCAAGGAGGAACAGGAAATGGCTGGATGAGTACAGACAGGTAGGGGAGGTACTGCCCTTCCAGGTGACCGGAGGATTGGTGGGGGATATTTATACCTTGGGCAGTTCCAGAGAAGCCTTCTCTCTCAATGGGATCAGGCTAGCTACAATAAAGAAATGAACTATTGTCATAATGCCCACCCACCTCTCTCCCATTTGAGCCTTGTTCAGTAAGAAATATGTCTGGCTATTGTACTGTAGAAGCCCCCAAAAGGTCATGGGAGTCCCACCGAACTAGTTCTTAAGATTAAATCTGGTTGGTCCGTTGTGAACTTCTGCAGAGTGAAATGCCAGATGTATTTTCTTTTATTAAGTCAGGCCCTTCATTTGTGTGGTACGCAAAAGGAGAGAAATGCTAAAGGAAGAGTTCCATCATTTTAAATACATGAACAAATATTTCTTCTGGAACATTACATTAGTGCCTGCATTTACTGATTGTCAAGTCTTAGACTGGACAGATTTCTGACAACATCTATCAATAAAAGTTTGCCTGTTAAATCAGATTTTTTTGAATGTGTCACAGCAACATTCATTTCCACTTTTTTCCTAACTATAATAACCTCCAATGAAATGCTAACAGACTTAAAAAAAAAAAAACAGCACTTTTACCTTAGTTAATGTAATAAAAGAAATTTTGCATGTTTATGTATAAAAAGGTGTGTGCTTTTAAAGTATTCTTTAATCACTTTGTTTAGTATTTTTACACGTGTTCCAATAAAAAGTCCATCCAATGAATTCCCTTCTAAAAACACTAGAAAGTTTGGAAGCTGAAGGTCCAGATGATTAATTAAAAAGCTTGTTGCACTAAAGCAGGGAGGGTGGCATAGCCTGAGTAAGTGTAAGAAATAGCAAATAAAGAGCTTCACATTTTGGAGTTTATGCAAACACCCTGGACACAGAAGCGTGCACACATATACATTCTCTCTCTCTCTCTCTCTCTCTCCCAGAAATGGATTTGGATTAGAATTTGCCAAAATCTCTGCCTGAGGCGAACCAGCCAGGCCTGGAAGCCTGTTCGTTTTCACATAAAAATAGTAATGATGAATAAAAATATTTGGAGGGCCTCCAATGCCTCACACAGCATAATTTCTGTTCTCTTCCCCACACATACACACAAGCTTGCTCCAGCTGTACAGTCTCTGTTCTCCCCAGTGCCTCACCCACATAATATATTTATCTGCTGTGAATGAAACGTAACATTTTCAGTTTTAAGTGCAAAAAAAATGACAGTCTTTTAACCTTTTCTGAGTATGCAAAACATCATAATCCAAACAAAGAACCAGGATAGAAGCATCCGCCAGTGGACAGGGCATGTGGCTGGGAGTCAGGTCACCTGGGTTCTTTCCTGTTTCTCCCTTTAACTTATGTGATCTTGGGCACTTGTGTGCTCTGTTGCCTCATTTTCCCCATTGCTATAGATGGGATAAAATTACCAATATCTATGGATGTCAAGAGCTACAGAAGTATTACCTGTTATTTTTATTGCTTAGTATTATCCCCTTAGCATCAGTGGGGCTTATGCTTATGTTGCAGGGGAAGAAGAGTCCCCAAGATCTTAAACCCAAGGTTCTGAATACTAAAAACCTGATTTCAACAGACCAGCAGTATTTGTGTGTGCAGCGCAATGTACTTGGATACACAAATCAGAGTTTTGGGACACGCATTTGTGTACCTAATTGCCCAGTTTGCACATACAAATTGAGAACACATTGTTTGGAAATGTTTCCCTAATGATTTTTTTTCTGCTGTTTTTATTTTTTTGGCATAAAACACAAATCTAAATAGAACACACAACAATTATAACAGAAAACGGAAACAACAAAGATGAAAGAAAAAATAATCATGTATTCTCAATGTACTAGTCTGGGCTTAGCACATATGACACTGTCTCCCACTACTGTCCAACTCCAGTGACAATAAAAGCCTGCAAATCCAGTTACACGTCTAGCTCAACTGGTAGCACCCTCTAGTGTGCTGATGTTCCTGGGGTTTGATCCCTGCTGACAATCCTAGTGCTCGAAAATATATGCCACCCAAATGCAAATTGAAATTATGTTATTGCCGTGTTGGGATTAGTTCACATAAAACAGTAATTATAAATATTAAGACAAAAATATTGATCTGAAAGTAAATGAAAACTCTTTATGAAATCATCTTGAAGTTGAACTGAACCATGCTATCTCCAGAATCAAGATGTAGATTTTGTAATTCTACTGTGACTCCAGTCCACACTTGGCTTTTCTAGATATTTCAGTGAACCAGCAAATTAGTATATATACCAGCACCCTCTATTGAGTAGATAGTTTACCAGCTGTAAGTCATAGCCCCTGCACTTTCAGGAGCTAGTGAGATTATTTTATATAGCACAGGGGATACTAGTCTGTACTTTTGGAGCAGGAGGTTGTACATGAAGTTCCAAGTAATAAATGTGAAGTCCTAGGCAACTGAATTTGTGACAATATCCAGTACTCTTAGTGCAGAATAGACTTTCACTAACAGAAAAAGAGATGTTCTTATTTTAAAATGGAATTGGCAACTTTTCTCATAACATTTGTTGACAGATAATGTACATTTCAGCTGGTGACAAATTTAACCATTGGCATAACTTTCATAAGAATAGTATGTAAATTTACTGCAACCAGGAACTTGTGCTGCCTTGATCCTACTGCATTTCCTTGAGCATCTGACATTTTCTCTTTTGCTGCTTTTATGAGAAAGCAATGTGGGCTGTCAACAATTATGTTTATTTGTGATCAAAAATAGTAGCTAAATAACATAAACAGCATCATTCACCCCTTCCCCCCCCAAGTTTCTTATTCTTAGATGAAGATAAGACACAGGCAAAACTGTGTAGCTGCTGGACAAGAGGTGCCATTATGGCTGCCAGAATTTTATTTGTCCTTAATCCTGAAAAGGCGGTTCTTTAACCAATAGCAATCTCTTTGCCTGTGAACTGAAAACTTAGCTCTGTACTTTCTCCTGTTCCCATCCCAGGGTAGATATTAATGGCTGTTCTTCATCACAGAGAGAAAACCTTCTGAGTCTGGTAATGTTCCAATGCAACCAGTAACAGCACTTACCAGGGACTTGAACTGCAATCTTTTGATGCTAAGAGATGACCCGCTAGCACTGGCAAGCCTTTGGGCCAGCTCGCTAATTTTGATAGATGAATCATTTCTGAAGTATTCAAGGGAGAGAAGAAAAAACCCCAACTCTCACGTGTGTTGCACTTTGGGAAGAAAAGACTTTTTGTTATAGGGCACAGACACACAATCTTATTTTCAGTGCATATACAGTAACAGGCCTAACGTGATTCGTCATTAACAGAGGGCAATAAAAAACACAATTCCTAGGCACACACACACACACACACAAAAGGGCTGGCAGTCACAATGTGTTATTATCAAAGTGAGTAGCATTAATCACTTTTAATGGCCAATCTGTTAAAAAGAAGTTCTAACTGATTACTGGTGTAAAAGAAAATAAACATTGCACATACAAATCTTATTTCCAAAAAAACTGAATCATTTTTGTCAGGTATTTAACTTAAACCAGCAAAACAGACCATCAAGGAGGCAGTATTTAAATGGATGCCTGCAGCGATGGGCAGTCAATGGCCTCTTTATTTGTTAAAGATGGATTATTTTAAATAAATTACAGAGCACTTTCACTGAATAAACAGAGTCTCAGTGGCTGTGGCATGCTATATATGCTTAATTGAGCCACAGAAATCCTAAATGACTACTGAGCTGTGTAATCGCCTTTGATTTTGCTGATAGGACCTGATTCTTTAGGCAAAAACCAAGCCATTGAGGGCTGAAAAGCAACACTACCTTGAGGAAAATAGAAAGTTTAATCTGGAAGATATAATATTTCGGAAACCACAAGGATGGAGTGTTCCAATGACTGAACACAAGGCAGCTTCAGAAGTGAATGATCTGTGTGTCATTTTTATTTGAGCTCGATATGTTAAATGTCCCAAATGTTTATGTTGTATAAGCCCACTTAAACATTACAAAGTGCAACAGATTCGTTGGCAAAATAAAAAATATAACTTTTTTCTCTCTGTCTTCTTGCATTGATCAAATACATTACACACACACACACACACACACTCTCACACATAGAGGAATCATATATACACACCCAAGGGCTTTCTTAAGTAATGGTGTAATTTGACCTTTTCTGGGAAACATGTTAATGTGATTAATTTTGCGGGTTACCTATAGCTACTATAGGCAGGAGTAAAACATTAGCTCAGAAATCAGGAAAAGCTTTTAACCCTTACTGAGCATAGTTCTCATTCCCATGGAAAGCATTTTAACTCTTCATGTCCCATTTCTGCAGTCACACTGCACCCAAAACTCCCATCTGAAGTAAACATACTCTTGGTGAACAAAAATTACAACACCGTGCCTTTCACGTTGATTTCTTGGTTATTTAAAACGTGGCAAATAATTTCAAAGTGACATAAATGAATCCTGAGTTACTGACATATGGGATTCATTTTGACAGGAGGTATGACCCTCCATGATATTGCTCCCATTTGTCAATATCTTAGGAAAATGATTTGACATTGAGAGGCAGTTTGAATAACAGCAATTAAGAGAAAGATTGATGCCATTGGGCATTTTAATAATCATTGTGTACCTGGATTTTTTCTAAAGAATTTCAACACTTACAACTTTCTTCATAATAAGCCAGTACAAAAACATCCAGCTGTGAAATTCTTCTCTATATAACGGGATATGATAAATTGCATTTGCAGCTTTCATAATTCTATTGTGTATAAAAAAGATACAAGCTTCATAAATCTCAGTAATTAAACAGCCTAATTACACTGATAAATTACTGATGTGTAACATGCAGGGATGTATGCTTCTATAATGGATAACCATTTTAAAAAGCATAAGTTTGCCAATATATGAGCAGGGGAGAAATTCCCAGGCAAAGATTTTTCAAAAGTTACCAATGATTTTGAATGCTCAACCTAAGATACCTGAAAGGGGCCTGATTTTAAGAAAATGAGTGCTCAGCAATTTCTCAAAATCAGGCCCTTTTAAGGTGTCTCAAATTGGGCATACAAAAACACTAGATACCTTGAAATGTTTGGCCCAAGCATTGTGCTATGATCCTGTGAGATTTCATAAACTAAACATGGTCAGTGGATGTGATAGGAGAGCATTGTGATGTGTGTCACATAGGGGATGCAGGAAACAAAGTTAGTCATGTATAGGGTGGTGGTCATCTCTCTGATGGCTACCCCTCTGAACACATCTCTCTGATGGTCACTCTAATGGTCACTTACTAACCAATATCTCAGCAGGGTACTATTTATTTGCAGACTTTCCTATGGTACTCATCAATGTAGTATCCAAATAACTCACATACAGGAATAAATCTGAACCTATCAACACTCTTGTGGGGTAGAGAAGTATGAGCTTCATTTGTCTTACTGGTCATGCAGGAACTCTGTAACAGAGGTAGGAATAAAGCCCAGTTCTCCTGAGTTCTAGTCTAGTGCCTGAGCCATGATATCATCCTTCCTCTCATCAGTCCTTAGTGCTAGGGAGCAATGTGATGATGGAAGCATCCAAGTAATCTGTAGCTTTTGTCCTACAGTGCTAAACTTATATTGTCCCTGTGTGGGCAATATAAGTGTCTATGCAGTAAGCATGGTCCTGAGACTTCCACTGAGCCCAGACCCCCATTTCATTGGTGCACAATGGAATAAGCCTCATTTGAACTTCTCTGGGCTGCTTTACTATGAACCCCTTTTAAACTGCACCTTTTTTACTATGTTCAGTGTTTCCTGTGGCCATGCCCTGCTGAATCACCTTTGATTAGGCACACAGGGCTGCCCGCCATCATCTGCACCCAGGTAGAATATACAAGCATGTTTTGTTTTTCTATTTGGCTGTTGTGCAGACCCTTGCTATGTGGTCAACATTGTGTGGCACACATCAGGGGGATGATCATACCATTTAGATAGGAAAGAAGGGACTAAACAATTGAAACATTACTAAATAAAAGAGAGAAAAGGCTTAAGTAAAGGCAAATGTATGGAGACAAAGGGAGAATAATCATATTTTGGATAAAAGAAATTAGACGTTATTCCCTAAACAGACCTAAAGGCAATACAAAGCAGACTTACAACTGCACCACATGTGTGTAAGGAGACATATGATATAGTTTGTTAACTGAGACTTACCTAGATCAGGAAACAGACTTGGACACTAAAATTCTAGAATACAGTTAATGGAAAAGAAAGATTGAATAGGACACAGGGGATACAGCTATATGGGTGATCAGGCATGTTAACTTTAGGGAAAAGAATGACATAGGTAGTTTGACTGACGCTGTGAAACCATCATAAGAAATTTACACACCTCCAGGGACTGTGACAAAGGAGATCAGAAAATACTTCTGCAGATAAGAATGGCTTGCAAGCAAGCTGGAGTACATAAACAAAAGTGGCTGGGGGAGGTATCAGTTTGCATTTAATTGAGAAAAAGTTTGTGGAATCACTAAAGAACATTGTGTGTTCCTGATACTGAAGGCAGCACAAAGTTGTTTCTGTTAGGAGGGGTTTGTGAGCCAAATGTTAAAATAAAATGCATTTAGTATCTAAAATATAGCAATAAGAGGGTCCTTATGTCTGAAATATGGACAAGCACTATGTTTGAGAGAAGCTGTGCAAAAGGAATAGGGTAAAATTGTGCCCTTAGATACACACACAAACAGCTTCCATTAACTAGCTCCTGCTCTGTGATACATGGCCATGCATTATTATGTATGTTGTAGAATTAGCAGAAGCAAATGCCTCTTGCAGTGCAGTTATCAATGTTCTAAACTGAGGGATCAGTGTCCACTAACATCTTCCACCATATGAACACTGAAAAGAGACTCAAAAGCATGCAATACACTCTGCAAGAATGAAATGATGTCCCAAAATATGACGACAGCAAGCATTGTGAAAGCAGTTGAGAAATAAGTCTCTCTTTCATTATATAGTGCCTTGCAACCCAGAAGATCCTAAAATGCTTTACTAGCTATGGGTTATGTTATGCCTACCTCTTCACAAATGTGTTAGATGGAGAGAGGTGCAGGGAGCCCTGTCTCTACCCATATATGAAACTGCCATAGTTTTGTTCCCAGCAAAAGGAAGGATTGTTGGGCTTCAAAAGGTATTTCAGGGTGGGGTAGGTGATTGGCCAAACTCTCATCTCCCTTCCTTTTTACCCACCACAGGCAAGGCAGGCTATACAGAGGGAAAGGGTGAATTTTTGTATTGTAATTCAATCAGGAATCAAAAGCTGAATATTTAAGCTGGGACAAAAATGAATACCTCATGAACAGAATGTTTGCATGTGAAATACAAAGGCAGAGCTCTAGTCAGTCCTCAAATATTAATCTATCCCAATCCTGCAATCATTCTGGATCAGGTGTAGGATTTAGCCTTTAATTTTTTATTCCAGAAATTGAACATAAAGCTTTTCAACAGAAATCACAGGCACTTTAACTCACGCCAAACCCAGCACCTACCTTTTCATGTCTGGTTACAGTAACCTACACAAATCCTTCATTTGTACCCTCCAACCTATTTCATTACACACAGAAATCATTTTCACTGTGTTCTAATGAGAGCTAATCAATCGCCACCCAAAACCTATATCTGAATGAAAGACTTAAATAAAGGCTGTTAGGGTCTCATAGAGTCACAGAGTAAGGACAATTAGATCACCTAGTCTTACCTCCTGTATATCACAGGCCATTAAATTTCACCTAAATACTCCTATGGTGAGTCCAATTACTTCAATTAATCGAAGCATTTTAGAGAATTTTCTGCACCATGGCAGTACACTGATTCACCCCAAGTGGTGTCCCATCTCTAGCTGTGTTTAATCTCTGATGTTTCAGTGGGAGGCGGAAAAAAAATACCCTCCAGATAACAAACGTGAACTGGGAGGGAAAATTGCTTCCTGACCTCTGTATGCAATTGGCTGAAGACCTGAAGCATGCAATTAGATTATACACATTATCTAAATGCAGAGCTACAAGTATTATGAGCATCTTGAGAGCAATGTAGGCAATCCCATTCTCCCCAAGGGCTGTGGAAGGAAGGAAGGGGATGAACAGGTAGACCCATATATTCACAGATTCACATAGCCGCCCAGATGGGGCCACCCAGCCAGTCAGCCCCCATCCCCTGCATTTAGGCCACAAAACTTCACCTAGAATTGGGATTAAAGCATGTTTTTCAGAAAGACATCCAGTCTCTTGCCATGTCACTTCCCAATGTCCTGCCTCTGCAAAGAATAATCCATGAGCAAAGATTACTTCCCATTAATAGTTTATCTTTACTATATTGTCATATATTCCATTTTTCTTTGGTTTTTGCAGTGCTTTATTATCCAAGATTGCTTTGTGCCTGTTGTACATCATTGTGTTTCCAATTCCAATAACAATGATACTCAGAGAACCACTGCAGCCTACAGAAGCAAAAGTGCTACGATACGGCTCTCTTTCCCAAAGTTTAGGCTACAGGTAGCATCCTGTTTCCAACCTTTAGCAATGCAAATAAGCTGATGTTGGCAGTGTATCGTGAACTGCTCTCCAGTCATTTCCTTAATGACTTGCTAATCTTCCTCTCTATATCCTTCACATCACACAGTGGAATCTCATACACTCATGCAGGCCAAAGCAACTGAGACATTAGCCGATGTTGATAGCACCACGATTTCTGATTTTATGCCAGCTCTTGTTTTTCTGTATTTTCCCTTTTAGGAGTCTGCTTCAAATCTCCAGTTTAATTTTTGAGGGTAGCAGAGAAATATTTCTATAGATACAGTACTTAACTGCTCGGTCCACTGTTCCCCTTTATAATCTGTAGCTGCCTGAATTTTACCTTCAAAAAGAGAAGAAGCATCCTCATTTGCTGTTTGGCATTTTATTCTTGATCACTTAATGTACTCAATGTAAGTAAATATTATGCAGCTTCTCATCTAATCCTTTTAGTTATTATTTTGTATTAGCAATCAAAGAACTCATATGTTTGAACTTATTCCAATAAGATTGTTTAATAAGTGCAAGATACTTGGTAATCTTTCTTGGATTTGAATACCACTTTCAATGAGTTTTGAATGTATTAATAGTTGGAAAGTGCTATTGTATCCCAGGATATGGTAATCCCCTTAAGCCTCCAGAAATTACAAGAACATTGTTTGCCTTTTGTATTAGAACATTAAGATTTACCAGACAAACACAAGACCCTCACTCAGAAAATGACATTTTTACAATTTATTAACTGAAATTTCTACGGAACACAACTGCAAAACCAGACATTTAGGTATGTTTTACCCTAACGATATCAGTTTATATTAGTAGAAAGTACTCAAGAATGCTTTCCTGGGGGACGCCTAAGGTAAGATATTGGTTAGGGATCATCTCTCTGTTGGTAACACATTTGTTAATGGAGTACTCTCAGCTGTGGGAATATAGGACATGCTAAGCCAATGAATATGACGACTCACAGCTTCAAAGTAGCTCAGCACACTCACGTTATGCAGAACCCTGACATTTAGATATGACTGCACAATGGGTCCCATAGCCATGCAATAAGCAGATCCCTGTACTTTGACTCACTCATACCTTCAGAATTTACCTTTTATGCACCTACGACACAAACAGCCACCTCAGCATCTTCTTTCATCCAGCTGAAAGTACAAAAATGAGGACTCACTAGACATTATAATAGTGAATTAAGCTTCTTGTTCACTCAGTAATAATCATGTGCTGGGCTAATAAAAACCTCTGCCTTTGGCCTAGGAGTTTAGCTAGCTGGGGATATAGTTATTATCAGAGTTGAGCCAATATCACAAAAAGATTTCCATGAGCATTGTCACAGAGTTAGAAATTAATTTTTTCTCGATGTGCTTAGAAATATGCAACCTAAACTTACAACTGCCTACTAATATTTGCTTTATACGAATACTTGAGGAGGGAGCATGAATTCTGAAGATCTGAGGTCAATTCCTGGTTCTGCCACAGACTACCAGTGTGACCTTGGGCAAGTCATTTAATCTCTCTGTGCCTCAGATACTCAATAGTAAAATGGGGGTAACAATATTCCTTTCTCCTACCCTTCATCTGTTTAGATTGTGAACACCTCAGAGCAAGAACACTCTTTCCATGTTCATGCACCTAGCAGAATGAGACCCCAATTTCAGTTGGAACCTGCAGGTACAACTATGGCTGACTGGAAAACAAGACTTCTGTACTGCAAAAAATGTCAGGGTTTCAGACTTTGTTTCCCATTCCAACATGGAAGAAAAAAGACTTTTCACAACGTTATGAAAAATGCAGATACCCTCCACCCAAGAACAGCCAACAGCTCACTGGTTAGGGCACTCCCTTGGCTTGTGGGAAAACCAAGTTTAAATCCCTGATTTGAATCAAGCAGATCAGGGCTGTTGGTTATTCACAGTTACACATGCCCTTTACAGGTCACCAATGTGGGCTGTAGCACAGGCTGCTATTCCACCCTGTAGGCAGGATCAGAGACTATGCTGCAGTCCAGCGTCAGGGTGATGAGTTGGATTTCTCCCCACCCTAAGGCACCAGGCTACTCTGGCTTTATGAGGATTAAAGGAGACCTGTGAAGCTGTTTCTTGTTTGTTCACTTTTTCAGCTTGAGACTCACAATCCATGAAGATCTACTTTTGCTTTATTCTTTAAAAAACGTTTTAAAAAAAAAGATAAAAGAATCATGGATCTGACCCTTCCCCCTCACCGTTATGGAGAAACTGAGGGAGCAGTACGTAAGCTCCAACCATGGTGACATCATTGCGGTTTGCCAAATTCTCTTATATGTTGCTACCTTACAAATGCAGAATGTAACAACTTTAACCAAAACATAACGTGATGTCTCCAGTTCAGAGGAAACAAAAGCCTGGTCTGCAAACAGTTTTTGTGTTTTGTAGTTTCGCCTTTGGGTTTAGAAACTGATATAGTGAAACTGGTGCAGCCTTCTAGTGTGAAGGCATTTACACCAGCGTAACGGTGCTTGTATCTAAATCAAGGTCGTTAAATCATTACAAGGGGTGTGTGTAGACAAGCCCAACTTTACATAAGATGTTGAAGGGAAAAAATGTGTTCAAAAAGAAAATTTCAATAATGAATAAAATAAAAGGTTTTTTTCAATTAAGGGTTAAAACATATATGCTAATATATGAGGCCTGTTTGAAAAATTCAAAAAAAGCCCTCCTGATCACCTTAAAGTATCGTCCAGTTCAAATTTTACTGATCAATTATTCCTATAGCAGCAGCAGGTGAAGACACCTATTCATGAGCTTAAAGTTATGAATGTGCTTAAGTGCTTTGCTAGATCAAGCCTTGAGTGGTCTTTGCAGGATTGAGCCGAAGAAGAGGAAAGTAGTCCAAGGAGATGGAAGGAAGCCAGAGAAATAGCTGACAGAATCTCTCTCTCTCTCACACACACACACATACACACACACACACACAATATATGTCAGAGAAACAAAAAAAGGTGGCAAGGGAGAAATGCAGAGAAAAGCAAAGTTCCTGAATAGTAAATGAGAGTCAGAAATACAACATAGGTTTGGAAAAAAGTTTTTTATTTCAAATTACTAACAGGAAAGAATCTATAAATGCGGCACAAATTGTTTAATGCCCCATGGAGTGCCAATATTATACCAATCATTTATACATGCAGGTGTATTATTTCTAGTTCCCTGGATAAAAAAAAAGCAAATTGCTTTCCCTGTATTCTGTTGCATTTAAAATATATATTTTCACTGTTCTATTGCCAAAGGTTTTTATTCTACCAGACCCAATAATAACTAATCACTGGCATGGGCCTGAAAGCATGGTTAGCACTTTGGGGCGGGGGGGGGTTATTCTTCCATCTCTATTAAAGAATCATTTTAAATGGTCCTTAGTTAGTGATTTCTCCCAAATTTGTATGTCTCCCTATGGACAGATTTTTCTGTAAATCCTCTCCCTCCTCCAAATTTCCATAATTCTTGATCTAGCAGTCTGCTATTTGGCCACATTAACTTTTTACTCTAATTGACTCTATGGATTTCTTTCCAAAAAATCAGCACATCCATGTAAATTCTAATTCATTCAATGTTTCCTCTTCTTTCACCACTGGAGACACGCTGCCTTGCACAGTTTTTTGTGGCTGTTCAACGGCAGCTGTGGAGGAACAAAGAGGGGTGCAATAGAGTCTCAAAATCAAGTAGAAGACCAACAAAATGGTGCCGTAGAGAACAAGATCAGCTCTGCTCCCACTATATATAAATGTATGGAATCATGCTTTACTTTCGCCTCAGATGTTCCCACTAACATACTTATTTTGGCCATATGGCACTACACAGGATCTGATCTAATGATTTTAACACTGTGATTAAGGTCACTATCTGCTGCAGAAAGACTCAAACTTTTCAAAAAGCATAGACTATCCCTTTCATTCAGCCATCACAGACAGCACCTCTTCTCCCATTCATGATCACACAGCATCTCTGTGGCAGCTACAGTAATTACTTTAACAGAAAAATTATATTAGGACTAGAGCTGGTTGGGAACTGGAATTTCAGTTTCATGGCAAATTCTGGTATATATTTATATTTTTTAAAAAATAGTTCCAAAGCAGGAAAAAAAGGGAAATTTTCAAAATTTCTCCGAAAATGAAATGTTCAGAAGATGTATTGTTTTGATTTTTACTTGTTTTATTTTTGTTTGAATGATATAATTTATAATATAACAGAAAATAATAGAAAATGAAGTCGTTTTGAAAATGAAAAATTTAAGTGACCCTTTCCTTCTCAAAATGCTTCCATTTTTATTTTTTTCCTCCCAAAACAAAATGTTGAAATCAACATATTCCCACAGAATGTTTTGATTTCAACTAATCAGCATTTTCCAAAAGAAAAACATTTAGGAACATTTTCAACCAGCTCTAATTAGGGAATAAATGTCTGCATTTTTAGTCAACTTTAATGTGACAAGGGTTTTTTGTACTATTGGCTTTACTTAATCTTCCTTTCGGCTGTTCTGTCCTCCCTCTCTACAGACAGACAGACAGACAGACAAACATCTTCCTCCACGTTCCACTTTCATGTGCTTAATGATGGCTGGTTGCCTTCTGCCCTGGACATACTGCCCAATTCCCTTCCACCCTGAAAATTCTTCACTGATGCTCGGCAATTCCCAGTGATGACTCTGATCACCAATTCCTCTTCCCTCTTGCCTTATTTACCAATAGCCCCTTGTTTCCAGCTGCTTTTGCAGATCTCTGGGATCTTCTTCACATCAAAGGGCTTGAATAGCTGCTGCAACAGCTGGAAACGGAGCACAGCCAGCATCACATCTCCAACCCACTCTCAGCAGACCACCAGCAAGTTCTCTATAGATTACCAAAATGTTCAGCATCCAGAGTTTGTTGGTCTACCACATATAACAGACCTGATCCTGTTTCTGCTGATGTCAATAACAGGAAGCTTGGCATCGACTACAAAGGGAGCTGGATTGGGGTCAATAAACAGTTGGTAATAGGACCTGACTTTCAGAGGTGCTGGGCTCTTGCAGCTCTAATTAACCAGAATCATAGCTGTAGTGTTAAGTACCTATGAAAATCAGTCTGTAACCACTTTCCAGCTTCTTGGTGAGGCCATTCCAGCTAGCAGAGTTATGGGGATGGGAAAGAGTGGCTGGCAGTTCTGGGGAGTGGAGGAGGAGCGGATGGTAGCACTGGGTCCCTTACACCATTTTCTTTTTTGCATTTTGTTTCAAGATTCTGCATAACAGACATTCATTTCAGTATTTAAGCCACAAAAAGAGGTGAAAAAATGTTTGAGCTTAGCAAATGAATGCTACATTTTGAAATCTGCCAGGATTAGTCTTCCTCTTCCCCCCGGGGAGGATTCATTTTCTCCTTTTTTTATTCTTAAATCTGTATTATTCCAATTAAAGTATATAAAAGTGCCACTGAGAGTTCTGGAAGAACTGAAAGTACACACTGTATGTGGGAACTGCTTAAAATAAGAATAAAATTTATGGAGAGTGTAGACATTTTTATCACATTAATGTGACCTATTAATGATAAAGGAAATTTCCTTCATCTAATGAGCTCTGTGTTTATGGACGTAACATGGGAGGATATTTTATATTAAATACAGGGGAGTTAAAATCTTAACCCCAAGCTACTAACTATATTTCATTTTGCATTTAAAAGGAATATTGTTAACATTTATATTGTTTTAGTTACTACAACATGGAGATCAGACTTCTCAATATTCATTTCAGTTTATAGATTGAATTTGAATATTCATTTCAGAGACTCTTCAAATTAAATTAAGAAACTGGTAAATATGGTAAACAAAAAAGGGGGCAATTTTCTGTACCTACGCAGTATGGCATAACATATGATAAAAAAAATCATAAATGTTCTAATCTTAGTATGTCAAAAAGCAAGATGCCATTTATTTTATTGCATCAATTTCATAGAAGTTCAATCAGTCCTTCTCTCTGCCACTGTAGGAACATTTCCTATCTTTCTACTGCATTATTCAGTCCAGTTTTAAAATAGTTGGAGCAATCAATTATCGGCAGGGTGAAAAGAATGGCCACAGTTCAGATTGCAGTAGCAGAGCCTGATAACGTCACTGAGGTCTGAAACTTTGGTATCGTCACCATTTGCTGCCATTCACCCCCAACTCCAGCCAAAGAGAGAATCTGCCTTTGCATGCCTCTCAGTATTACCTGAAAACAAACAACGAGGCTCTGTTTTAAAGCTGGACCTTGTAGCTTCAGGTTATGCCTATACGTGCTTTGATATGGCTTTGCAAGGCTCCCACTCAGACACCATATCAAAACAGCATCAGTTCAAGAGAGGGCATGTTTTAAAATGAGAGATACGGTACACTCAGTGCTCTAAATGAAGCCATTATTTTCAGGATGGATTCTGATACCGAGATGTGCTTTAATTTAGTTAATCATGTAATAAATCTCCCACAACGAATTGTCCCAAGTCTCAGTCTAACTCTAGTCTCCAGGCAAGTGGGAGCATATTGGAGGGGGACCATGATCTGGATAGGTCAGAGGCGGGTTAAGAATATTTTAAATTAAGATCAAGATAAAATCACAAACAGCTGGGGACTATGCTAATGGAAAACAAAGAGGCAAAAGTACCATTTTTCTAGGATCCTGCTGGTCAAGCTTCTAAATGTATGACAAAGCTAATGTCAATTTGACATAGTTATAATGCATGTCTGCTCAGGGAAGATCTTGAAGTAGTGTGAGGAAAAGCAGCTTCACAATGAATGGGTTTCTCTAGAATAATACTCATTACTATACTTAAAACACAGTTTCCTCTTTTTATCTGAATATTTTAACAGAACTGTAACCATTTGTATAACCAAATATATATATATTTGATTGAAAGTGACATGTTGAAATTTCTAGTATACACTACAGTACATTCTATTTTAAATGAATATATAATTGGTCTTTGTCTGACACCTTTAGGGCTCTAGTGAAAACAAAATGTCATCTCAAAGGGATAGTCTTGATTTTATAAGAAATAAAATAAGCAAACCTCTCTGTGCAAACAGCCGCTTTGTACTGAAGTTTCCATGTAGGTTCTGGAAATTGTATTTTTCACTGCATGGTCTTTTTCAATGAGTAAAATGCATATTGCATGCTGTTTATTCTGTCTCTCTTAGGACCCAGAAAATACTTACATGGGAAGTACATGAATTATCTATAATTCTTGAAGATGGCATGCATGTTCTATGTCCAGATACAAAGGGATAAGAGAACTTGTACAGATGTAGAGTAGCAGGAGTGTAAGACATTGGTTTATGCACGAACAGTTGAAGTACGTGCAGGAAAATCATTTGTCCACATAAGACTGATGACACATTCACAGCTGGGATAAAATATTAGTCATGCCCTTTTTACTGAATTACCGGTATCCCTGCTAAAACCATCTGTGGAGGCTCAACTTTACTCTATTCAGATGAGATATTTTTAAGGTGCTTACCATCTTGGGACAGTCAGGATCCTGGGAAAAGTTTGCAGGACCAGTGGCAGGAGCTCAGTAGTCAAGAACCACCATAGAGGTTCAGAGTCAGTCTCAAGGTCAATAGTCAGGTCGAAGAGCAGAGGTGGAGGCAGGTCAGCGATCAGGCAAAGCTTCAATACCAGGTGTCAGGGTCCATGTAAGTATACTAGGGTTCAAGCAGAGGCAAGGTCTAAGTCAGAGGCAAGGTCAATACTGGATGTTCATGAACAGAGAATGTAGGGTAGTCAAGGCAGCTAGCTAGTGGCCCATATTGTTGCCTGGACACTTCTTAGAATGCCCCTTGGGTTTATATAGAATAGGGAGGCAATCAGGCACCATTAAACTTCTGTCTGTTGAATCCCTTGAGGCAGGACTTTTGGTAGCCTGTTCCCACAGCGGATTGTGGGTAGCAGAGCACAAGCTGGTTACAGCTGCCTGTGGGTGGCATTGTGTATGTGTTCACTGCCTGGCAGCTCTGTAGGCCCACCTTCAAGACTCTTGGGGCCTTACATGATGTATTGCCCCCACTCTAGAGGCATCCTCTGCCAGCCCCTGGGTTTATCTGGATGGGCCATATGGCTGCCACAAGGTCAAGGGTGTGGAATTGGAATGATGATTCCCAAGACTGAGACACAGCCCTCCTAGTCCACAAGGAAGCAGAAAGAGCAACATTTGATTTTTAAGTCCAATACATTGTGGATCTCATGCTCCTCATGACCCTGGACCTCACTGCATAGGGAACCAGTTTCATTCAATGAGCATAGGGGTTGGTGATGTATGGCTTCAACAGAGACACATGAAACACTGGGCGTACCTTGAAAGATCTGGGTAGTTTGAGCCCAATGGTTACTGGGTTGATCACTTGGCTGATCAGGTTTGGGCCAAAGTACTGGTGGCTCAGTTTCCAACAGGGCCAGTCAGTGCAGAGGTGTTGTTCAGAAAGCCACAATTTCTGTCTCACAGCTAACAGTGTGTCTTCCCAACACCAGCTGTCCATGTGTCACTTATAGTCCATCTTGGCATTTTCAAGATGTATTTTAAGTTCCTCCTGGACCTCATGGATTTGCTGGTCTCGGTTGGCAACTGCAGGGTTCATAGAGGTAGTGGGTATTACTGGGTGGAGACAGGGATGGAACTTGAAGTTTGCATAAAAGGGCTTTGCCCGGTGGAGACATGGTACATATTGATATGGGCAAACTTTGCTTGGGGAAAAAGGACTGATGGGTTATTGTGGTGTGTCATAAACAGATAGCTAAAGGTTAATGTTTCTTTTACCTGTAAAGGGTTAACAAAGGGAACCAAACACCTGACCAGAGGACCAATCAGGAAACCAGATTTTTTCGAATTGCTCGGGATGTGCATTTTGGGTGGGTTCTTTCTGTTCTTTCCTGTGTCTCTCTCGTATTAGGATGTGGTAGGATGGTTCTCTCCCTTCAGGATGTTTATCTACTATCTCTGTTTAAGTTGTAAGTACGGTATGATCATATATAGGTTTCATTCTTGTTATGTGGGTTTTTTGTTTTGACTTGTGCTAGCAATTGTGAGAATGGTTTGCTTAAGGTGTTCAAGTTCCATTCTTATGGGTGAGGTCTCCTCATAGTCTCGATTTTTTTCTTTTCTCTGAACACTGACGAGTTCTCTGACTTGGACACTACGATTGCACTTCGTTATGTATGCTTTTGGTTTTACTAATGTGCTTAGTAACTTTCTAAATACAGAGATGCCATTCTTTATGTTATTTCTTTCTTTTAAATACTTAAGAGGCTTTCTTTTTTAAGCTAGCTATATAATGTCTCGTCTGGATTTATCATTTTCCGAAGTGTAGTAAGTCAGTGTTTCAAGGTCTGAGCACAGAGTTTGATATTTCTAAAGGGTGTTTTATTGATCGCGTGCCAAAGGTCACAATTAACTGTGCTCTATGTCAAGGGTAAAGAATATATTATGAGAGAGTTAAGCGTTTTAGTATAAGCAGGGTGGAGGTGCACAAATAACAAGTGGACCTTGATCTAGAGCATGGCGAGAGGAATCGAATCAGGCCATACATGACAGGGTGAGTCAATAGACATATTTTATGTACACGTCTGCTGATTTTGTAATTTTAAGGATGTGCTCATGTTTCAGTTATTCATACAGTAATATCTTTACTCACGAGAGGTAACCAGGAGTGATGGCAGCTGCGTGGAGGAGGTGAAAGAGGAGCAGGAGGCATGAGGAGTAGTCGGTTATTTCCTTTGTTGTGTAAGACTTCTAGCAGAGCATCTGAGGGTCTTGGGGTGCCTCTCGCGAAGGTTTTTGGGGAGACAGCAGTGAGCCTAAAACCTGATTTTGGTGGTGGCCAGACAGCTATATAGAAGCCAAGCTGGTATATAAGCTTGTGGAGTATCACAATAATGCACTATTTTCTGAACTCTAAGGTCAGATCTGAGTAGGAGCTTGCCCACATTGGTAGAGCGGCGAGTGGGATTCAAAGTGCTAGGATCCAGAAGCCAGTAGTATTATCTTTTTTCGCTGTAGAGTTCTTGAGACAGTAAGAAATGGTGTTGTGGATATCTCTAAAGGGCGAGATGACAAAAATAATTTCTGTTCTCTCAGTATGCTAGTTTGGTGTGACTGTATTAAGCAAGGTACACATTTAGGATTATTCACGATACAGCGAGAGCTATTTGTGTTTTAACAGCATAGACTGCTAGTCTTGTGAGTCAGTTTACTACCGGCAGCATAAAACAACGTTAGGTTAAGTGAGTTGATATACTGTGATGGATAATATAGTTTAATGTGAAGGTTGTAGCTCGGAGCGAGTTAAACAAAGCACATGTGTCGCTAGGAACCTGGATACAGGAAGCTCAGATCCTATAGGTAGGGAGACAATCTAGGCACACAGAAGTTGACAAGCACCCATACGGACAAAGAAAATCGCGTGTAGAGACATCACCTTGCTTCACAGAGAATGAACAAAATATCAAAGGTCGTGGGCGGGTTGGAATGTCGCTTATTGAGCTCGGATCATAATGAAAGGCAAGCTTAAGAATAGACAGTCATGGGTTAGCGTAAGAGAAGAAGCAAAAGGAAGACAGCTTCCTGAGTTTCCAACTGGGCGAAGGAAGGCAGCAGCAATAACGGAGTCGCGACGATAGCTCAAAGATGACAGGTGCTCACCAAGAACACGGGAAGAAGGGTGGCACGAGAAATAAGAAGCCAAGAATGCATGCAGTCTCAAGCGTGGGATGAGCTCTCACAAGAGGAGGAAACACAAGAAGTGAATGATGTAGGGAAACTAACAGAAGCATAGAGAGCGAAATAAGAGCAGGCTCTAGTTGTAGTGCGCTGCAGGATGGCTAAGGAGAGCAACGACTAAGATCAGCATATGCGTAGAGCTGATATCCTTGAGAAACCAATATTGAATTCCACAGCATATAGTAGACGTATTTCCCACCTACAAGGCAGGTGATGACACTGAGGCCTTTAGAAATTTGAAGAGCCTGCCTTGGCATACCATCCTGAAGACCAGTATACATGGTAGGCTGAGGTCACAGCTCAGTGGACCTTAGCAGGTGTGGTGGCTGAATGCCAAGGACAGAATAATGAACGATTATATAACTGTTTTCAAACCAAGCCAGATACAGAATGGGGATAACCTACTGTCATGCCCGTCGGCTTTTACCATCAAGAACCATTGATCCTTCAGCTGTGAAAGTTATCGATTGTGTCATTCCTAGACAAAATCAGCGCCTGTGTGCTAAGCTATGTGAAATCGAGAAGCTCTTGCTGACGTGCCTGTTGGATAATTCAGGACAATGTCAATCCCTGGCGATATTTCACTGCCTAACTGTACATTTCACACAGTACTCTCGCTCGCGAAACTGAGATCCATATTGACCGCTAGTCTCTCTATATGAGCTAACAATAATCAACTAGTTATCAAACTCATGAAGTAAGCGGTGGTAGGGATTCCAGTTATGCTCGCTCTTCCTGTTACGCAAAACGAAGTGCCGTATTAATTCTTGTAATGCTGGTGCATCATGATACTACAGTAACCCATAATCTTGTTTTTTTAAATATTTACAGTATTGCCCCACATTTGCAATTTGCTTGCAACTATATTAAAAAGCGGCATAATTATTTTCTTTAAACTTTAATACAAATGTTCTCTTTTTAGAGGACTTGAAAAGCGAATACACCCACAGCAACATAACTCGGCTAAAGTGAAATCCAGTGTCTGATAATACAGCTCACGTAATTAATTCCAGCATTTGTTTCTGTCGTGCTCAAAAGGCCCCACCCTTCTCTTCATAGGAAAAAGCATTAAAAGCAAAATTAAAAGGCAAACTATCCATTTCATGCAAAGACACTGGTAATTTACCTTGTACCATAATCTTTTAAAGGCTTAGAGGCGTGGGGAATATAAGATCGGTAAATTCTGCCATATTAAGTCATTGGTTGACATACACCATCCTCTTACTATATAAAAAAAGTAGACTTCTTACCAAAGTTCGAGCTGTTCTCTCAGGAATATCTGGAAAAATTCTGATGGCCAATGATATCCTCCCATATACAACAATAGCTGACCCAAATAGGGGCTTTCTTCCAATCTATCTCCGCTCCAAGCCATTTGCTGGTTCTGCATTTTCCCCTAGAACGCATGACAGACGTAGTTTGACATCTGCTGCCCATAATGCACAAGGCAAATGTTTTTTCTCAGGGTTAGGAAGGGGGGTGGGGACATCTGTGTAATGAAAAACTATCCCCCTCAATATGACATAAGTTTTGCTCGGTAATTCAAATGTAAACCTTGTTACTAGCAAGTACGTAAACACCATCTTCTCCTCTTGGGATAATCTACTGCACAGGAACCAATCAGATAACTACCAATACATCAAGTCTTTTTGCCCCACACACAAACTTGTCATCTGCAAAGGTTAGGTTTTGTGGTTTTGTTCAATTTTCCTCATTTTATGTTTATATTTTCATTGAAGACATTCTTACTCAAGTGCAAAGATTTGGTGCTCCAGTGGACACTTTGTCTTTTCATCTATTCTACTTTCATTCCTTTTTACACAGTTTACATATTCTCAGTTTTATCCTTCAACTCGCATTTAAGCAAGCTAAGCATACTCTAACAACTTAGAACAGGCAAGAGACAGTTGAGAGGTGATGGGATATAGATGGCAAGTGACAATCACTGCATTGCATGTACACTGGCACACAGAAAGAATGAACAGCTTAATCAGTTCATGGATTTGTGTTTCGTTAAAGATCTTCATTTATCACAGTAAGTATTATCGTTACCTAATGTCCGTATCATAGGGCTTCCTCCATGTGTCTTCCTATGTGCCCATTGTGGTACATTTGGATTTGGACTCCATGAGAGGTGCTAACCATGATAAGATTCAATAGGTTCGCCTAGCGTGCCTACATTGTAGCATCCACTGGCCTTTCCCATATGTTACAGTCTCTGACAGAACATTTGGATTGTTCAATCTGAGACATGACAGACTTCTGGGTTTCTCGGTCGGTGGCTCTGGGTGTTCGTGATAGAAAAAGCAAAGAACTCCTAATAACATGCCCTGGATGTTGGTTGTGGTGGTGGATGAAAGAGCTGCCAATGTTAATCTTAACTCCCAACAGCGCACAGTTTGTTTCACTTATTTTTGTCAACAGAGCTACTCTGCGCAGTCTCGCTCAATCTAGGACGAAGGAATTAGGTGTGAAAATGCTAGATACAGATCTGTGCGGAGTCTTGAGTGGACTCATCAAGAATCTGTTTCATGTTCAGCCTGACTTGATGTATGGAAAAAAAATGTAAACACGGTCAACTCTATGAAAAGCTGGCTCAGAAGTAACAAAAGATGAATAAAGAACATGCCGAGTGTTCTTGTATTCCAGTAATTTAGGAAGAGACTTAGCGTATCAGACAAAAGTATCATGCACACCTCTAGTTCTTTGCATAATGGTTTCTTAGGTTAAATGTTCGAGCGAAAAATACAAATAATCAACTTTATTTCATTTGCCTTAGCTCACTTTGTAATCTCATATATAGTACTCAGTACAGAAATTGCAAATATCACCCTCAGATCAGTAGCCGTCTGATTGGACTCCATATGGCCTCATGCTTTTACATGCAGAGCATCTGAATCAAGAACCCCCATGTACTGCATGTGCAATTTAATCATAGGAATGTTTCTTATCTCAAAGCCTCCTTGCCTGTTTCACCAGTACCCAATTCGTTCCGATTGTTTCACGTGTTAATAAAGGCCTAGGGAGAAGGCGAAATTGAAACATTTCAATACTTTGTTTATTTATAAATCTGGCAGTTTACCAAGGCTCTAGCTGACTTAGTCTCTATTGTGTGTTAGTCGGTTTGCTGAGATATCCTTGCAGTGTTGATCCCATAACACAACCCTCAAGTTTTGTGGTTGCTATTTGTACCTATACACAGAGGTACTAACAAGATGGAAAATCCAAAATCTCACCGGGCGGGAGGCAGCTCTGGAGCGGACAAGGACATGGATAACACATGGGCAGTGAGATAGCTAGCGATCGTGGTCATTGTCTTCGATATGTGTATTTACTTAATTGCTCAAGCGCAGGACAATGACATTTACCCAGGGGGACACAGAACATACACCCTACCACAGAGTAGGCAACCAAGACCCCACTACACCAAGTGAGATAGAGCACGAACCTATCTCTCAACACTCCCAGTCTCCAATTAATGAAACTCACTATCGAAGGCCCATCTAAGATAATGTTCTCACATTCTGCCGGAAGCTGCTCTTAAATGTAATGAACTGGGACATATAAAGGCCAACTGCCCAAAGAACCCCACCCGGGTGCAAGTCATTACACCACCATCACACCAAAGATCCCTAGGCCCAGATGCCTCTCAAATCCCTTTGGAGCGAAAGGAAAATTTGAGAGTGGGCGGAAAGAAGGTTACCGCGTGGAGAGACATGGGGGCACAAGTGTCAGCTATCCACCAATCCTTCGTGGACCCCGTGGTAATTCATAAAGTATCTCAGTTATTGCTCGGAAACCTGATTTACTCTTTCAGACTGGCCATTCATTTGTGGATGGTAAGTGAAGGATGTATAAGTATGGACTCCAAGAAAACATAGAATTCTACACCAAAACACTGACAAGAATTTCAGCTTTCATCAAATTTTATCCATTCAAGCCAGTCACAAGACATCAAGAATTATGGGGAAATCAGGTGAGCAGATCATTCCAAGAGTACTATTCAGTGTTACTGGGCCTGAGGACAGAAACGAGACAAGGTCTCTACAATTTCAGGCACAGTTTTTGCTGTAGTGGGATGTCCAGCGCTTGTGCCATATAGGCATCTATAAAATTTCCCTCAATCCCGGACTCCATGAGCATCCATTGTAGGGCCACTCATTGGGGTTTCCCTGGAATGCACAGGCCAACCTGGACTTGTAAATGCAATGAGGTCTCATCATGTCTTGGGCATACTTTGTTAAGAAGTGGAAGGCAGCCTACGGTGGGATGTCCCAGGGTCCATCCAGGCTGGCCCCCCTTCATCGAGCCTGGGCTTGGTCTCTTTCTGACTTTTTCTGTGGGAGAGCCCACAAAAGGCAGCTGGCAATGGCATGGCCGGATTATCCATGAGAGAAGCACAAGCCATGGAATCAGCAGCACTCCCTCTCCTTAGGGATTATATGATAACAGACCACATCAATTTGCATAGGTTCTGGAACTGCGCTGGAGACAGGTATTAGGGAATGTCGGCTACTTGGCAGTGTGGGACCCTTCCTCTCTTAACTTTGTCTATGCAGATAGCAAAGTTGACAAAGATATCAAAGCAGATCAAGGTTTCCACATGGCTACCTCATCTTTGATTGCCTCACATAGTCCCCACTGGAACTGGTAGAACTGGGCCACTTCATTACATTCTGTATCAGAGATGGGTCACCTATAGTGGGCGATGTAGGAGGTAGCCAGTCTCTGTCCTTGCCATAGTTTTTGCAGAGTTACCTCAGCCAAGTGAGCATGAGTCATTGAAAATAGAGGAAAAGGCCTGGAGGAAGAAGACCTAATTAAACAGTGTCGGACTGTGTCATTCCATTAGGGGCAAAGCCTAATCCAGTGCTTCTACCATCAGAAGTCATCTAGTCCAATCCCCTGCACACATAGCAGAACTAAGTATTATAGTGAATGTGAAGGTGGTCAGGAACTTGGGAGGAAGTGATCATGATCTGATAGAATTCATGATCTTATGGGAAGAACAACATCAAAATGGCAGAACAAGGACACTGGACTTCAGAAAGGCAGATTTCAAACAATTCAGAAATAGCAAGCAAAGACCAATTAGGAAGAAAAGGAGTCGAAGCAGGCTGGCAGTTCTTAAAAGATGCAATACCAGAGGCTCAGCATTAAGCTATTCCAATGCAGAGGAAAGATAAGAAGAGCTTCAGGAGGACAATGTGGCTGGATAAGGAGCTTTTTAACTATCTAAAAACCAAAAGAGAGACAAATAGGAAATGGAAGGAGGGCCATGTCGCCAAGGAAGTATACGTAGGTGTAGCACAAGCATGTAGGGACAAAATCAGGAAACCCAAGGCAAAGAATGAGTTATAACTGGTAAGAAATGTTAGAGACAACAGGAAGGGGTTCTTCAAATATGTCAGACTAAAAAGAAAGATCAAGGATGATGTAAGTCTGCTGCTCAATGGAGACGATGAGCAGGTAATGGAAGATGATAGGAAAGCAGAAATGGTCAATGCCTACTTTGCTTCAGTCTTCTCCCAAAAAATAACACGTGACTGGCTGACTGGCAAAGTTACCATAGACAATAAGAGGGAAAGGATGCAGTTTGGGATAAGTAAAGAACACGTCAGAGATCTTCTGACCAATCTGAATGAATTCAAATCAGTAGGGCCAGATGCTATTCACCCGCGCGTACTGAAGGAATTAGCTGAAGAAATGTCGGAGCCACTGGCAATAATACCTACAAACTCATGGATGACAGGAGAGGTCCCGGTAGACTGGAAAAGGGCTAATGTAGTGCTCATCTTTAAATATGGGAAAAAGGAGGATCCAGGGAATTATAGATCAGTCAGCCTGACTTGGATACCTGTGAAGCTACTAGAGCAATATATAAAACATTCAATTTGTGAATACCTGGAGGATGAAGGGGTAATAACTAGCAGCCAGCATGGATTTACTAAGAACAAATCATGCCAAACCACCTTGATTTCCTTCTTTGATAGGGTTACTGGCTTGGTGGACAGGGAAGTGTGGTGGACATAATATACCTGGAGTTCAGCAAATCTTTTGACACAGTCTCACATGACATTCCAATAAGTACGCTGGAGAATGCAGGCTCAACAGACACAAAATTGGTTAAACAACTGCAAACAAAGAGTAACTATTAATGGAATGATGTCAGATTGGAGGGAGGCCTCAAGTGGGTCTACAGGGATCTGTTCTGGATCTGTTATTGTTTAATATTTTTATTAATGACCTGGAGGTAGGAATAGAGAGTATAATTTGCAGATGATCAAATTTGCAGATGACACAAAGTTAGGAGGGGGTGCCAGCATTTTGGAGGATAGAGCTAAAATTCAGAGGGATCTCGATAAACTGGAGAATTGAATTATAGACAACAAAAATAAATTCAACAAAGACAAACATAAGGTGCTACACTTAGGGAAGAAAACACAAATGCACAAATACAGAAAGGAGGGGAAATGGCTTGACAGCACTGCTGAGAAGGATTTGAGAGTTGTGGCGGATTATAACCTCAACATGAGTCAGCAATGCAATGCTGCTACAAAAAAAGCAAATGCAATTTTAGGCTGCATTAACAGAGGCATACCATGCAAGTCACAGGAGGTGATAGTACCACTCTACTCAGTGCTGGTTAGGCCTCAGCTGAAGCACTATGTTCAATTTTGGTCACCAATGTAAAGAAAGGATGTAGAGAAACTGGAAAGGATACAGAGGCAAGCAACAAAGATGATCAAAGGGATGGAATGCAGGCCATATGAGTAAAGGCTTAAGGATGTGGGTATGTTTAGTTTGGAAATGAGGAGGTTCAGGGCTGGGCATGATAGCGGTCTTCAAACACCCGAAAGGTTGCCATAAAAGAGATGGGGGAAAGTTGTTCTCATTTGTCACAGACGGCAGGAGAAAAGAGTTCAAACTATAGCATAGCCGATTTAGATTAAATCTCAGGTAAAATTTTCTAACTGTAAGAACAGTAGGACAATGGAGCAGACTGCCTATGGAGGTTGTCGAAGCTCCTTCACTGGAGGTTTTCAAAATTAGGCTGGATAGCCATCTGTCATGGGCGGTTTAGACACAAAAAATCCTGCATCTTGGCAGGAAGTGAGATCCTTGCGGTCCCTTCTAACCCTATGATTCTATGACATCTACCTTTTACCAATTGCATCATATTGCACTTTTCCAAATGTAGAGCATCCTTGACATGAGGTTTAGTTAACAGTGTTCCCTGTTTCTATTCTGAATCCTATCTGACTTTCCTACCTCAACCCAGAAAAAAAAAAGAGCAAAAACCCTCACAACACTTCTCTGCCTTTTTTCATTCAACTCCTGCTGAGAAAGCTTTACTTCTGGGTCCATTTGTGGCTTGGTGGAAAGGGGCACCGTGGAGACTGCAACTTCTTTTATAGTGGTACAGCCAGCCCTGCTCCCCTTAACCTGCATCTGGTCCACTCCACAGCTCATGCACAGAGACATAGTCACACCTCCTTGCCCCATGTGCCTCCATGGGGGTAGAGCAAAGGAGCAGTCCTTGCCCGCCCCACCAAGAACAGATACTGCAGTTGTGATGAAATCATGCACAGACAGCACATAGTCCCACATAAGGCCCTGTCATATTCTGGTCTTGAGGCTTCTGGGCCCCATGGGACTGTTCAAATCTGTTAGAGAAGCCCTTAAAACATAAAAATGGAACCTAATTGATGCTATTTTTAGAGAGTCATTCAGGACTATAACTTGACCATGAAAATCAGTTTAATATGTCTTCCCAATATAAATATTTCACATATAGGTCCAAAATTGTCTATGATTATCCTTTGACATTAGCGCTACATAAAACTGATTGGAAAATGTTTTTTTTTCTGTGCAGAAAATTTCCATTTTTTGGCAAACATTTCAAAAATGAAATATTTTGATTTTGAAACACAGCTGTGGTGCTTCATGGGAGTTGTGGTTGAAGTGCCTTATGCATCCACTCTCCTCTAACTGCTGGGGCTCCCTCATTGGACTATGAGTAAGGTTACATTTATGTCACGGAGGTCATGGAATCTATGACTTCCAGACACCTCCATGACATTCTCTGCTTCAGCCCAATGGGCTGACAGCTATCGGGGCCCTGACATGGTTCCAGCAGCAGGTGATAGCAGTGACAAATGACAGGAGGCCTCCTGCAAAGGTCCAGCCACAGGTGACAGACTCCTGAGAGGGCCCTCCTTAGGGTTCCACAACAGGCAACAGCCTTGCATGGGGGGAGGGAGACACCTCAGGCAAGCGGCTGGGGTGTTCCATTTTCTCTCTGGGAAATATGGTCATCCTGCAGCTCCCAGCTGCCATGGGCAGAGGGGAAACCCCACAGCTCCTAGCCATCACAGTGGTGGAGGAAACCATGGAGCCGCAGCTGCAAAAGTCACAGACAGGTCATGGCTTCCATTAATTTTTGTTTATTGTCCATGATTTTTCCTAAAAATAACCATGACAAAATCTTAGCCTTAACTATGAGACACCAGAGTCTCCCCGCTAGGAGAGGAGAGGTAGTACATTATATCAGTCACTGGCCATGGTGTACCATGGAAGATGTAGTCCACCTGTGAAGCCCAAGCCATAGAGGAGAATGGACATGTGAGGCAGTGAAAATACAACTAATAGACTAACAGATTTTAAGGCAACGAGGGACCATCACAATCATCTAATCTGACCTCCTGCACATTGCACTCTAGTGAAGCACTGCAGTGGCATATCCAATTGAAATATTTTGCATTTCAGCCAAAATATTTTGGTTTACAGGAATTAGATTTTTCACTGAAAAAAAAAGAAGCTTTTCATGTAAAATTTCACTTTGTCAAAAAACCAATTTTCCATCAAAAAACATTTTTGATGGAAAATTTTTGACCTGCTCTAGTTGTAGACCTAGCATGAGGGGGACTAACACAGTGACCTGAAAAGCTTTTTTAATTAAACAAACTTTAAAGGTCAGGGAGGGTTTTTTTGTTTTGTTTGTATTTAATATTTTAACAGAATATACACGTATATCCCAGATAACAGGAATAAATGCATTTTAAAAACAAGGTGTGAAGTTGTCATATGAACTTGAGTGTCTGTATTCCTGTTGACATCCTAAGACTAAAAGCTGGTCTGTAAGTTCTGTTTCTTACATGGCTTTAAGCATTTGATAGCATTAGTTTTTGCAAGAGACGCACATGAATGCCAAGCAAGTATGTAAATGTTATTTTCAATTATTTTGATTTTCTTCTTTAAAATGGTTTCATTTTCAATTAACTCTACACGTGCACAGGATAATAAACAACTCACGACTACAACAGTTGTGGCTGAAATGAGTGACAACACAGTTTGGTCTGGCTTGCTCAGATAGGGACAAACCATGGCCCCAGTTCTGCAATTAGAGCCAGACAGGTAGACCTTTGCAGCTGCATCATGCTCTATTCACTCCAGTGTGAAGACACCTTTCCCCCCATGAATCCCAGGGCCCTACTATTTTCTATTGCCATTTTCACACCGGCATGGTGGCCTTTTTCCACCTCTTCCAGCTTTTGTGGCCATGTGCCTACCCTTCCCACACATACTTCCAATGGGACCTGCATGAGTGCAAGGGTTCATCTACACAAATCTGATTTCAGGATCAGGGCCCAAGACACAACCAGGTTAAAAAACAAACAAGAAAATATGTTTTAGTTTGACTTCACTGGCTGTTTTGCCCAAATAAGGACTTAATAAAAAAATAACCTCACAATCAGGCTCATAGTGAGTCGCTATATAATAATCCTTTAATGGTTGAAAGCATCTCTGAAACTCTTTCTGCACAGAAGATACTCCATATACAATGGAAGTAAGACAGAGCCATACCTAGTGTAGTAATAGTCACTAGATTCGATTAGGTGATCTAATGACTAAGTGATATAATGCAGGGGTGGGGAGGACCACAAATTAATAGCCAATCATCCTAGTTAGCCATCCAAGATGGCAAGATCCAATTTTCCCTATAAAAGATTTCCCTCCCATCGTGAAAATATTGAGATTTCTCACAGTAACCTCTGTTTTTCAAAGAGGTCTTAGATATCCGTCAATCTAACTGACTGATCCATTTAATCATCCACAGCAATTAAAGTCCATGGCCTGAAATCAAACATTCTTCTGTGTTTTAGAATCAAATATTTATAACTATTTTTAAAAGTTTTAGAAACACAACTGCAGCGGTGACAGAAGAGAACTTGATTTGTTTTGTTTTCATTCAAAATCCAAATAATCCACTTAACAGAGGATTAGAATATTGTCCTCTCCCCTATATATGTTCCCGAACCATCTATTTAAAAAATAAAGCAAAGCTGAATGGTGATTGGCAGTATAAGATTCACACATTCCTTCTGCCCTTTGCTCAGGCACGATGCCACATAAGTTTGATGCCATAAAACTTGTGTTTTTTTTCATTTTGAATGATTTACAGTGGAGCAGAACTTATAAATCAGAACAGTAACAGGGGTTATGAATAGGGATGTATGTTTTTCCAAAATGTCTAAATGAAATATTTTGAAACACACTAAAAGAACTACACAGTTCTCCACCTGGCAGCCATAATTGAAGTTAATAACACTTGTTTAGACATAAGGAAACTCTTTGACACCTAGACCTTTTTTTAATGAAATGATCAAACAATCATCATCTACTCTTCAGAAATCAAAGCAGTTAGTTCTGGCAATATGTCATATTAAGGCAGCTAGGTTTCCAACCTTGTCTAATAATTTAAAAAACATGTTCCAATTTCTTAGCGAGATCACCTACTTTTAATCATATGCTATTTTGGAAATCCTGTTGCAGTATTTAGGACTACTATCATAATATTTGTGACTAGCTATGACAGCTTTTCAGTGATTGATAGCATGAAACACATGATATGCAAATACTTTGATAACCATAACATGTGCAATTGATTGTTTTGTATTTCAGATACATGATTCAGACTCCCCATGGACAATGGCTTTCTTGGTATATATTTCAGACATCAGCTGATGGGATAAAATACCTAATTCCACATACCCAACAGAAGTGGGCCTTGGAACTTGAGATATGTTGCAATCGGTAAAGGCATGTGTGTAAAATAACTCACTTCATAACTGGGAATATTTCTCCAGCTAAAAATAATCTCTGTTCAAGAGCATGAGGCTGAAATGTTAAGATTTTGATATACTCTAATGAAGGATTTAAGGCAGCTAACAAAACAGGGTGTCTTGTTTGTACAGCATATAAACCTGAGATCCCCACTTGAGTCTCCTCCCTCACTCAGCCTCCTTCCTTCCAGCCAGTCCTGGGACACTGCCTACTTAGTCGTGCCTTCTCTCTCTCACTATCTTTTGGGGCTGCATCTATAGCTCTTGGCGCTGCATCAGGTGGCTGCCCATCCAGTTCTTGTTTCTGAGGGTGCTGGAGAGGTATGAGACGGGGCTATTGCAAGGGTCTTCTGCAGGGGAGGGGAGAGGAGTGGCCTGATCCTTATAGCCTCTATGTGAAAGTGGAAGAGAGAAACTCTCTCTCCACTACTGCAGCTGCTAAGAAGCTAAACCATGAGGAAGAGAGCACCCCATAAGGCTTAGTGCATTGAAGTAGGAGACCCTCCAGGATTCCTCAGAAAATGCACATTCTTAACTATGGCCCTTCGCTTCCTAGCACATGATCGGTAAGGAAGCTCCAGCTTAACACTGAATAGCCATCTGCTATCACTATTACTGCCCTAATCTGAACCAGCAACCTAAAGATGAAAAGTTCTTTAGCCCCTTAGCAACTCTCTCTTCAAAGTTCCCCTCCTGGTACATCCATCCCCATCTTTGATCGTTAAACAATCTACCCTTCTTAACACTATATTGTCTTAGAGACCGTCCCTGTGAAAGGGCATTACAACCATTTCTAATTGCATTCAAGATGAACAAATGCCTAAATATTTATAAGGATTGCACCAATTTAACTTAAGGTATGATTTGAAACAGGATAGTTAAATCGGTTCAAAAGACTGTGTGGAGGCTCTTATTTTGCTTCAAACCAGGCTTACTATGGTTCCGTTTAGTTGTTTAGAACAGGTTTAAGCTAACCTGAAATAAGCTGCTCAAACAGAAATGAGAGCATCTACCCAAGGATTCCCAAACTTGGTTCACAACTTGTTCAGGAGAAGCCCCTGGCAGGCCGCGAGATGCTTTGTTACCTGAGCATCTGCAGGTACTACCACATGCAGCTCTCAGTGGCCGCGGTTTGCCATTCCCAGCCAGTGGGGGCTTCACTGATTTACCTAAACTAGTGTAATTAAACTGGTGCAAGTTTGTGTGTAGACAAGACCTAAAAGTGCAGGTTAAAATAACAGAGGTCCAAATAGACTTAAGAGTAAATGCATTATAGATACAGAACCATAATCACATCCTTCAGTGGCTTGTTAAAAAAAATTCTCATCATGGACCTGATCCTACTGTCATTAATCAGCTAAAATTCCCATTGATTTCAACAGGAGTTTTACCAAACTAAGGAGAGCAGGATCCGTAGCATTCTGGCAGTGCAAGTAGGTACACAGAAACATTACAGGCCAGAAGATGATGATGCAATCCATCAGGGCTTGTCCTCATAAATCCAGGAAATACCAATCAATTTATATCTCATCATCTTAACCCCAAAAGTCTAGTTAATGGTTTTGCCCCTATATTCCCTCCTGTTCCAAAATGTTGTCCTGTTCCCTCTTAACTTGATTTACTCTACTTACTTCTATTGCTGACTTTGGCACTTTGTTCCCTCTTCTAACCAACCGCTGTATAAAGACATCTGTCTGAATGGCTTAGATGTAGAGCAGCAGCTGTCTTGTTCAAATCAATGCAAATTCAGATGAACATGCCCACCTCCCGTAAACTTTCTTGGAAAAGCACAGCAAAGCCTCATGCCCCACCTTCCACACACACCACATACACTTAAGCAAGGCTAAAAATTATCAGTATTTTTATACTCTATTTGGTTTAACTGTTTTATCTGGAAGTGAGACCAGTTAAAGAGAGAGAAACTTTGTGAGTTCTACACCAAAATAGTCCTTTTGAGTAGGGCTGAGGAAGGCCTTTGCATTTTCTAATCAAAAAGCTTTTATAAATTTTGTACCCAAAAGTAAAATGGCAAGTGCAAATGTTTAAAAGTCAAAGCTGGTTTTCTCAAACTGGTTTTCTCAAACTGCGTAGAGACTTCTTTTGTTTTTCCAATTTTAACTAAAGAAAATTCCTACTAATTATTCACCTTCAAAGTTTAAATATCATTCCCATTTATTCACTGGATTTATGGGTATAGTGACACGTTACTTAAAGCAGGCAGGTTGGGTTATTATCTCCGTGTGCTGTGCCAATTTCCATGAACAGAAATTCAATAAATTATCACTGACTATATAAATACTAATACATATTTGCAAGCAAATAAATAATGAAGAGGGACGCTATTTATGTGTCCAAAACTTTAAGAGTGCAGTCAGGCCAAGGACAACTTCCAGTGAAAGCAGGGGATGGAATATGCTGGTATTCTAGCCAATGACATGGTTTTGATCATGAATGTAGCAATGATGGCTGATTTAGGTGTGCTCTGTCCCATTTTTCCCTGCACTTCCTATACCAATTTCTTTAAGGTCATGCTATTGTACCCAACTCATAGGATGGCAAATTCTGCCTCAAATACACACATGCAGTTCCTAGTGAATTCGCTCACACATACATACCCGAGACCAATATTTTCCCCCCATGCCCAAGTTGATACATGGCCAGTCTAAGAGGAGCTGTGATTTGTGAATTTTTCAGTTCAGGAGCAGAACTGAAAAATTAAATTAAATTAAAAATCCAGTTTGATTCAAATCAAAAACATTTTCTCTGAATTTTTTCATTGAATCAAAAAACTTGGAAAAAATTCATTTTAAATCAAAACATTTCAAATTTCTGTTGATTTAAAAAAAATGGTATTTTTCTCCATTCATTTTCTGTATCCATTTTGAGCTGACAAACCTTTCGTTCACTGAATTTGTTTTTCTGAATGTTCAATTTTGGGCATTCTGGGTGTTTTTCACAAAACGGTCAAAAAGAAAATGTTTCAAGATAATTGAAGTAAAACATTTTGACTTTCAATTTTTTCCCTAACAGAAATTATTTGCCGATTTTAACCGGAATTCAGCAAATAGTTTCAGACCTCAACAAATGATTTTTCTGTTATAAAACAAATGCAGAGTCTTGCACTTAGGATGGAAGAATGCCATGCACTGCTTATAGGCTAGGGACCAACTGGCTAAGCAGCAGTTCTGTAGAAAAGGACCTGGCGATTACAGTGGATGAGAAGCTGGATGTGAGTCAATAGTGTGCCTTTGTTGCCAAGAAAGCTAACGGCATACTGGGCTGCATTTGTAGGAGCGTTGCCAGCAGATCGAGGAAGTGATTATTCCCCTCTATTTGGTACTGGTGAGGCCACATCTGGAGTACTGTGTCCAGTTTTGTGGCCCCCCAGAAAGAATGTGGACAAATTAGAGAGAGTCCAGCGGAAGGCAACAAAAATGATTAGGGGGGCTGGAGCACATGACTTATGAGGAGAGGCTGAGGGAACTGGGCTTATTTAGTCTGCAGAAGAGAAGAGTAAAGGGGGATTTGAGAGCAGCCTTCAACTACCTGAAAGGGGATTGCAAAGAGGATGGAGCTCGGCTGTTCTCAGTGGTAGCAGATGATAGAACAAGAAGCAATGGTCTCACATTGCAGTAGGGGAGGTCCAGCTTGGATATTGGGAAAAACTATTTCACTAGGAGGGTGGTGAAGCACTGGAGTGGGTTACCTGCGAAGGTGGTGGAATCTCCATCCTTAGAGGTTTTTAAGGCCTGGCTTGACAAAGCACTGGCTGGGATGATTTAGTTAGAGTTGGTCCTGCTTTGAGGAGGGGGTAGGATTAGATTATCTCGCAAGGTCTTGTCCAACCCTAATCTTCGATGATTCTATGATTCAAAAAAAAAATATTGCCCAACACTAGTAAACAGCACCAGCTGATCTGCATCAGCATAGACCTGCAGCCCCTCCCTGTGGCGGATCTGAAGACCACCTCTATCACTGTCTTCTGTAATGGACTGCGTGGGTCTGTCATGGAGTCTCTTTCCACAGTGCATAGGGCTCGAGATGATGTCCCTGTGCAGCCGCTCCACCAGCAGCCCCTACATGAAGCTTTAGTGGTGCAGAGGGTCTTGCAGTCTGCACCCAGATGAATTTCCCCTGGATAACATATTATAGTGATGCTTTTGTACATATTTCATTAAAACTACAGCAGCACTTCCATTCCAAACCCCTGTTTTGGAAACTGATTTAGAAATTCACTCTGCTAAAAGCCAGTAAAAATGAATTCAGGTTCAAACACACTTCTGTGCTCACCTAACCCAGAAACAGCTTGGTTTTAAAAATGGAATTTGGCAACTGATTAATCCTTAGTGCAGTCTAATTTCTCTTGGCATTTGGAAAAGAAAAGCTAAAACAGATGAGAAATTGTGGTTTCAATATTAATACCAAATTTCTTTCATAAGGATTTTTTTAGAAATAGCATGCAACTGAAACCAAAGGAGCTGTTCCTGCCCATCAACTATAGAATACGTAGATTCAATATTTCTGATGCTGGAGAGATCTGTCAACTTCCTAGATGCCCACTATGTACGCCTAATGACCTTGCAGACATTCCAGATGCAAAAGTTCAATTGACTTCAATGGCAGTTAATGAATGCACACATGAAGACTGTAGGGTTAGATGTAAGTACTATAATAATTACCTCAGAATTTTGTACAGCAGTTCAGTTATACTAAAACTATTTCATTCATATATATGTACACACACACACACACACACACACACACACACACACTTAATTGTTTGTGCACTGTATTTTGGTTGAATGGGACATATTGGATTAACAAAAATGGAAACCTATTTACCATATCCCAACTACTGAAGTTAGATTAAAAACAAAACTAAAGGTTCAACTGAGAACTAAAAGAATAAATCCCTATTTATTCCAGCTTACCTCCTCAAATATATCAATCTCTTCTTGATAGTCTCTGAGGAAGAGAAAAGTATTAAGGCCAAATTCTGCCCTAATTTACACCCTTTGTATCCCATTGAAAATGTCCATTGTTCGTGTTTTCACAGCCAAACATTTTAAACCTAACAGTAGGGAAAAACAGAACTAAGGTGAAATGTCATGCTCTAACTTTTCTCTGGTTCTCTTTGTCTTTTATTTGGAAAAAAAGACTCTGGTACAATACAGATAACAGGAATATGATGTCATTGGGGAAACATATGCTTATTTTTAAAGATTCTGCTGGGATTCGTCTGCATATGCACAACAGCTCAGATTGAAACTCAGGTTTCGTTCAGTCAATTTCTTGTGAACCATAAAACAGGTTTCACTTGTCTCTAATGTTATTTGTAGAAATATGTATCAGTGACATCAGAAAACATTTATACATTCTTTTTTAAAACATGCCCCAATAAGTAGTCTGTTATATTTCTGTTAGTGCAGCATATTAGGTTACCTTTTAAGTTCTTGCCAGTTGGGAGCTCCTTCATTCAAAGTAGAACCCATGTTTAGCTTGAGGCTAGAACTTAGCAATAATCATGTTGTTTTAAGGATCTAATTTAGACTTTCCATAAATTCAAAGTGTTGGGTTAACCATGTTCTGTTTATTTGTGGAATATTTTCTGACACCTTGTTACACAATTAATCTACAACCTCAATTATGACCTTGGTCCTAAGAATAGAGGCCTGACATACATAGCCCATGCCACCTGTAGTATAATGCATTCTTTCACTTATATTTCTGTTTACAGGACATGCATAGATGCCAGTTTTAAAAAACAAAAACAAAACAAAGCAAATCTCATCACACTGAACATCAGCAGTTCGTCAGTAGAAACAAAAATGTACAGAAATGAAAACAACAGAAAGTATGGATGAGAGAAAAATAATAATCAGCATCTTAAAATTCATGGAAGAAATCATGGATCCATTGTAGTCTATGAGATTTTTGCCACTGACTTCACTGGGGCCAGGATTTCACTTCATATGAGTAATTGCAAAAGCAGCCACATGAACCAGTGGTTATTAATTCTTGTCATATGACAGGGTGTTGACCTTGGTTAGGATCATGTGACTGCGGCAAGCAGAAAAAAGTCCAGTTTGTACTAGCCCTCATGTGTCAAACTCTTATTGCAGTAATGAAAATGTTCATAAGCTAATATGAAGAATTATGGAGATGACTCAATAATGAATTAATATATAACTAAAATGGCAAATATATAAGTACCTCTGAATACAATTTTTCCCTTTTCACTTCTTTTTCTTGAGGAATATATTGTGTTATCACCATTAGACTTTGAACTCATAGCACTTTTAATCCAACTATCTCAAAGCAGTTTGCAAAACGATATTATCCCTGATTAACTCCAGGGGAACTGAGGTACAGAGAAGTTAAGTTAGGATCTGAAATCAGGTCTCTTGAGCTCACTCCTATTCTCCAACCACTAGATCCAACTGCACTTAAACTCCTTGGCTGATACTTTTAGTATACCAAGGATACTTTTAGTTTACCAAGATAATTAGGTGTGCCCCCAATTCATAGAATTTTGCATACTGAAAAATGAAGTATTATGCAATTCTGAGCCAGCACCACTTCACTTGTTTCCATAAACCTATTCTATTTCACTGTGAATCAAATTCTGATGTTTTTATTTGGTCGTTTTACTACAGAAGAAAATGGAAGAGTTGCCTGAATAAGGATTGAGCAAAACCTGAGTAACAACTTCAAGGTTTGCCCCCAAAAACAACATAAGGACATCAGAACAGCCATATCAAGTCAGAACAATGGTCCATCTAGCCCAGTATCATATCTTCCAAGAGCGGCCAATGCCAGTTGAGATTCTTCAAAGGGAACAAAGAGAACAGGTCAGTTATCGAGTGATCCATTCCCTGTCGTCCAATCCTAACATCTGGCAGTCACAGGCTTATGGACACCCAGAGCATGGAGATGCATGGAGCATGGAGATAATAGCCATTGATGAACCTACCCTCCATGAACTTATCTAATTCTTGTTCTAACCCAGTTGTACTTTTGGCCTTCACAACATCCCCTGGCAATGAGTTCCACAGCTTGACTGTGCACTGTGTGAAGAACAGGAGTACTTGTGACACCTTAGAGACAAACAAATTTATTTGAGCATAAGCTTTCGCGGTCTGAATGAAAGCTGGAGGCATGTAGACCACACCACTCGATCCATTGCCTACAGCCAACCTCTACGATACAATCGTATTTGCTCCAACCCCTCAGACAGAGACAAACACCTACAAGATCTCTATCAAGCATTCTTACAACCACAATACCCACCTGCTGAAGTGAAGAAACAGATTGACAGAGCCAGAAGAGTACCCAGAAGTCACCTACTGCAGTCAGGCCCAAAGTAAGAGAACGCCACTAGCCATCACCTTCAGCCCCAACTAAAACCTCTCCAGTGCATCATCAAGGATCTACAACCTATCCTGTAGATGATCCATCATTCTCACAGATCTTGGGAGACAGGCCAGTCCTTGCTTACAGACAGCCCTCAAATCTGAATCAAATACTCACCAGCAACCACACAACAAAAACACTAACCCAGGAACCTATCCTTGCAACAAAGCCATTGCCAACTGTCCACATATCTGTTCAGGGAACATCATAGGACGTAATCACATCAGCCACACTATCAGAGGCTCATTCACTGCACCTACACTGCACACCTACCATGTGATACATGCCATCATGACCAGCAATGCCCCTCTGCCATGTACATTGGCCAAACCAGACAGTTCTACATAAAAGAATATATGGACACAATCAGATGTTAAGATTATAACACTCAAAACAGTTGGAGAACACTTCAATCTCCCTGGTCACTCGATTACAGACCTAAAAGTCGCAATATTACAACAAAAAAACTTCAAAAACAGACTCCAGTGAGAGACTGTGAATTGGAATTAATTTGCAAATTGGACACCATTAAATTAGGTTTGAATAAAGACTGGAGTGGATGGGCCATTACACAAAGTAAAACTATTTCCTACGCTTATTTTTCCCCCACCTATAATTCCTCGCATCGGGGGGAGGGATAGCTCTGTGGTTTGAGTATTGGCATGCTAAACCAGGTTGTGAGTTCAATTCTTGAGGGGCCATTTAGGGATTGGTCCTGCTTGAGCAGGGGTGTATTAGATGATCTCTGAGGTCCCTTCCACCCTAATAATCTATGATTGTCAATTGCTGGAAATCAGCCATTTTCATTACCACTGCAAACAGTTCTTTTCTCTCCTGCTGATAATAGCTCACCTTAACTGATCACTCTCCTTATAAGTGTGTATGGTAACACCCATTGTTTCATGTTCTCTGTGTGTGTATATATATATATATATCTTCCTACTGTATTTTCCACTGCTTGCATCCAATGAAGTGGGCTGTAGCCCACGAAAGCTTATGTTCAAATAAATTTGCTAGTCTCTAAGGTGCCACAAGTACTCCTGTTCTTTTTGCGGATACAGACTAACACGGTTGCTATTCTGAAACCTGTGTGAAAAAGTACTTCCTTGTGTTTGTTTTAAACCTGCTGCCTATTAATTTCATTGGGTGACCCGTGGTTCTGGTGTTATGTGACGGGGTAAATAACACTTCCTTATACACTTTCTCCACACCTGTCATGATTTTATAGACCGTTATCATACCTGCCCTTCGTCATCTCTTTTCCAAACTGAAAAATCTGAGATGTTTTAATCTCTTCACATATGGAAGCTGTTTCATACCCCTAATCATTTTTGTTGCCCTTCTCTGTACTTTTTCCTTTTCTCATATATCTTTTTTGAGATGGGCGACCAGAATTCCACACAGTATTCAAGGCGTAAATATACCATCATAGATTATATAGTGACACTGTGATAATTTATTGTTTTATGATCTGTCCCTTTTTAATGGCTCCTAACATTGTTAGCTTTTTTGACTGCTGCTGCATATTGAGTAGATGTTTTTAGAGAACTATTCACAGTGACGCTAAGATCTCTTTCCTCAGCGGTAACAGATACTTTAGACCCCTTAATTTTATATGTATAGTTGGGATTATGTTTTCCAATGTGCATGATTTAGCATTTATTGACATTAAATTTCATCTGCGATTTTGTTGCCTAGTCACCCAGTTTTGGGAGATCCCTTTGTATCTCTTCACAGTCTGCTTTGGACTTCACTAGCTTAAGTAATTTTGTATCATCTGCAAACTTTGCCATCTCACTGTTTACCTCTTTTTCCAGATCATTTATGAATTTATTGAACAGCACTAGTCCCAATACAGATCCCTGAAGGACACCTCTATTTACTTTTTCTCATTCTGAAAACTAACCATTTATTCCTACTCCTTGTTTCCTGTCTTTCAACCAGTTACTGATCCATGAGAGGACCTTCCCTAATATCTCATGACTCCTTAATTTGCGTAAGCGCCGTTAGTAAGGAAACTTGCCAACAGCTTTCTGAAAGTCCAAGTACGTTTTATCGATTGGATCACCCTTGTTCATATGCTTGCTGACACCCTGAAGAATTCTAACAGATTGGTGAGTACAGTTTCTGTTCCCTGTACAAAAGCCGTGTTGACACTTCTCCAACAAATTGCATTCAACTATGTGTCTGATAATTGTGTTCTTTACTATATTTCAGCCAATTTGCCTGGTACTGAAGTTGGGCTTACCAGCCTGTAATTGCCAGGATCATTTCTGGAGCCTTTATTCAAAACTGGCATCACATTAGCTATCCTCCAGTCATGTGGTACAGAAGCTGATTTAAGTGATGGTTTACATACCACAGTTAGTAGTTCTGCAATTTCATATTTGAGTTCCTTCAGAACTCTTGGGTGAATATCAAAGAAAAGAAAATATTCCCCACTTAGAATAGCCCTGAATAGTATGTGTTAAAGTTAATGATTCATAGAGTCTAAGACCAGAAGGGATCCCAGTGATCACCTCATCTGACCTCCTGTATAACACAGGCCATAGAACTTCCTCAAAATAATTTGTGCTTGAACTACAGCAGATCCTTTAAAAAACATCAAATCTTGATTTAAAATTATGCATACAAGCTTGAGAAGATAAGTGATACACAGAGCTGAGACCTGATGCATGATGCATCAGTTATAGATGATCTGCTTTCTTTCACGTCTCATAAAGAGTTCTAACAACTGTGAGCTGTTGGGTATGGCATCTAGAACAGTGGCTCATGACTTGACGAATAATAAATATGTATCAAGATTCAACAAAAAATGCACTCAGTTTCCAAATACGGAAGCTTGCGTGAAGCTACAGCTCCTTCCCAAATTCTCCTGCATGAAGGGCAAAAGCTTGCCTGTACAGTTTCAAACAGCAGCAGTACAACCCAAATACAGAGTGTAGGCTTAAAGCAGCCTAAATCAAGAAATATGGGGAAACCTGTAAGGAAGCTTGATCTCATGAGATCGCCTTCCAAATTTTGAATTCAGATAAGTCTGAACATGCTTCACTTATCTGAGCTTAAAGCTTTTGGGTGTTTTATTGAATCACATCCAAATAAACCTTTGTCCCTTTTTCAAGCTTATCTACAATTCTAAATGCCCCAGCACAACTGTGTGAGGAGTCTACCAAGATTCTTTGTGCTATTTAGAAAATGTCCTCTTGGATACCAGCCCCTGTTACTGGCATCCTATCCAAACAAGAGAGGGCAATATATATTTCCTCTCTTGTTTAATACCTAAAGTATTGTGTTGATTTTTCCTTATAGGTGTGTGGAAAGCAATTTCACAGGCTGCACAGTTTCTGTCCCCTAACACAATGGGAACCAATCTGACCATGACTTCAGTTCTATCAAAATATATAATAATAAATAATCTTATTTTTATAAGTGAGGAAAAATGAAGTGCAGGTATGTTAAGTGTCCAAGATCACACAGAAAGTCTGGGCAAAGCCAGGAATAGAAATCAGTGATGAAGTTGCCCTGGTCCTATTGGCAGGGGCGGCTCCAGGCCCCAGCACGCCAAGCGCATGCTTGGGGCGGCATGCCGCGGGAGGTGCTCTGCCAGTCCCCAGGAGGGCGGCAGGCAGCCAGCCTTTGGCGGCATGCCTGCAGATGGTCCTCTGGTCCCGTGGCTCTGGTGGACCTCTCGCAGGTGTGCCTGCGGTGGGTCCGCTGGTCCCCGCGGCTCCACCGAAGCCGCAGGACCAGCGGACTCTCTGCAGACATGCCTGTGGGAGGTCCACTGGAGCCGCAGGACCAGTGGACCCTCTGCAGGCACGCCTGCGGGAGGTCCACCGGAGCCGCGGGACCAGCGATCGGCAGAGCGCCCCCCGCAACATGCTGCCGTGCTTGGGGCAGTGAAATGTCTAGAACAGACCCTGCCTATTGGAATCAATAGCAGAACTTCCATGGAGCCAGTATTTCATTCCTGATCTCCCATTTCTCTGTCCTGTGTCTTAACTACAAAACCATTCTTTCTGTATTGGATATCGCATATTACAACTACAGTACTTAGGGTGACCAGACAGCAAATGTGAAAAATCCGGACAGGAGGCATGGGATAATAGGAGCCTATATAAGAAAAAGACCCAAAAATCAGGACTGTCCCTATAAAATCGGGACATCTGGTCACCCTAACAGTACTGGAGCTCAAACACCAAATAAGCAGATCATTGAACTATGCAAAAACAGCTGAAGTTCTGATAAAAAGTTTTCCCGGGGGGGGAAAAAAAAAGCAGCAATTGTTTTCCAAAGGTATACAATGTTTATCTGTATCACATCTAAATACTTTGAATTGTACAGGCCATGAAGAAAGAAATGATTGATACAATATCAAGCGTTAAGTTTTCATTCATCTGTTTTACTAGTATTAAAATAACCTGGGAAGGCCCCTTCCACCATAAGAACGGTATTGGCAATATTGATAATCTTTTCAACCCTACCAAAAAAAAAAAAAAAAAGATCTTAAAAAAAAAAATAAAAACATTACTGCAACGAGAGTTTTTATCCCAAAAAGGGAGAAGTACCAGAGACTCCATGAAGTTCACTAGGGACTTTACAGTCGCTACTTATTTTATGTTGTAGGTACTCAGAAACTAAGGTGACAAGCAGCAGTATAAAACCATAAGACAGTTACAGATAGCATAACAATAATGGAAAGTTGCTATCATTCTGTGCCCAGGTAATGCTGATACATACAGCAACTAAGCATCCATGTTAAAAGTCACCCATGGACATTTACTTAAGAAATAGTTTAAATGACTTGAGCCATCTGACATTCCGATTGTGTAACAGGTAGATTTTTGCTTAAGTTCTGAAAAGGGGCTTTCTGGAAAGTGCTTATATCAGGCACAATTGCTCTTCAAGGCAATAGGAAAGCATTTATTTTCCAGTCTTGACTTTATGAGCCCCCACCCCATCCCCATCCCCACCACCCTCTTGAACCTGCAGGGATCACATAAAAACATAAAAGTTACTGAGGCCTCACTGACCTTGTCAAGGCCACGTGTGGGAATTTTTAAAAGTCTGAGTTGCTTCAAAATTATAGCAATTACTAGAAATATTCCAGGGGGGTGGGAAAGACTTTTTATGCTGTCATTCCAGATTTCCCCATTGTAATTGTCATTTTCATCTGCTAGTCCTTTTAAAAATAAAATTAAAAATATAGGCACTTTTTAGTGACTGGGTACCAGATGTTGAAAACATATTGTGGCACTCAGTCATAATTAAGTCAGGTCTAATATGCATCTGTCAGAAACCATTGACCTTCACTGATGATGGTAGGAAGAAAGCTTTGATACTCTACCAAACATGTAAGGATTTTTGAAGGAAAAATGTCAAAGGTTTTGGGTGTTCTGGCAGGAAATTAGCTCTTGTGTTTCTAATGACAAATGTTTTTAGCTTAATCTAAGTAAACAATGAAATGGCGATACTTCAGCTGGGATTTCTAATCCTAGGTATCATCTTTCATACGTTTCCCCAGCAAGGAATCAAGGAATTGTAGAACTTCCATCATTTTTAAGGTGATGATCTGTCAGAGTAAAATAAATAAAAGCTTTTAATACAATTGTCAGTTTTCACCTGAAGAATTTGTAGATAAAGGAAAACTCGGTAGGGAAATAAAAAGGAACTTTTTCAAAGACCAACATTAAAATATTTGGAATGCTTTACATGTTCTCTCTCTCTCCTTCATGGACAGAGGAAAAGGAATATTCAGAAAGCAGCTTCTAAAATTAGTTATAACTGAGTATTTAGTCAGCATTTTGAAACCTGGATTTACCTTGGGCTAAATGAACTCAGATTCCATTAAATTCATCTACAGCGGATTAAATTTGATCTAGAATTTACATATGGATAAACTTATACAAAGACTGTTAAGCAGTGAACCCAGTGGTTAGAGCACTAACCTAGGGGGCTAGGAAAATTTGGGATCAATTTCCTGCTCTGCCATAGACTTCCTGTGTGACCATGGACAAGTCACTTAGTTTCTCTGTGCCTCAATTCCCCACTTGTACAATGGGGCTGATACATCCTTATCTCATAGGGATGTTGTGAGGACTAATACTTTGAAGATTGTGAGGCATTAACATATTACAGTCAGGGGAGCCATACAAGTTCAGTGAAACCCCGCTACAACACGACGATTGGGGTTCAAAAAATTTAATCGCGGTATAGTGGGGTTTACCATTTCAAGCTGGTCAGTTTCAAGCCGGTTGATTTATCTTGGGCAGAAAACTACTTTCATTTGTGAACTGCCCATAACAGTAACTGAAAGGGTGCAGCTCCAGCAGCATGGGCTCTCAGCCATGCGGTGAGAGAGGGAAACACTTGGGGAGAGCAAGGGAGATGTGCAAGGGGCAGAGGAAGAGCGAGGAGCACCTGGGGAGGAGAACGGCTCTTCTCACCAAAAGGGTAAGCGGGGGAAGGGAGGAAGAGGCAGTGGGGAAGGCACATTCCATTTTTTGTTTTTTTTTTCCTTCGGGGGCGCTCCAGCCTCGTTTTTTTCTTGTTTCTTTTTTGCGCTTCAGCGGCGCTCTGGCGGGGTTTTTTTTTTCTCTTTTGCGCTTCTGCGGCGCTCCAGTCACTTTATTTTATTTTATTTTTTTTGCGCTTCGGCAGCGCTCCAGCTGCTTTTTTTTTCTTTGGCCTGGGGTGGCCAGAGCCACCTTACAATCGCATTATAACCGAATTCGTGTTATTGCAGGGCGATTATAGCGGGGTTTCCCTGTACCTTAGATAGAAGGGAAAATATTCTATTAACAATCCTGCTGCTCTGACAGTTCTACATTTATATATATATTTAAAAATCCTTCAGAAACCATTTTCCTGAGATTTGCTGAAAATGGGCTTAGTTTTTTAAACTCTCATTTCATTTTTTTTCACATTACTCATCTAGTTTTACCTTTCTTCACAAACTATTTTAATTACCTGTTCAACAGGCAGTTGCAGTTGCAGTATTATTGATTTTTGTGCGTTAGATGTTGCACAATGATAATGCCATGTTTTCACAGCACAGTGCCTTTAAACAGGTTACCTGTATTGGTTAACTTCAAAGAGAGCAAAATTTACCTAAGCCCACTCAGAGACTCAGGCTTGAAAGCTGCACAAAAGCCATGACAAACAAACAAAAAGCTTGTTTGGGAGATGAAGGAATGTAATCTTACCCTGGTGCATCTGCAGAACCCACGGCTAGACACAGGGCAGCAAAGCAAGATCAAATAACTTCCTCCATTGCTCACCTCCAGCCAAAAACAAATAAATTCTTGAATACCAAAAATTAAAGGTCAGCCCATTTTTAATATATTTCTCTCTAGTCATAGGAGGAAAAATTATAGTTTCATGAAAGTTAACCTAAAATATAAAGTGGTCCACTTAGTAGGATTTCAAGGCTACACCATACAAAGGAAGCTCCTAATTTTGAAATAAGGATGAGACAAGAAAGGAAGCAGTGTTTCCAGCCGACAGTGCTGGGAACACCATTATTGCACCGACCTAAACAATAAAAACAGAAGGAAAAATAAACCCACTGAGGCCAAAAAGGAAGCTACATGGTAGGAAAATATAACCGCTCCATGCACCCACAAATAGAAGGCCCAGAAAACCATCAAAGATGCGTGATTTAGTCCCAGTTTATATTCAGTGGCTTTACAGAAACCAATCTACAAATCCTTATAAGTTACTGTTTTGTAGAATTAAAAGAACAATTTTTGTGTTTTATTTATATTTAAACATTCCCTTGTGTTTGCAACTGAAACACTGAATAATTTTTTATTAGTTCTTGAGAACAGAAAGTAAAAGTAACTAGAAACAAAAGCTGTATCCTGAAGGGAACACACAGAAAATGCTACTGCACTTTTGATTCTGCTGTACTATAAACTACCTATATGTTTCAGCAATGCTGAATTTTCTTCCTGGGATTGTTAATAGCTACATGTCAAATCTGCCATCATCTTTGCTTTAAAGCACAGAACCTTCCTATGGTAATTGCATCCTATGGTCATTTTCTGCAGCTAGATTAATCAAAGGGATGGCAGATTGGGAGAATCCCAGTTTTAAGATAATAAATTACATTTCTTATTAGTTATGTTAAACAACGGTTAAACAGTAATAGAATACTATTTGTTTAAATATTTTTGGATGTTTTCTACATTTTCAAATATATTGATTTCAACTACAAAACAATACAAAGTGCACAGTGCTCACTTTACATTTATTTTTGATTACAAGTATTTGCACTGTAAAAAAACAAAAGAAATAGTATTTTTCAATTCACCTAATACAAGTACTGCAGTACAATCTCTTTATCATGAAAGTCGAACTTACAAATGTAGAATTATGTACAAAAAAACCTGTATTAAAAAATAAAACAATGTAAAATTTTAGAGCCTGCAAGTCCACTCAGTCCTACTTTTTGTTCAGTCAATCGCTCAGACAAACAAGTCTGTTTACATTTGCAGGAGGTAATGCTGCCTGCTTCTTGTTTACAATGTCACCTGAAAGGGAGAACAGGCATTCACATGACACTGTTGTAGCCAATGTTGCAAGATATTTATGTGTCAGAGGCGCTGAAGATTCATATGTCCCTTCATGCTTCAACCACCATTCCAAAGGACTTGTGTCCATGCCGATGACAGGTTCTGCTCGATAACTATCCAAAGCAATTGGACCGACGCATGTTCATTTTCAGCATCTGAGTCAGATGCCACCAGCAGAAGGCTGATTTTCTTTTACGGTGGTTCAGGTTCTGTAGGTTTCACATCAGAGTGTGTGCTCTTCTTAAGACTGCTCACACCTCGTCCCTCTCAGATTTGTGAAGGCACTTCAGATTCTAAACCTTGGTCGACGTGTAGCGTATCTTTAGAAATCTCACATTGGTACCTTCTTTGTGTTTTGTCAATCTTGTAGTGAAAGTGTCTTAAAATAACAAACATGTTTCTGGTCATCATCTGAGACTGCTATAACATAAATATATGGCACATGTGGATAAAACAGAGCAGGGAACTACAATTTCCCCAAGATGTTCAGTCACAATTTAATTAATGCATCATTTTTTAACAAGCATCATCAGCATGGAAACATGTCCTCTGGATGATGGCCAAGCATGAAGGGCATACGAATTTTAACATATTTGGCATGTAATTCCTTGCAATGACGGGCTACGAAAGTGCCATGCAATGCCTATTCTCACTTCTGGTGACATTGTAAATAAGAAGATGGCAGCATTATCTCCTGTAAATGTAAACAAGATTGTTTTGTCTTAGCGATGGCTGAACAAAATGGACAAATGACTGTAGCCTGAAGTTTTACAATGTTTTGGTTTTGAGTGCAATTACGTAACAAAAAAATCCTACATTTTCCAGTTGCACTTTCACAACAAAGAGATTGCACTACAGTACTTGTATGAGATGAATTGAAAAATACTGTTTCTTTTATCACTTCTACAGTGCAAATATTTGTAATAAAAAATAATATACACTGATTTAAATGACAATATATATGAAAATGTAGAAGAACATCCAAAATATTTAATAAATTTCAATTGGTATTCTATTGTTTAACAGTGCAATTAAAACTGCAATTAATCGTGATTAATTTTTTATCACAATTTTTTGAGTTAATCACATCAGTTAACTGCAATTAATTGACAGCCCTATTAATTACTAATTATATTTATAGAAACCAGCCCCTCCAACATCAGATTATGTTATTGCCCAGTAGACATTCTCTCTATATTAGAAGTGTCCTGAGACACAAAGGCCCCAATGCTGCAAAGGCTTAAGCACCTGCTTAATTCTACATTTGCAAGTAGCCCATTGACATGAATTGTACTGCTCACATACTTAAAGTTAAGTACATGCCTCAGGCTTCGCAGCATCAGGGAAAAACTATGGCTACAGCTCTGAGATTTCCCAAATCTCGGTAGTGTTCTGATTGGGAGATTTAGTTCAGATCATTATAGAGCTAGGAACCAGTTACAAAGTTTGAATCCAGACTTCCATGCTTTTTTGTGGGGGGAGTTGTATCTGATTTTTGGGTTTAGGCCTGTCCCAAGAGTTGAGAAAATTCTGTAAAGATGCCTACAATAATTAGTTATTCCAAAGTGGAGAATGTGCAGGGGACAACAAACAGAAACTGCATTTGTCCATATTCTGAGCAGTTAAACTGAGCAGTTAAACAACAAAGAGGAATAGAAATAGTGAGTCAAGCGATAGAGGAGAAAGAATGAACAGAGGTGAGTGGGTGAAATAAAGTTAGCTTGGATCTGTTATAAGGAAAGTAACCAGCCAGTGGTTTACAACTTCACTAGAGATAAGACAGGAACAATGGAGAGGGGTAGAGGGATTGCTTAGTGATGTCTTCTATGTCATACCTATTCCTGACTGCAGGTGTAGGGGGTATCTCTGGGGGAAAGGAGTGTGGAGGTCAGAGGCTGAGTAGTGGCCCACCTGCCAAAGGGCCATGGCCATCACTGCACCTCTCCCTTCGGGCTAATCCTTTATTGCTGGAAAAGCACCTATAGTCCCCGACCTCGTGCCTGGGAGTGGGACGGTGCACAATGTGATCATTCCGCTGGACCGAGTTGCACTATATAGAAGGGCAGGATAGGGCTGTCACCAAAGTCATGCATTAAAATGAGAGAACATTGGACAATGGACCTCATAAGATGCAGTCTCCAAGTTTGTTTGCTTAATTGTGTTTACTGGTGGAGAACAGCGTTACCGTCCCATATTCATCAGAATATTCAGATGAACACTTTGTTACAGAATTCTCAGGGACTGCAAGCGTACTATGAAACTGGAACAAAATCAGCTTCATGCTGAGAAAGGTCATGGGGGTAAGGTAAAGGTCATAACCAGGAGTGAGAGACTATAAATCATTAAAAATTGTTGTTTAGCCAACACTCTTCCCTTGATGTCTATTAAACCTAACAGTGCAGACAGAACTCAGAAACTAAATGTGTTTCATGCAGGCTAATCTCAATTGCAAGAATTTAAAAGCTTTTATTCCCTTTAAGAAAGATGATTGAAGGTCTAAACCTCATCTGAGATGTTTCTCCTTACTTAGCATCATGCAGATTCAGGCAAAGCTGTCTGCTCCTTGAAGGAAAGGAGCTTTCTTGAGAGGGCAAGTGCCAATTTTTCTTTGTATGAGTATTGATTAGTGTCACTGTTTGAGATGCTGAAGCTGTTGGGAATGTTTCTCTGCACAGCCTTCCTGGCTGGTGAAGGCAAATAGTGGAGAACTGGACCTATCATTGGTAGAGATTTTCAATGTCTCATTGAGGGAGGGCCGGGTTCAGCTTCCTTTAAAGCAGTACATGTATGGACTCTGCTCAACAAGTCATCACTGGACGCTGACAATCTGACCACGACATCTTGTATCTGATCTTCCATTGTCAGCAAAGATAAATGAAAAGGCTGAGGTGAGACAACTTTCACAGAGTCGACGTTCCTTAGGCCCTCTTGATCTTTTAAAGTCTAAGAATGGAATGGATTCTGCTTTGGTCTCACTGGTAGATCTCCTCTTGACTGTGGATCAAAACAAAGGGTCCATGCTAGCTTCAGTAATATTGACCACCAGGTGTTGATAGCAGGTGTGCAGACCATAGTAAGACTGACCAGAATGCTCTCGCAAACTGCTCCCAAAGTCTGGCGGTGGGCAAACACTGCTCCCCCCCTGAGGGGACACTCATGAGAGGTTTCATGTTTCTCCTCCTGTCCAGTGTTTGCACAGGTCCACTGAGAGAGTTAGCGAAGAGACGTGTGTTGCAGTATTTTCCAGCTGTGGTGACACACAGCTCTATACACCTAAATTATTTAACCCAGTCAAAGCTGTTGATTTCCTTACCCGGTGTCTGGTTGAAACTGGGGCATAGATTTATTATTATTATATTATTGTAGCTCCTGGGAACCCCAGTGATAGCACCTCCATTGTGCTAGGTGCTGCACAAACACAGAACAAAAAGATGGTCCCTGCCCCCAAAGAGCTTACAATCCAAGTATAAAACTAGAAACAACATCTGGATACACATACATGGTGGCTCAAGGAAACAATGAGATGACATTGGTCAGCATGATAGGCAATGGTCACATGCTGCAGCACAGCAGCAGCCTAACTATTGTCAAGTTTTTTGGCCTCACAGCAAAGTAAAGTGTTAAGCAGGATTTTGAAGGAGGATAAATGACTTAGTTTTGTGGATGTTCATGGGCAGCTCCTCTCAAGTATGAGGGGCAGAATGGGAGAAGGTACAAAGGTGCTTATTTGAAAAATTAACACATGAACAATGAAGGCTGACATGGGCCAATCAGAAGCAAGAGTCAATTTACTGATACCAAATGAGAGGTGATGGGAGGGAGAGGATAAGTTGTGAACGGCCTTAAAAGCAAACAGGTAGTTTATATTTGATATGATAGAGAGCAGTCATTAGAGGGATGCAAAGAGAGAGGTGACATGGTCAAAACAATAAGCTAGCGAAAGGTTTCAGAGTAGCTAGGGAAATGATCTTTGCAGCAGCACTGAATGCAGATCAGTGGGGCAAGATTGCCTTTGTCGAGGTTATGAATCCTTCTTTCAGATATAGATCTTGCAACCAACTACCATGCCTTTGTAACCTCAAGATTAGATCACTGCAGTGCATTCAACATCTTCCATCAAATCAGCTGTATTACAGTAGTGCATAGAGATCCCAGCTGAGATCATGGCCCCATTGTGCGAGGCACTGTACAACCCCAGAGCTGAGATTGCAGTTTAAATCCATCCAGATACCAAGGCAGCCTGCTTGCATCTCAGAGCTAATATATTACAGCGGCAGTGCTCCATGAACTGCACTGACTGTCTATTGACTTCCAGGGGAATTTCAGGTGTTGATTATGACATATAAATCCCTAAATGTCTAAGGACCTGCTACCTTACTGACCACTTCTCCCCATGTCGGACAATGCAGCTGTGGGCAGCAGAGGTAACTCAAGCTGAAGCCCACTCAGCATAAGAGGGGCTGCTGGCCAGGCCAGGTGTTTTCATGAGCACTCCTTAACTTGTTTCACACACTTGGTCTGAAATAAATTGAGTCTGTCTACTTGCCATTCTGACTGAATATATATTTTACAGCTGCTTTGCACGGGTGTAAATGATGACACAAAGTGCACATCTACTGAGAATTACTGACTTTCTCACCGACTTTCTGCTGCATCAGGTTCCCCAGCCGTGAGCTTAGATCTCTAGGATCCTACCTCAGTTCACTTTCTGTCCCTAGCGACTCTAAAAATCCCACAAAACTGCAATCTGGCTGATGTCAAAAAACCAAAACAAAATTACATGAACCTTTATATTCCTCTTCAGTTAAGGTGCAGACAGCAGTTAACTCTAACTCTCGCTCCCTTTGTACACAACAAGCCAATCTTACTGACTGGTCACATGGTTAATCACTTATGACTAACTGCACACTTGTGTCAGGGAGATAGCTTTTCACATCTGGTTCAGATAATTCCTCAGTGCTGAAACGTTCCACCAAATGTTGCAAAAAAATACAACCTGTGCAGTAGCACAGCTGGTGAATGACCCAAGCCTGTGGACTGACCCAGAGTAACAAATTTGCACCCTGCAAGAAGATCCTATTACAGCTTGGTCATTTTACATGATGAAGGATTTTCATCTTCAGTATGAGAATTCCACCTTTTAAGTGGAGCTATAAACATTAAGGGAAATGTTGACTGAAGAACTGATCAATGGGCTAAAAAAGCCACATGCCAGACCTGAGGTGGGAGGAGGAAGAAGGGAAGCTAGAGTAGTGACTTCATAGTTAGGAGTCTAAAATTTCCACTATATACACAGTTTTAGCCTGTTCCACCAACTTCTTCACAAAGGAACTAGTTTCCACATGAAGTTTCTCATTTCTGTTCTCCTAACAGGAAGGTTTAGGGAAAAGATCTAGGTTAATTAGACATGGCATTTGGGGGACATGGGAATCTGAAAAATGAATTTTTTTAATCCCTGGAATAGTAATATCTTGCCAAATCTGAAACGGTGTGAGCTCAACATTTTAAATTTGTATTCACATGTGCTTGTTGACAAGTGTCTTTTAGTCTCTTTCTGATGGTTGGGTGGGAATTTCCGGAATTATTCAATATAAAATTTTGAGCATTTAAGAACTTCATTAGCTCTTGCTGGAGTTTATAAGCTTGGAGTTTAAACAGCTCGGCAAGGAGATGGCTGTGCTGTAGGAATTATAAGCAACAGCCAAACAGCTGTGGTTCAACAAAGTTATATACTCAACCACCAGAGACTGCTGAATTTGTAAGCTCAGTCAGCTGAATTGTTTCAATGCAAGAAGGTTACAGACTGCCCCAGCACTGCCTTTAGTACTGGTATTACCTGCTAGTCTGTACTTGTGAGTGGCTGTCTCTATAGGAACATATAGCCAAGAAATCAACTGGCATATCTCTGCAGATGTAGGGCTGCATACAAGGGATTGGTGAGGACATCAGCCTGGAGCATAGTAATGAAATCTACATCAGTTCTTCAATAGCCCAGAAAGTAAGAATTGAGCCTGATTATATGGTTACATGTAATTATAGGTGAGTCATATCAGTAGGCTTCTGCCACACAGAAGTCCAAAGGAAAGCTAACTCACACCACTCTCTATTCTGTGTGGAGCAGTGACCCATACTCATTTCAGACTTAGTAATTAAGACAATAAAAGGAATCATGAAAGAAGAGAGGAATTTTTAGCACCTATCAGCAGGTCTCAACTACTTGTCGGATCAAGCCCATAAAGAATAGGCGCTATGGCATTGTATTGGTATTTCAGATGTAATGGTACACTAGCGGTCCACACTGTTGAAAATACACCAGAGAAGACTCCAAATGAGTGAATGAGACACGCAATGCATACAAAATACTGTGTTGTTACAGTCAGGATTCATGGAGTTTATGGGCAAGAGCCCAAACAATGTGGAATGCTCTGATCACTCTTCAATATCACAGTCCAGATTAAGACACAGACAAGGCCAGAGGTGATACTGGCAATTACAGGATAGTAAGCCTAATGTCAGTACCAGGCAAACTGGTTGAAGCTATAGTAAAGAATAGAATTATCAGACACATAGATGAACATGATTTGTTAGGGAACAGTCAACATGGCATTTGTAAAGGGGAATCATAGAGAGGTGAATAGTGATGTCACCCAGGCATCTGTACTGGGACCAGTGCTGTTCAACATATTCATAAATGATCTGGGAAAAGGGGTAAATAGTGGGGAGGCAAAATTTGCAGATGATACAAAATTACTCAAGCTATTGATGTCTAATGCAGACTGTGAAGGGATCTCACAAAACTGAATGACTGGGTCTAAATTAGCTGATACCACTTAGGAAAGAGATCTTGGAGTCATTGTGGATAGTCTCTGAAAATATCTGTTCAATGTGCAGCGGCAGTCAAAAAAGATAACAGAAAGTTAAGAACCATTTGGAAAAGGATAGATAATAAGACAGAAAATAGCATAATGCCACTATATAAATCAACGCGACACCCACACTTTGAATACTGCGTGCAGTTCTTGTCACCTCATCTGAAAATAAATTAGAATTGGAAAAATTACAGAAAAGGGCAACAAAAATGACTAAGAGTGTGGGATTTAAAAGATCGGGATTGTTCAGCCTGGAAAAGAAACGACAAAGGGGGATATAATACAGGTCTATAAAATCATGACTGGTATGGAGAATGTGGATAATGAAGTGTTATTTACTCCTTCACATAACACAAGAGCTAGGGGTCAGCCAAGGAAATTGATAGGTAGAGGTTTAAAACAAACACAAGGAAGTACTTCTTCACATAATGCACAGTCAACCTGTGGAACTTGTTGCCATGGGATGTTGTGAAGGCCAAGACTATAACTGGGTTAAAAAAAGAATTATATAAATTCTTGGAGGATAGGTCCATCAATGGCTATTAGCCAAGATGGTCAGAGATCATTGTTCTAGTCATTCCCTCTGAAGCACCTGGCATTGGCCCCTATCAGAAGAGAGGATACTGGGCTAGACAGACCATTGGTCTGACTCAGCATGGCCATTCTTATGTTCAGATTTTCCACTTATGTAATTTCCTGACTTCATACCTCAGGTTTTTCAATTTATCTGTCACTTTGAATTTCCAGGCTATGTTGATTAAGAGTTTTATTTTATTTTAAACAACTATAATAATCCACTAATAATTTATTGTAACTGATGCAATAATCCACAGCTCGTATCAGTCTCTCATTTTGGAACATACCCTGGCAATAAAACCCCAAACCTGAAATGTGAACCAAGATGTCAGAGCTGTGAAATGGGTATACTTCTAAACTGAACAGACACTAGTAAATAAAACCATGACTAAGTTAAACTACCAACAAAAAGTAACCTATAACATTTTTAAATTTTGAAACATTCAAACCCCACTACAAACGTTATTTAATCCAATAATTATACTCGGCACCTTGAACATATCTATAACCTGTCCCTTCAACAGAGCTGATAAGGCAGTGTAAATAGCATGTTTGGCAATTTGTATGCTGAAACTCAACCCATCACAGCACAGGACACAGTAAATTCAGTGCACCATCCTCCCATTGTCTACTGTAGACTTTTTAGGGTATATCTATACTGCAGTCATAAAATATGATTGCAGCTCAAGCTGACATACCTGAGCTAGTTTTCATCTAGCTAGCTCAAGTCCAAAAGTGTGAGGCTGTGGCCGCGTGAATTTCAGCGTGGTTGTACAAACCCACCCAGAACTCACAGGGTAATTACTCGCAAGGCTCTCTTACATTGCTGCATGTTCACAGCTGTGGAACCTGAGCTTGTTAGGTTAAAGCCAACTCAGGAATATCACCATGTGATATCACCATCAGTCTCAATATTCTCTGGAATTCCTCCAAATGCTACACAGCGGTATACAAGGAAATATTATACACCTGCAATATTTTCAAGCTATGCTTATAGCTGATAAACAGAATTATTACAAATGATTCCAGACTCATAGACTCATAGACTCATAGGTCAGAAGGGACCAATATGATCATCTAGTCTGACCTCCTGCACAAGGCAGGCTACAAAACCCTACCCATACACATTTATAACAACCCCGAACCCATGACTGAGTTATTGAAATCCTCAAAATTGAGATTTGAAGACCTCAAGCTGCAGGGAATCCACCAGCAAGCGACCCATGCCCCACGCTGCAGAGGAAGGCGAAAAACTCTTTACTTCCCTCTCCAGGTTAAATTCGGCGTGGAGATCTCCTGAACATCTCCCAACCATCTCCCCCAACTTCCTAGTTTAAAGCTCTCTTAATGAGGTCGGCGAGCCTCCATCTAGAGTCTATTCCTCCTTGCTTAGATTGAAGTCCATCCTGAGCGAACAGTCGTCTGTCCGTAAGTGCTTCCAATGACCGTACATCCAAGCCCTCTATGCACCACTGCCTGAGCATCTGTTAATCATCATAATCTTGTCGCTCCTTGTAATAACAGATGCAAGGCTTCTCTTTTTGTCACCCACTATTTTCCCTTTATGCTGCTCCAGTTCAGTAAAGGAGCCATGAAATAGATGGAATTGGCATCTTGGTGAATTTCTCCAATTCAGAGGCAGATATTCTATGTCAGAAGACCTACAGCGTCTCTCATGCAGCCCCTGGTGTAGGGGCATGCAGGGAGACTGTCCAGCTCTGAAGGCTGCTCTGTTCTAAGCCGTATCAGGCCCAGAAGAGCTCAGAATCCCGTCTTGCACTGCCCCATTTCTGCTGCACCTTCTGAGAGGCAGAGCACAGAATGTGGCTCAAAGTGCTCTTATTCACATTTTGGGTGAAACCAAGTACAACCCCCTGCTCTTACCTCTGACTTCTGATACTTGGTCTCACCAAAGAGGCTTTTGACGCTGCAATCCTAAAGTGTATTAGGCAAGGCATTTCCAGTGGAGAGAGATGTATCAGTGCCATTGTACAAGGCACTAGTAAGACTTCATTTGGACTAGTGTTTGCAATTCTTGTTCAACACAGATGAATTTAAACTGGAACAGGTGCAGAGAAGAACTATTAAGATGATCAGGGAAATGGAGGGCCTATCTTATGAAAGGAAACTGGAAGAAATTGGCATGTTTAGTCTTGCAAAAAGAAGACTGAGGTGGGATATGACGGCTTTCTATAAATACATGAGAAGGGTAAATATCAGGGAGGGTGAAGAACTATTTATGCTAAAAGCCAATGTTAGCACAAAAAGAATGGGCTGTGAATAAATTCAGGCTGGAAATTAGAAGAAGGTTTCTAAGCATCAAAGGGTATGATTATGGAACTGCCTCCCAATAGAAGATGTGGGGGCAAACAATTAAGTTTAAGAGAGAGCTGGACAAATTTATGAGTGCAGTTGTATGATGGGGTTGTTTGTGTTGGAAGGGGACAGAGCTCAACAGCCTGGGTCTTCTGGTTTATGTCCTATGTTCCTACAGCTCATGCTTCAGGGTTTCAGCCAGTCTCCAGCAGGTGTCAGAAAGGGATTCCCATCTGCCCTCCTCCCCCAGTGCATTCTGAGAGGGTTTTAATCTCCTTCCTCTGAAGCATCAGGGATGACCATACCTTAAGATTGGACACTGGGAGGGGCAGGGAGAGGGGAGGGTGACCAGAGGGAAAGTATGAAATATCGGGATGGGGAGGGGGGCTAATTGGTGCCTATATAAGAAAAAGCTCCCAAAATCGGGACTATCCCTATAAAATCGGAACATCTGGTCACCCTAGGGTGGAGGCAGAGCTCTGAGGTGGCACCCCATGTTCTGTCTCTCAGGTTCTTGTTCACATGCTTACAGTCTAACTGATCACCATATTTGGAGTCAGGAAAGAAATTTCCCCATGGTCAGACAGGCAGTGACACTTGAGAGAGGGAGGCTTCTTTCCTCTGCAGTGTGAGAGTGTGGGTCACTTGTCAGGATTATCTGGATAGATCTCATTTACTCATTTCCCTGCCATCCCAGGGGCCTCGAGAACTGGTGCACCATCGTTATAAAAACATAAGAACGGCCATACTGGGTCAGACCAAAGGTCTATCCAACCCAGTATCCTGTCTACCGACAGCAGCCAATGCCAGGTGCTCCAGAAGGAGTGAATCTAACAGGAATGATCAAGTGATCTCTAGCCTGCCATCCATCTCCACCCTCTGACAAACAGAGGCTAGGGATACCATTCCTTACCCATCCTAGCTAATAGCCATTAATGGACTTAACCTCCATGAATTTATCTAGTTCTCTTTTAAACGCTGTTATAGTCCTAGCCTTCCCAGCCTCCCCAGGCAAGGAGTTCCACAGGTTGACTGTGTGCTCTGTGAAGAACAACTTCCTTTTATTATTTTAAACCAGCTGCCCATTAATTTCTTTGGTGGCCCCTAGTTCTTATATTATGGGAACAAGTAAATAACTTTTCCTTATTCACTTTCTCTACAGCATCATGATTTTATACACCTCTATCATTTTCCCCCTCGTCTCCTCTTTCCAAGCTGAAAAGTCTGTAGCCTCTTTAATCTCTCCTCATATGGAACCATTCCAACCGCTAATCATTTTAGTTGCCTTCTCTGAACCTTTTCTAATGCCAGTATATCTTTTTTGAGATGAGGAGATCACATCTGTATGCAGTATTCAAGATGTGGGCTACCATGGATTTATATAAGGCAATAATATTTCTCCATCTTATTCTCTATCTCTTTTAATGATTCCTAACAGGTCCTGCCTGTTGTTGGCCTGTGGCCACATAATAGTCTAATTCTGTTGGGTCTCATTTACTTTGGTCTCATTTCCGTTGACTGATGAAGTGTGCGGGTGCTGACTGTTATTGGTGGCCTGTGATATATGGGAAGTCAGACTAGAAGATCTAATGGTCCTTTCTGGCTTTAATCTCTATGAGCCCTAGAATATATTTATAATCACTGTTGGCATTCTGTTGTAATAGTGTAAGAATCTATTATTACACAGGTGGGTAAGTATTTTAACAGTGTGAAACATCCTGCTGGCAATATGTCCCCCCTCCCAGTTCATGAGCAAAAATACATCCTCCACTACTATTTCGTCCTTTGGGTTTATTGGTGGTATTACTGAACAGCTTTAGCATGTTTTTTTTCTTAACTTCTGGGCACTTTTGGCTGGTAGACGGGGTTGCTGGGGAATATTTGCAGTGGAAGACAGAATTCTTTCCTATTATTCCTGTTGAGACCTTCAGTAAATTAAATTGGTGGTTTTGAAGTTTTTCTGCCTACTTGCTATCATAAGTCTCTAAACAGACCTCTATAGTTTTCTATATAACCCATCTTAGTGTTTATAAGGTGGTAGAAGTTGTGAACTTACCTGTAGACTTGCCAAGGTTCAGTGTAATGAGCATAGACTGCTTATTAGACTTGGAAAAAATCCCATTTGGGGTTCATTTTCAAATGATTAAATCTCAGTTGGGAAAACACCATGAACTTTTAGCAACTTCTAAGCCAAAAATCTACACTCGCCTCAACCTCAGCATAAATCTACTCATATCCTTTTTTTCCTCCTCCTTCAACAGCTGGTCCATCACTCAGTGAAACTGCTGAGTTTCATATGCAGGGAGCGCTTGTTTTGCAGTGGTTGCCACTGTACCATTTCAGCAAGATAGTATCTTATGGGATTCTGCCAGGAAAAAAACCACACACATCTAAAATTACTATGAGGTCCCTATAGCAAATTATTCTAAAAGGTTCTTCTGCTTTCTCATCTCACACTCTGAGCTCTCACTACTGATGAAAATGAGGGTGTTGTTTTTCATAGCTGATTCCCAATGCATTGCTAAAGAGATACACAAACAAACATTCTGAGTGAGTCTCAAGCCAGTTTCACACCAGGGAGATGCAGCTTGTGCTTTCACACACCAGCAAGGGCTGCTGCACTCTCTGGGGATTTGCCCTGTCCATCCAAGGAAGGACAGACAGAGTTTCAACCATCATCCTCTCTTGGGAGTCCCACTATGGTCGTTTTCTACCACAGGCTCCAGATCTACTGACAAAGGCTACCATGAGGATGCAATGAATCAGCAGAAGGCTGCCTATATTTGGGGCTCTGCTGGCCTCCTAGTGGAGTAAAGTTTGCAGCCTCCTTTGTACTTTTCAAAGGTGCACTAATGTATTACAGAGATGAATACATTGAAATAGGGGTTCTCTTGTCAGTCATTCGCTAAACTGGTTCAAATCAAAAGTAACAGGAGAATAAGGGAATTGCATTCCATCAAAGTGCTTGGTTTATTCTTATTCTTGGTTTCAGAGCCAGGATAAGTTTAGTGTGTTTCTGTAAGTGACAAATTCATCTGTATCTGTGAAAACACTGCCCCAGACTTCGCAAGAGGTCATGTTTATGACTTTGTCGCTGGAAATCTACACGGTGTTTTAAATGTGACTTATGACATCCATTCTCATCCTCCTAGACCTCTCTTGGCAGTTGACACTATTGACCTTGAGATACTGCTGCCCCACTGAGAGAGAGGGAGATGGTCCAGGGTACTGCACTAAAATGGTTTGAGTCCTTACTGAGGGACACACCCAAAGGGTAGTGATGAGAAACTGCACCTCCACTACTAGACCCATTGTGGCGTTCCACAAGGATCAATTTTCTCTCTGGTCCTTTTCAACATCTACATGCAACCACTATGTGAACTGGTCTGACTACATGGACACAAGTGCCTGCAATACTAAGGTACCACACAGTTCTACCTATCCTTCACCAAATACAATTATACCACTATCACCTAGATGGTCCAGAGCTTTGGATGAGATCAGCTCATGGATCAAGAATGGTTGGCTGAAGCTGAACCTGAGCAAATCAGAGGTGATGCAGGTGGGCAAAGGAAAATATGCTGAGGCATTTGCAGCTACAGTGCAATATCCTTTGATTGAAGGTTCACATCCACAACTGGTCAATTCAGTCTGCAGTCCAGGAGTACTCTTGGATTCCAATGACTGTGAGTAATACTTACCATTATCTGTGGTTGGCTAGGAGACTCCATCCCATCCTGACGGATGAAGACTCTCAGTTACTCATGTCTTCATCATCTCTCAGCTGAACTCCAGAAATGCAATATTCCTGGTCATGAAATCTTCAACACTTAGGAAACTCCAACTTGTACAAAACGCAGCAGCACTTCTCAAGAACACAGGTTACTGTGAGATACATCACACACCTGTCCTCCACTCGCTACACTGGCTTCTCATATAATTTTGAATCAAGTTGAAAGTCTCAGTCCTTATCCTCAAAGCACTCTATGGCCCGAAAACAAAAAGAGTGCTTAAAGCTCTGGGACAATGACCTTGCACAATGGAACTCTCAACAATCAGAGTAAAGCTCATCTGTGTGGGAGAAAGAACTTTCTCCCACACAGATGTCTGATGTTAAAGGCTGTCTGATGAAACTCTTCCAGGAAATAACAACTATCACAAACTTCACCACCTTCCGTTCCAAGAGCAAGGCACATTTCTTTGACTTTGCCTTCTCCCATTTAAACACACAGCAGTAGGTATATTTAATTAATAAATAAACAAACAAGACACTCCACTGCACACAACTCTCCCTCTGGGGACAGGATGAGAGAACAAACAACATGCAACAGATGTGTATTCACCTTGCGTAATGAACTATTGGAAGGTCCTCAGCTACTATAGTGATAAGCGCAGTACAAAAACCTATATAAAACAGAATAGAACCAATGACAAGTAAGCAACTTAGCTCGTTTCAAACATTCACAATCTATTTTCAATACATCTGAACAACAAAGAGGAAATTGTGATCTGCTCATGGATATTCCACGAGCTAACTTCATTCAGTACACTGTTCACTGTAAATAATTTTCTCATATCAAGGGAGAATGAATGAATGTGAGGAATGGGGAGAAAATGAACTGGGGAGATGGAATACTTATATTGTAAATTCTCTGAAGGAGGAAACATCTTTTTGTTCACTGTGCACGTACAACACCTATTACAGTGGGGTTTCATGGATGGGGCTTCTAAGTGCTATGGTAACACAAATAATGAGAGAATGGGGGGAAACAGAAAGACTAGGAACAAGATGCGGCCAGAGAGAAAATGGAAGTGCAGAAAACCAAAAAGAATAGAAAGCTCAGGAGAAGGAAAGAGGACAGGGGAAAAGAGTGTGATATAATGTGGGCCTTGCAGCAGGGGACATTGAAGAGGTAAATTCAATGTAAAGGATTTAGGTCTGCAGAAAAAGGGAGATTAACAGTATTAAAAGGGCTGAGACTAGGGGAATGATGGCCCATTATGAGCAAGTCTTTTTGCTCTGTGCAAGTACAGCAAGTGGGCCAGATTCAGGAAGCAAATGGCCCTTGCTGGAGGGAAACTCTCTATAGAAGTAGAGCTTCTCCTGTAATTTCAGCGGAGGGAGCACACCAAGGAAATGTCATAGAACTCCACTCTGCAATCATCAATGTCATAACCTGAAGAAACCTTTACTTGTCAAGGCTAGTAAAGACTGATAACCATGATCAAGGAGCCTTAATCAGGTCCCTGACTGCCCAATGCCACTGCACAGAGCACAGCTCAGATGCGGGGTAGAATCTAGCTCTGAGTGACACAAATTGTAGCGGGAGCACACGGCAAAGCCTATAGTTAAGCTTGTGTAAAGATTTCCATTGTAAAGGGCTTTCTTCATTTGCCTATAAAGCCAACTAATTTTAGGATGGCAGTCATTATATTTATTTTATGATAGGGCTTCAAGATGTCAGTCAGAATCAGATTCCCATTGTGCTACGCACTTCACCAAAACAGATTTAAATTTCTTACAGCAAGTGATCCTATTGACTGTCAGTGCTAATTATTGTTGCAGAAACAAACTTCAGGGTTTGTTCCCCTACATTAATTTATAAAAAAAGACTGAAGCCCTCTTCCTTTCCCCCCACAGCATAAATGTTAGTTCATCCCTGTTTGATACTATGATAAGGAAAGCATCCTTACGCCAGCTAAGAAAAAGGTTAGGTTAAAGCCCTGTTAAATTTAGTAAAGTGAAAGTATTCTCACCGATATTTTCCTACCGGAAGCATCACATGCAGCCTCTCAAGAGCATGATTAAACAAAACAGACAATGGCTTGTGTTTACTATTTATTCAAAGAGTGCTAGGAACTTTCCTGATGTTCCAGTAGGGTCAGCCCCTGCCCAAAGGAGCTCAAAATGTAATGACAGAAAGACAGGTAGACAGAAGAAAGGGAATGGGAATAACAAAACAACAACAGAAGGAACCATTAGATGATCTTGTCTAACCTGTATCAGCCTGTGCTATGCAGTAAGTCAGGCATGATGATCTATTGGTTTTGTCTGATCTTAAAATTTAAACCAAAAAGGGATTTTTTGTTTTAATATAAGTCAACTAGATTCACTCTAGGCAAATCTAGCTGAATTGCAGCATCCAACAGGTCGGGCTATTTGCGTGTGTGCTGCTGCTTGTGTATTTTACACTCAAACTCTAAGTGATTACCAGATCAGCCGGCTGCCATGTGGGAAGTATTTGCACAGAGCTGTGACACTAGGAAGTTTGTGGTTAAAAAAAAAAAAGGCACTGTCAGTAAGGAGACTGTGCCATTCCAGCTGAGTGAAGCCAAAGTTTCACTTGGAAGAATTCCCACCAGAACTTCCATCCTCTCAACAGTGTTAGCAAGAAAAATCTTTTGCATTCAGAAAGTTTTGCTTTTATATAAAGAAAGCTCTGCTGCTGCAGCATACCCAAAACCGAGTATTGCACTATATGAATCTATTTGTTCTAGGACATTTTAAAGCCTGAAAACAGTACCCTTTCAAGCAGAACAATCATCAAATCTCAAATGCTGAGCAGTGTTGGGGTACAGCAGTACTTAGGGGAGAGATCTCTATAGGAAAACACAGATGCTTCAGGTAACAGTGCTGGTGATAAAGTAAAATCAGTTCTTTTCCCTTGGAATCAGTAATAATGATTCAGTGCCCCAGCATGGTGATAGAGGGCACTGCAATGCTCAGGATGCAATCTTTTAAATGAGACAAAACCAAGCTCATGACCGTTGGTCGTTACTAATGATTTCATAGCACCTTTAGCCAAAAGTAGATTTAATCAAGTCTGGAGAACTGGATAAAAGCAATCTGGATGTTATTATTGCACCTCCATACATTTCCTGCATAGTTTTGGTTGGAGATAGTTCTCTTCTCTCAGTGCTGACATTGCTGTAGGGTGTTGCTGTGTGCTGTTGAATGGTTGCCATGTTTCACTCCACCTGTGGCTGGATTTGAGTTGTGAGAGAAGTGCCATTAACGCCTGGTACAAGTCACCTAAGTTTGTAAAGCCCTTTTTAAATCAATCGAACGTAAGAGTGTCCTCATTTAGTATATTATCTTTGTGTAAGTTTAGTTTAGTTGTCACGTGTACTTTAGTTTATTTGTCTATGGGTTCCTAGGAGTAAGTATCTAAGCTGCTCATTTTGCAGGAGACTCCAAAGTCCTGTATCGTTAACTACCAGCCTTTAACCTGCTTTGAGCCTGTGTCTGCCTCCTTCAGTCAGGTTAACTTAATAGTACTACTCAGCAAGTAAGGTACCATTTAATTTTTCTGATTAAGATTGTGATCAATACTCTTGTAATTACTGAGTCAAGAAAGGTGGCTTGTGTGAAACTGTTTACATTTAGTATGACTAGGTTAAACATTTTTTTTTTTTTAAAGATTGAAAACTGCATATAAGAGATGAACCAAACTGATTTAGGGAAATCTATGTCCTAAAACTGGGGAATGTATTTTGTTACCATTGGTGTTACTAGCTTATGAGAACTGACAAGATCACAGCCCATGGTGGTGTGGCTGAATGCCTGCAGAAAGAAACAGTCTTTTGTAAGTTCATTGGAAAGAACATACTTGTAGTGCCGACTTCTGACTCCAATGGAAGAAATATTCTACTTTTAAATGCAAATCAAAAATGTTGCTAGCATATTTCTCGTCATCAGCCAATCCATTTGTCCTGAAAATATGTTTTTTGCTAATTCCTAGGAGGATGATAGCTGGGTGGTAGATTTATATATGCTAAGAGAAAAATTTGAGAAGAATCCAAGCATTTTGAGGCAACTGAACATTTCCAAACTTCCAGAGCTTTAGAGGTTCATTCATTTCTACTAAACACACAGTAGCTCCTCTAAGGGTGTCATTTTCAGTGAAAAACATTGCTATAGCTTAAAACTGCTGAAGCTGGAAATAAATGGTATCTTTCTACTACCTCAGAAGTAAGAGCCTATATTCTTTTGGATGATAATCAATGTTATATATTTGAGGATTATCAATGAATCTATCCTGTTATAACTATGGAAAACTGTGACCAGATAAATATAGATTCATGCTTCTAGGTCTTTCTGCATGCTTTGCTCCTCCTCCCCCAGAATCCAAACTTTCATAAGAAATATATAAAAATTAGGTTTCTTGTCCTTTTTCTTTCAACTTCATACAAACTGGATGGAGATGATTGACACTGTGATGGTATCAGGGAATTTTGCTACTTGAGATGCTATGGTACTTCAGTTCAGGCCTGGTTTCAGGGAACACAGCAGAAGAATATTAGATCTCCTGCATGTGGTTTTGAAGAATTAGGAATCTTGGGATGTTCACCTACTAGCTGAATGATTAAAACATTTACAAAAGAACAAGAAAAGAAAAGAAAATTCAATGCAGGAGACATTTTGACTGATATTCCATTGAAAAGAAGAGCCAAGAAATGCAAAAGAACCAAAAGAGATTAGAATTTAGGACCAAAAAAAGTAGCAAAGTGAGACAAACTGAATAAAAGCAAATGAATGCATTTAGGGTAAAGAGTAATACAGAATAACACCTGTGGGAGTGACAGTGAACAGCAAATTCGAGAAGAGTTTGCAGTGTGAGTTGATGTAAACAAAGGCCAGTGTTTTGGTGATACATATGTGGAAGCAGGGCTTAAGTTGTCCATAGAGTATTTCCCAGCACCCCTCCCTCCCCCCAAAAAAATCTGCCATGAAAACTTCCGGGGGGGTTGAAAATATTTACCGGAGCTCTGCTCTGGACAGCTCCAGCTAAATTTAACCCTGTGTAGAAGCACCATGTGATGAGCAGGTAGACAACATTCCTTCTCTATATGGCACAAGTAAGACTGCACCTAATACCCTGTATATGTACCAGTTGCTTCAGTACCAAAAATATGTCAACAAAACAAAGGCTGTTATTCAGAGAAGGGCAATGAAAGTAATTAAGTATCTTGCCCAACTGACTATGGGCAGGGGATATGAGATTCTTTTTTGTAGAGTTTGCCCAGCTCTGAAGTCATACAAGAATTGAGATAAAAAGATATATCAATCCCAAATTTGGTAACTACTGGGTATTTTGCATAATTAAAATTCTCCTACAGCTTTTCTTTGAAAGTTTTAGCTCCTGTCCTGACCTGCTGTATAGTTTTGCTGTGTGCCCTTAAATGGCTGTCATGTTTTAACACAGGCTTGGCTGCATTTCAGTGGTGGGTAAGCAATGCTCTTATATAAACAGTCTTTAAAGTGATTTGAAAATCTCCCAGATAAAATGTGCTATACATATATATTTTTTTTTTATCTTTACTTCACAGTTGTGGCTTTCAATCTGTAGGATTTTGCAGGGGCTGCATGATCACTGCACTACATGACAAAACAGAGAGCACAAATAGCATGTGTTAAGGAAAATGTTGAAACAATGTAAAAAAAAATCAAAAGATGATCTGGACAGTGAAGTCCACATAGCACAGCAATGAATTTTTAGTAGGAACAGTGGCAAGCCAAAAGTAAAACTTCAAATGCGTAACACCACAGTTGCATCCAATTCACAAAGGAAAGTGAAAATACACATCATGGCCTGATTTTCAAAGGTCCTGAGAGTCTGCAGTTCCCACTGATTTCAGTGGGATTTATGAGGACTCAGCACTGCACATCAAGCCATAAATCAATCAGTTGGCAACACAACCCACATTTTTTTCACAACCTGAACCATTAATATAACATCAGGTGAGGAACAGAGAGCTCCCTCATGACAAAATGTGAAACCTCTCCCACTCTACAAGCTATCTTACATCACCAGAGATATTTTTTCCACATGAAACATTAACATCTGACTGCACAGAAGTGTCTTCTCTGACTGGATGTAGCTCCTCTTTCAGCTTCGCCAGCTAGTTCCATCCAGCCATGAGACATCTTTGATGATATGGAGGAGGTGCCCATTCTGGGACAATTTTATTTACATTGACCCTGACACAGAAAAGTCAATACATCTTTCCAAGACTGAGTCAGTCCTGGCAAAATTTATCCATGTGGAAAGGCAAGATGTGATAGTATGTCATTTTTATATATGCGACAGTATGAGCTGTAGTGTATAAAAGGGCTACTTATTAATCCATATGAGTAATTTACATCTACTATAAAAAAGTATACAGCATCCACACATACATTACGTATATTTTGTTCCACTAGGGTGGAAAAACTTGGGACTGAGGACACCTCAGCACTACTGGATTTTTTCCAATACTAGACTCCCCTCAAATGCTGCTGCCCAAATTCAGACTGCAGTAGAAAGCCTACCGCAGACCAGAGCATAGATTCATAAATTCCAAGGCCAGAAGGGATCGTTGTCATCATCCAGTCTGACTTGTGTATAACACAGGCCATAGAACTTCCCCAAAATAATTCCTAGATCACATCTTTTAGAAAAACATCCAATTTTGATTTTAAAATGGTCAGTGATGGAAAATCCACCATGATGCTGGGGAAATTGTTCCAGCGGCTAATTACTTTCATCGTTAAAAATTTACTCCTTATTTCCAGTCTGAATTTGTCTAGCTTCAACTTCCAGCCAATGTGTTATGCCTTTGCCTGCTAGATTGAAGAGGCCATAATTAAGTATTTGTTCCCTATGTATATGCTTATAGACTGTAACCAAGTCACCTCTTAACCTTCTCTTTGTTAAGCTAAATATATTGACCTCCTTGAGTCTACCACTAGAAGGCATGTTTTCTGATCCTTTAAATCATTCTCATGGCTCTTTTCTAAACACACTCTTTTTGATTGTTTTTCTTTATTTGCAAATGTGTATCTGGCTGGTAGAAGTTTAATGTGTATTTGGCTGGAAGAACTGTATCTCTGTTGCAATTTGTATGTATGCTGGGGGGAGGATTCTCTCTAGTGTCTATAAGGTGAAAAACCCTGTAACAATTTACCATCTTGATTAGAGAGACAACTTTTATGTTTTTCTTTCTTTTATTAAAAGCTTTTCTTTTTTTAGAATCTAATTGATTTTTTGGTTATCTTGTGTAAGACCCCAGGGGAGGGAGTCTGCACTCACCAGGGGATTTGTGGGAGAAAGGAGAGAAGGAGGGAGGAAAAAAACTGCTCTCTGTGTTTATCTCTGTCTCTCTCTCCAGGAGAGAGGAAGGGGAGGGGGGAAAGGTGAATTTCCTCTTTGTTTTAGGTTCACGGAGCTTGAATCTGTATGGCCTCTTGGTAAGGGGGAAAGAGGAAAAGAGGAAGGGGGAAGGTAACATTCCTCTCTGTTTAAAGATTCAAGGAGTTTGAATCACAGTAATCTTCCAGGGTAACCCAGGG
>NC_133773.1:117294149-117298667 GCF_003597395.2 Chelonoidis abingdonii | reverse complement strand
TATGAAGCAGGCAGCGTTATCGCCCATAAATGTAAACAAACTTGTTTGTCTGAGCGTTTGACCAAACAAGAACTGAGTGGTCTTGTAGGCTCTAAAGTTTTACATTGTTTTATTTTTGAACGCAGTTATGTAAAAAAATAATAATTCTACATTTGTAAGTTGCCTTTCATGATTAGAAGATTGCACTGCAGTACTTGTATGAGGTGAATTGAAAAATACCATTTCCTTTGTTTCTTTTTTACAGTGCAAATATTTGTAATCAAAAATAACATCAAGTGAGCACTTTGCACTTTGTATTCTGTGTTGTAATTGAAATCAATACAGCTGAAAATGTAAAAAACATCCAAAAATATTTAAATAAATGGTATTTTATTATTTTTAACAGTGCAATTAATTGCAGTTTTTTTCATCTCACAATTAATCTTTTTCATCATTTGAAAGCCCTAATCTAAACTAATCCAATGCTGTGTTTCAACTGAACTATTTGGTAACTGCAGTTAAAGTAACAAACTGTTGAATATTGACCTTTTACAGGGCAATGGACCTTTAATATCTCAACTGCCCAGGAGAGGGCTGGACAGTGCAAAACACAAGTTTTGGGGAAAATTCAGGACTGGGAGGATGTTGGGGTCACCTTGCAAGTAGTGACCAAAGCTGGTGGAAACCAGACTATGACTGGAGTGTTGCTGCCATACTGCTGGGGTCGGAGCTGCTGGATCCGGGCTGTAGCTAGACACAGACACTCAGGGTGTGACTTGTATGCTGGTAAACTGTTGGGAGTTACAACAGCAAAGCATTGTGAGGCACCCCAGATTGCGGGGCACATGGTGATATAACCTCTCGCTGTTCTGGATTACAGCCCAAAATGTGACACAGGCATACAGATTTGTATACTGCAAGGAATAGCTTATACAATGGCCATCACACAATGATCTCAAAGCACATTGTGTAGACAGGTAAATATGGTCTTTTCACAGATGGGAAAACTGATCCCCACAGAAATAAAGAGACTTGACAGGATCCCTTTCAGAGCCAGTGGGAACAGAACCCAGGTCTCTTGCGCAACGCTCCAGTCACCAGGCTTTTCTGAGTGGTACTACAAAAAGTCAGGAAGTACAAATGTAAGACCTGGAACTCTTGATTAAACTTCACAGAAAATGAAATTATTCACAACCTTAATGAGACACACAGAGCAAAAGGGAAGGGTTTCACAACCATACAGTGGAACCAGGAGGTAAGTTAAATCTCACAGCCCTTGGTTTATTTTATTTATGTTGCATATTATTCCACCAGTGTGATATTTCACTCTTCTTTCCATTAAATCTCATCTCACGGCTGCCAAGATCTATCTGAATCACATTCTGTATTTGCTACATCTCCTAGCTTTGAAGCATCTATGTTTGATTGCTGTAATATATATATTATGCTCCATGCTAGCCTCTACAAGAATTTTTCCCACTCTGATGACACTGTCAGCTAGTTTTGTCCACTTTGTTGTATTATCATCCAAGCAATACTTCTCTGATATGTCTTTGAGCTTCTTTTGCAGTACTGAATTAAAGGCCTTTCTAAAATGTTAGGTGTCAACTATATTCCTTTTACAGCTCTCCTTTCCCTACACTCCAGACTGTTACTATATCGGAAAAGGCTATCAACTTAGCTTGGCACAAACTATATGCTTCACAAACCTGTGTTGGCAGTTACTCACTAAGTTCCTCTGTTCTGCAAATAAACAGAAAGCAATTTAAGGGGTCTATTTCGAAGAGATAATTCTCTCAGGAGCAGTTCTCTTCAAATAGTGGTCAATGGAACAAGCCTGAATTTCAAAATTGTTCATACAGCACTTACAGCTAGGAAGGCAGTTGTGAATGAGTCAGTTATAGCTATGGAAGACTCTAGGGACAGGCTTTTAGAAGCCAGGGTGAATCATTTGCAGAATGATAATTAGAGTTAGTCAGAAAATGGTACTTTCCATGAAACATTTTGAAATGAAAGTTTCATTTTATTGTGTGAAAAACTAAACCAAAAGCCAGTGTTAGCGTTTTCAGAAACTTCCTTTAACCCAACAGTATCACTTAAGGTCATGATGGTCACTCCTTCCACCAGTATATCATATACTTGGGTATAATAGTCTTTCTTGTCTAATCCAGAATTCTCTATCTTTTTGCTTTTTGACAATCCAATTATTTGTGATCCAATTATGAAATCTCTTCTTTCTTTATCACAGTAGGCTTTGAAACACTGGGGCAAATTCTGCAAAGCTAACTCAGTCAGCTAAGCCCATTGTAGTAGAGTGGCGGGCAGCCTAAATTCATGAGTTTGTTTTAATTTCCCCCTTTTCTGAATGATCTCTGAGATGAATCTGGTGGTTATTTTTGATTAATATTTACTTTTCTGCATGTTATGACAGGGTGGGCTAGGTCTGTATCAAATTATGAACTCAAATTTATATTATGTGTTTAACACATCTCTAAACTTGACCAAGTCAAGCCTATGGCATTGCATTCCACATGGTTGCCCTGCCCAGGAAAGGCACTTGATATGTCATTTAAGGATTATCACTGAGAACTGTTCAAGATTCCAATTTAGGGCCATTAATTCTGAATGACTCAACAGCTGGTCCACCCCCAAAGAACAGTGTTTTTCTACACAAGGGCCCACAGGTTGCACATGAATGAATAGGGGGAGGGGATGGAGTTTTCCACTTGAAAATACAGCAAGGAGACAGACCATCCTTAAGAGCAAGGTTCTTCTCTGTGGAAGAAGGGCAGAATATCACCATATGTAAGCATAACTCGCAGGACAGGGCTGGAGGGACTCTTCCAAGCTTGAAACACGGACAAACCTCAGACTCACAGAAGGGGTGGGCTCAGACATGGGGAAGGTGATTCTCAGGGCTTTTGTTATTTTTCAGATATCTGTAACTGTGAGTGCTTTCAAGACTGAAGTCTCTGTTGTTAAGAAATTCCTTTGCTAAACCCAAACCTGCTTTCTCACCACCTTGTCCCTGAAGGGGTTAAACTAGAAGCCCAGAGTGCCCACCGCCTCAATGGAGCTTTCAGGGAGTGTGTGTAAGTGACAGAAGGAGGGAAGCACTTGGAAGGTCGGAAGCACTGGCTTCAGGACCTGGGGAGACTGGATTGCAGAATCCCTTTTCCAAAGAAGGTCAGAAAAACGGTTTGAGTCTGGCAGCGTGCCTTACAGACCCAGAGCTAGAAAGAGTGACTAGACTCTGCCCAGACCCAGTTGTTTTGGCAGCGGATGGGACCCAATAACCGAGACCACCCTCGACAGATTAGTGACCACACAAGTACTGGGCCAGGTTGAAATGCATTTAAAATCAGCAAGTTAAACTAGGAGGGAGAAAGGAGCACAATGAACAGAGGCAGTGCTAGCTCTCTCAAGCTGCTCAGAGCCCTAAGCAATTGCTTAGTCTGCTTATGCTTAGCGCTGGCTCTGACAATGAAGAACAAACAGGACAGTGGAGGTCTTGCGGATATGACCATAATGGAGTCTGTCTTTATTTTCCAGGTGATGGTTTGAAACTAGTGGGCTTAAGTTCAATAGAGCCCTCAATGTGCTCACATGGCTATGGGAGTGCTTTCATGAGCAAGGGCTGCACAAGCAGACCCTATCCCATTTTACTTTCCATCCCATCCTCATCACTTTGGGGGTCTGTTATTTTTATAATATTTCAGCATGGCTGGGTGTTTTTCTTGTGTTAAACTTTGCACCAAAATTTGTTCTTGAGACCTTATTATAGCAAAATAAAAGACTCATATCCCCCCCAAAATGGGGAGGGAATAGCAGAAGTACAGAAAACCTTAACTACAGTGGCACTGTCAGCCACCAATTTAATAAATAAACAGTTAAAAACAGACCTCTTTGATGGTTCAGAGATGGAAATGCAATTAACGATTGTTGTATGAGAGTAGCCAGACTAGTTGTAGTAAATAGTCATACCCTCACAGAGATTCTGTATACACAAGGATTCACTGACTTTATAAATAAGCTTGCTTCAGTGATTAGCATATTCTGTAAAATAGCAGCGTGTATTCTAAGAGGACATTTTAAGGTTCTTGCCCTTGATAGGGTAATTGTTACATAGCTATGCATCTTGGGCCTGAGTCTTCACTGCCTCATACCCTCTGTAGTCATTTAACACCTGTGCAAAGTGGGCTACATCTTGGCTCCAGTCAAGAAGTGCACAACACAGCTCAAGAGAGGATGTGCAAAGGTGCACTCCATTGATTCTGGGCTAGCTGTGTGGTTGGCTGGTCCACTAATGCAGACTTCAGGCTGTTCTAAATTTTTGGGATACCAGTAACCCTGATATAGCAGTCAGGGATCAGTTGGATGTAAGAAAGCCCTAATCACCGCCTCTTTGCTCTCACCACTCCCCCTTACTCTACCTTTGTAGAAAGGAGGTGAGGCTGAGCTGATGAAGAAGCCACTAAACACTGGCTCTTTGCCACCACAAACTCCCCCTACAATAGGATGGTTCTCCTAGAGCCATAT